>NC_057814.1:418599312-418967869 GCF_018294505.1 Triticum aestivum | reverse complement strand
CGACCGGAGGAGGAGGGAGGAGGGCGCGGTGGGAGGAGGAGGGAGGAGGGCGCGGTGGGAGGAGGAGGGAGGGAAGGAGGGAGTACCTCGGTGGAGGACGGACGACGGCGGCGGCGGTGGCGGACGACGGGTATCGGAGCGGGCGAGAGTGACTGAGAGGGAGAGTGAGTGAAAGAGGGTTGGCCGCGTGGGGAGGATAAGGTAGGGTTAGTAGTAGCGCGGGTGCGAGAAAAGCGCTACAGCTAAGGAGAATAGCAGTAGCGCTGGGCGAGGATACGCGCTACTGCTAAGTTGGGCTAGCCAGGTGCGCCCAGTTCAAACATAGCAGCAGCGGTTTTTGCTAGTACGCGCTATTGCTAAAGTTATAGCAGTAGTGCGGTTTATTTACAGGCGCTGCTACTAAGTAGCAGTAGCGCATGATTTTGTCCAGCGCTACTGCTAAGATGTTGTTTATAAGGTTTTCCCTAATAGTGGTATCCCCTCGTATGAGGTATCCCTCCACCATGAATAACCAAAACAAGTAGGACGTAGGGCATTACTCTCTGGAGGCCCGAACCTGGATAAACCCCTCGTGTGGCCTCCAATCTAAGACTTCCAGTTGCGCTTGGACCCCTACCGAGGGATCTGGCGGTATTTTGCACCGTCATGCGTTGCGACCGCCTACGTCGGCTCATGTGTGGGGGCGTGGGTCGAGCATGCGTGAAGCTAGCCGGCCAGGTTTTGTTGGCCTCATGCGGGTACGCATGGGTGGCTTGCGTGGTGCGACGCCCATGTGCGCCTGCTCAGCCTCTACTGGACTAGTCGACTCGTGAGTGGGGCCATGCTGTCAGGACCGGCTGTCCGTGCTGGGCTGGTTCAAGTTGTTCCATTTGGCTCATGTGTGTGCGAGGCGAGCAGTGCGAGCCCAACGACATGGCATGTCCGGTTAAAGGGCGCACGTCCGGGCAGGCCCCACGCATGACCGCATCCAGCTCACGTGGTCGAACCAACCCGGCGGGGGGTGAAGGCGCTGACAAATGGTCCATGTTGTCTCGCGTGAGTTGTGGTGTGACGAGTAAGGGTGCTTTGTGAGCTTTTTGGTCTTTTCCTTAAGGTGATTGTGTTTTCTTATTAGTTAGTTTTTTATGCCACGGGCTGGGCACGGCACACCCTCGCTCGTGGTTCGTCCGACTTTGTTGCTAGTCGTTTGTTCGTTGCTTCGTCGGCTGACTTCCCGTTTGCTCCTCCCATCGGCCGAGGTTTGGATGCTTCCCCCTTGCTTTTCAGGGATATGATGCCTTTGCTCATTGTGTCTCTCCTCTCCGTGTTTGCAGGCATTTGGGCTAGTTGTTTTCTGTGTCGGTTCTGGCTATTCATCTCCTTTCCTCCGTGCACCGCCTGAGTCTTAGGATTGTTATGCCTCTTACCCATGCTTGATTAGCCTTCTTGCTCACCGTTGTCTTTTTTCATGTTGTTTAGGGCAGGTGTTTGTGGTTGTCCCTATTCTCAGGCCTTATGTCTTCTGTTTTGGGTTAGTTTTTTCCTCACTCGTTTGCTTGTGCTCGTGTTCTCTTTCATTACGACCTTGTAGTGGGTATTCGGCTACAAGAGTTGCTGACAATGTTTCCTCCGTCTGTTTTTGATGCATTTTGTATTCTTAGTATCGAAAGCTATCGAGTCTTTTGGCATAGTGTGGGTGGTAAAACCGGCAGACCTCGGGGTAGGGGTCCTGAGTTGTGGATCTCAGATCGGTGGTAACGGGACGAAGGAGACAGTATTTACCCAGGTTCGGGCCCTCTCGAAGAGGTAATACCCTACATCCTGCTTTGATTGTATTGATGATGATGTATCGAGTACAAGCTTGATCTACCTCGAGATTGTAAGGAGAGACCCAATTCTAAGGCTAGGAGAATGCAATTGTGTTTGGGATGGATGGATCTCCTTTATCGACTAGCCTGGCCTCGGCTTATATAATGTACCGGAGGCCAAGGATAACAAGAGTCCTAGTCGAATACGTAGGTGGAGAGGAGTCCTTGTCTTGATTACCAAGTCTTGTGGAATCTTCCTCGTATATGTCATGGGCTGCCCAAAGTGGCCCATTAGTGAGCCGCCATGGGGGTCCTCGTCCCGACCCACCTAGTCGGGAGATGATGTGGTGAGTACCCCCTAGTATAGGACACCGTCAGTAGCCCCTTGAACCGGTATTCAAGTTGGGGACGCTCCCCGGTTCTTCCGAACTGTTATTCGTCTTCGGTCGTCGGTCTTGAAAACTGGTTCAACAAATCTTCCCATCTTCATTCTTGAGGATCGCCGAGGTGAATCCGAAGAGTTTACACGCCGGGTATCCGAGGAGCCCTTTAAGTTCTCGGCCTTTATCAATGCCTTGCTATCTTTACTCCACACCTCGGGTTTGAAGTTTTTTGCGTATGGCATTGTCCTCTTGCATCCGAGCTCCAATGCCGGACTGCATATGAGGTGTCCTTTTGCAGCCGAGCTCCAATGTCGGTCTGCATCCGAGGTGTCATAGATCACCTTGGTTTGAAAAAGTTGAAGGAGTTCAGCCGAGCTTAATGCCGGAAATGCCCTCTAAGGAGCCAGCCAATTGCATCCGAGATTTACGTTGGGCTGCTTCCGAGGTGGTGCACCACCTCGGTCGTGGGCTGATTTTTGTGGATTTTTTCGATTGGTGCAAATTATTCTCTACTGAGGTGTATAACCAGTATCCCTCCAGGTGCGTGTCAGCCTAAAACCTGGGATGCGCCTGAAGGATAAAACAAAACCACTGATCCTAGTAGCCCCTGAGACTCAGGTCGATTCGCGAAATCGTCCTAAGGATCAAGTCCTTGCTCGACAACATAGTTTAGGAACAGAAATATGGTGCGCAGTAGCTCCCGAGACTCAGGTTGGGTGCGGGCGACCAACCTGAGGATTGTAATCTCCTCAGAAACTATTTTGCACATTGACTTTTCTGCATTTAATCAACAATGCAGTAGCCCCCAAGACTTGGGTTGGGCACATGGACGACCCTAGGATCATATATCCTTGGGAACTTGTTCAGTCGGCGTTTGAGTGTCGCCATCACCGAGGTGTAGGTGATACGTCCATTTTGCATCATGCTTTTTTTATTGATATTTATTGCATTATGGGCTGTTATTACATGTTATGTCATAATACTTATGCCTATTCTCTCTTATTTTACAAGGTTTACATAAGGAGGGAGAATGCCGGCAGCTGGAATTCTGGGCTGGAAAAGGAGCAAATATTAGAGACCTATTCTGCACAACTCCAAAAGTCCTGAAACTCCACGGAAGTTATTTTTGGAAATAATAAAAAATATTGAGCGGAAGAAATACGTCAGGGGGGCCTCCACCTGTCCACGAGGGTGGGGGCGCGCCCTACCCCCCTGGGCGCGCCCCCTGCCTCGTGGGCCCCCTGTTGGCCCTCCGGTGGCCATCTTCTGCTATATGAAGTCTTTCGTCCAAAGAAAAATCATAAGCAAGCTTTCGGTACGAGACTCCGCCACCACGAGGCGGAACCAATCTAGGGCTCCGGCAGAGCTGTTCTGCCGGGGACACTTCCCTCCGGGAGGGGGAAATCATCGCCATCGTCATCACCAATGCTCCTCTCATCGGGAGAGGGCAGTCTCCATCAACATCTTCACCAGCACCATCTCCTCTCAAACCCTAGTTCATCTCTTGTATCCAATTCTTGTCTCTAAGTCCGAGATTGGTACTTGTAGGTTGCTAGTAGTGTTGATTACTCCTTGTAGTTGATGCTAGTTGGTTTATTTGGTGGAAGATCATATGTTCAGATCCTATATGCATATTAATACTCCTCTGATTATGAACATGAATATGCTTTGTGAGTAGTTACGTTTGTTCCTGAGGACATGGGAGAAGTCTTGCTATTAGTAGTCATGTGAATTTGGTATTCGTTCGATATTTTGATGAGATGTATGTTGTCTATCCTCTAGTGGTGTTATGTGAACGTCGACTACATGACACTTCACCATTATTTGGGCCTAGAGGAAGGCATTGGGAAGTAATAAGTAGATGATGGGTTGCTAGAGTGACAGAAGCTTAAACCCTAGTTTATGCGTTGCTTCGTAAGGGGCTAATTTGGATCCATATGTTTCATGCTATGGTTAGGTCTACCTTAATACTTTTGTTGTAGTTGCAGATGCTTGCAATAGAGGTTAATCATAAGTGGGATGCTTGTCCAAGTAAGGGCAGCACCCAAGCACCGGTCCACCCACATATCAAATTATCAAAGTACCGAACGCGAATCATATGAACGTGATGAAAACTAGCTGGACGATAATTCCCATGTGTCCTCGGGAGCGCTTTTCTTTATATAAGAGTTTGTCCAGGCTTGTCCTTTGCTACAAAAAGGATTGGGCCACCTTGCTGCACTTCATTTACTTTTGTTACTTGTTTCTCGTTACCAATTATCTTATCACAAAACTATTTGTTACCTATAATTTCAGTGCTTGCAGAGAATACCTTGCTGAACACCGCTTATTATTTCCTTCTGCTCCTTGTTGGGTTCGACACTCTTACTTATCGAAAGGACTATGATAGATCCCCTATACTTGTGGGTCATCAAGACTCTTTTCTGGCGCCGTTGCCGGGGAGTGAAGCGCCTTTGGTAGGTGGAATTTGGTAATGAAAAATTTATATAGTGTGCTAAAATTTACTGTCACTTGTTACTATGGAAAGTAATCCTCTGAGGGGCTTGTTCGGGGTATCTTCACCCCGACCAGTAGAGCAAAGAGTTGCTCCTCAACCTATTGAACCTACTGAAAATGAAAATGTCCACTTTGAAATTCCTTCGGGTATGTTAGAAAAACTTCTAGCTAATCCTTTTGCAGGAGACGGAACAAAGCATCCTGATGAGCACCTAATCTATGTGGATGAAGTTTGTGGATTATTTAAGCTTGCAGGTATACCCGGTGATGTTATTAAGAAGAAGGTCTTCCCTTTATCTTTGAAGGGAGATGCATTGACATGGTATAGGCTATGTGATGATACGAGATCATGGAACTACAAATGATTGAAATTGGAATTTCATCAGAAGTTTTATCCTATGCATCTTGTTCATCGTGATCGCAATTATATATATAATTTTTGGCCTCGCGAAGGAGAAAGCATCGCTCAAGCTTGGGGGAGGCTTAAATCAATGTTATATTCATGCCCCAATCATGAGCTCTCAAGAGAAATGATTATTCAAAATTTGTATGCTCGACTTTCTGATAACAATCGCACCATACTCGATACTTCTTGTGCTGGCTCTTTTACTTTGAAGACTATTGAATTCAAATGGGATTTATTAGAAAGAATTAAACGCAACTCTGAAGATTGGGATCTCGACGAAGGTAAGGAGTCAGGTATGACACCTAAGTTTGATTGTGTTAAATCTTTTATGGATACCGACGTTTTCCATAAATTTAGCACTAAATATGGACTTGACTCTGAGATAGTAGCTTCATTTTGTGAATCTTTTGCTGCTCATATTGATCTCCCTAAGGAGAAGTGGTTTAAATATCATCCTCCCATAGAAGTAAAAGTAGCTGCACCTATTAAAGTTGAAGAAAAGACTATCACTTATAATGATCCTATTGTTCCTACTGCTTATGTTGAAAAACCACCTTTCCCTGTTAGGATAAAAGATCATGCTAAAGCTTCAACTGTGGTTTGTAAAAGCAATATTAGAACTTATACTCCTCCTGAGCAAGTTAAAGTTGAACCTAATATTGCTATTGTTAAAGATATCTTGGCTGATAATATTGATGGGCATGTTATTTATTTCTGTGATGAAACTGCTAGAATTGCCAAACCTTGTGCTAAAGATAAACATAGACCTGTGGTAGGCATGCCTGTTATTTCTGTTAAAATAGGAGATCATTGTTATCATGGCTTATGTGATATGGGTGCTAGTGCTAGTGCAATACCTTTTGACTTATACAAAGAAATTATGCATGATATTGCACCAGCTGAGATAGAAGATATGATGTCACAATTAAACTTGCCAATAGAGATACTATTTTACCAATGGGAATTGTTAGAGATGTTGAAGTCTTGTGTGGGAAAACTAAATATCCTGCTGATTTTCTTGTTCTTGGTTCCCCACAAGATAGCTTTTGTCCCATTATTTTTGGTAGACCCTTCTTGAACACAGTTAATGCTAGGATAGACTGCGAAAAGGATGTCATTACTATTGGTTTGGGTGATATGTCTCATGAGTTTAATTTCTCTAAATTTAGTAGACAACACCGTGAAGAGGAATTGCCTAGTAAGGATGAAATTATTGGTCTTGCTTCTATTGCCGTACCACCTAGTGATCCTTTAGAACAATATTTGCTAGACCATGAAAATGATATGTTTATGAATGAAAGAAGGGAAATAGATGAAGTATTCTTCAAACAGGAACCCATCCTGAAACACAATTTGCCTGTTGAAATCCTAGGGGATCCTCCTCCACCCAAGGGTGATCCCATGTTTGAGCTTAAACTATTGCCTGATACTCTTAAATATGCTTATCTTGATGAGAAAAAGATATATCCTGTTATTATTAGTGCTAACCTTTCAGAGCATGAAGAATAGAGATTATTGAAAACTCTAAAGAAGCACTGCGCTGCTATTGGATATACTCTTGATGATATTAAGGGCATTAGTCCCACTCTATGTCAACACAAAATAAATTTGGAGAAAGATGCCAAACCAGTTCGTGATCATCAACGACGGCTGAATCCTAAGATGAAAGAAGTGGTAAGAAAGAAAATACTAAAGCTTCTTAAGGTAGGTATAATTTATCCCGTTGCTGATAGTTAGTGGGTAAGTCATGTCCATTGTGTCCCTAAGAAGGGAGGTATTACTGTCGTTCCTAATGATAAAGATGAATTGATTCCGCAGAGAATTATTACAGGTTATAGGATGGTAATTGATTTCCGCAAATTAAATAAGGCTACTAAAAAAGATCATTACCCCTTGCCTTTTATCGATCAAATGCTAGAAAGATTATCCAAATATACACACTTTTGCTTTCTAGATGGTTATTCTGGTTTCTCTCAAATACCTGTGTCAGCCGATGATCAATCAAAAACCACTTTTACTTGCCCTTTTGGTACTTTTGCTTATAGACGTATGCCTTTTGGTTTATGTAATGCACCTGCTACCTTTCAAAGATGCATGATGGCTATATTCTCTGACTTTTGTGAAAAGATTTGTGAGGTTTTCATGGACGATTTTTCCGTCTATGGATCCTCTTTTGATGATTGCTTGAGCAACCTTGATCGAGTTTTGCAGAGATGTGAAGAAACTAATCTTGTCTTGAATTGGGAAAAGTGCCACTTTATGGTTAATGAAGGTATTGTCTTGGGGCATAAAGTTTCTGAAAGAGGTATTGAGGTTGATAAAGCCAAGGTTGATGCCATTGAAAAGATGCCATGTCCTAAGGACATCAAAGGTATAAGAAGTTTCCTTGGTCACGCCGGATTTTATAGGAGGTTCATTAAGAACTTCTAAAAAATTTCTCAGCCTCTAACTAATTTATTACAAAAAGATATACCATTTGTCTTTGATGATGATCGTGTAGAAGCATTTGAAATACTTAAGAAAGCATTGATCTCTTCACCTATTGTTCAGCCACCTGATTGGAATTTACCTTTTGAAATTATGTGTGATGCTAGTGATTATGTTGTAGGTGCCGTTCTAGGGCAAAGAGTTGATAAGAAATTAAATGTTATTCAATATGCTAGTAAAACTCTAGACAATGCTCAGAGAAATTATGCTACTACTGAAAAAGAATTCCTAGCGATTGTATTTGCTTGTGATAAGTTCATGCCTTATATTGTTGATTCTAAAGTAACTATTCACACTGATCATGCTGCTATTAAATATCTTATGGAAAAGAAAGATGCTAATCCTAGAATTATTAGATGGGTTCTCTTGCTACAAGAATTTGATTTGCATATTATTGATAGAAATGGAGCTGAGAACCCCGTTGCAGACAACTTGTCTAGGTTAGAAAATGTTCTTGATGACCCACTACCTATTGATGATAGCTTTCCTGATGAGCAATTAAATGTCATAAATACTTCTCGTACTGCTCCATGGTATGCTGATTATGCTAATTACAGCGTTGCTAAATTTATACCACCTAGTTTCACATACCAGCAAAAGAAAAAGTTTTTCTATGATTTGAGACATTACTTTTGGGATGACCCACATCTTTATAAAGAAGGAGTAGATGGTGTTATTAGATGTTGTGTACCTTAGCATGAACAGGAATAGATCCTACACAAGTGTCACTCCGAGGCTTATGGAGGACACCACGCTGGAGATAGAACTGCACATAAGGTATTGCAATCCGGTTTTTATTGGCCTACTCTCTTCAAGGATGCCCGTAAGTTTGTCCTATCTTGTGATGAATGTCAAAGAATTGGTAATATTAGTAGACGTCAAGAAATGCCTATGAATTATTCACTTGTTATTGAACCATTTGATGGTTGGGGCTTTGATTATATGGGACCTTTTCCTGCCTCCAATGGTTACACACATATTTAGTTGCTGTTGATTATGTTACTAAGTGGGTAGAAGCTATTCCAACTAGTAGTGCTGATCATAACACTTCTATTAAAATGCTTAAAGAAGTTATTTTCCCGAGGTTTGGAGTCCCTAGATATTGAATGACTGATGGTGGTTCACATTTTATTCATGGTGCTTTTCGTAAAATGCTTGCAAAGTATGATGTTAATCATAGAATTGCATCTCCTTATCACCCGCAGTCTAGTGGTCAAGTAGAATTGAGTAATAGAGAACTCAAATTAATTTTGCAAAAGACTGTTAATAGATCTAGAAAGAATCGGTCCAAGAAACTTGATGATGCATTATGGGCATATAGAACTGCATATAAAAATCCTATGGGTATGTCTCCGTATAAAATGGTTTATGGAAAAGCATGTCACTTACCCCTCGAACTAGAACATAAGGCATATTGGGCTATTAAAGAACTCAATTATGATTTCAAACTTGCCGGTGAGAAGAGGTTATTTGACATTAGCTCACTTGATGAATGGAGAACCCAAGCCTACGAAAATGCCAAGTTGTTTAAAGAAAAAGTTAAAAGATGGCATGACAAAAGAATACAAAAGCGTGAGTTTAATGTAGGTGATTATGTATTGCTATACAACTCTCGTTTAAGATTTTTTGCAGGAAAACTTCTCTCTAAATGGGAAGGCCCTTACGTTATCGAGGAGGTCTATCGTTCCGGTGCCATAAAAATCAACAACTTCGAAGGCACAAATCCGAAGGTGGTGAACGGTCAAAGAATTAAACATTATATCTCAGGTAATCCTATAAATGTTGAAACTAATGTTATTGAAACCGTAACACCGGAGGAATACATAAGAGACACTTTCCAGAACGTTTCAGACTCCGAAAAGGAATAGGTAAGTGGTACGGTAAGTAAACCGACTCCAAAATAGTTCTAATGGCAATATTTCTCTGTTTTGGAATATTTAGAAAAATAGAAAAATAAGAAGCAGTCCGGGAAGGACACGAGGCCTCCACGAGGGTGGAGGGCGCGCCCCCTGCCTCGTGGGCACCTCGTGCGCTCTCCGGGCTCCGTTTTCTTGCACGATACGTATTTTGGTCGGTAAAAATTCATTATATAATCTCCCGAAGGTTTTGACCTCCGTATCACGCAAATATCTCGTGTCTTTGTTTCGAGCTATCCTGCTGCAGATTAGAGCAACATGTCGTCCCAGGATTCAAAAGGAGAAAGCTATGTGGCTGATTACCTCGCAGATCCTAAGGTCTATGGGGATGTGGAGCATTGTGGTTGGACTACGGAAGAAGAAGAGGGCTATGAGCCCAAGAGAAAGGAGGAGACGAGCTCAGATGAAGATGAAGTCCCATTACCTCAACCTGGGGACATGCATGTGGAGTTCGAAAAGTCAAGCCTCCCTGATAGAGCAAAGAAATTTAAGATCGAGTTTATCCCTTTTCGTCTCTTGCAGGAAAACAAGCAGGAATTATGCAAAAAGATATTAAGCCTGGAGCAGGAGATTGATGACTTGAGGGATCAAAATTCTATCCTCAAGCGCAAATTAAGGAAGAAGACTACGTCATCAACTAAACCATCATCTTCTTCTTCAATGAAGTAGACATAATCACATGGGTACGGGCACTCCCCTTGGCAACTGCCAAGCTTGGGGGAGATGCCCCGGTATCGTATCACCATCACACTCCTATCTTTACCTTTTTCTTAGTTCAATCCTTTTAGTAGTATCTTGATCTAGTAGAATAAAGTTTTGGTATGATCTAGTTTTGAGTTTTGCTTCATGATCCCTCTATGTAATCGAGTCCGTGAGCTATATATAATAAAGATTAGTGTTGAGTCAAGGGCTTGATTATTTTGCCATGATCTTGAGTGAATAAAAGAAAAGAGAAAAGAATAAAAAGAAATAAAGAGATCATATTGATCTTATGAAGAGTAATGGCTTCACATAGAAAGAGTATGATGATTAAAAATTGTTGAGAGTTGACGAACATAGCTTTGGTCATCGTTGCAATGAATAGCAAGTAATAAAGAAAGAGAGGTTTCACATATAAATATACTATCTTGGACATCTTTTATGATTGTGAGCACTCATTAAAATATGACATGCTAAAGAGTTGATGTTGGACAAGGAAGACAACGTAATGGGTTTTGTTTTCTTATATCTGAGATAAAGTATATTGTCATGGATCATCCAACATGTTGAGCTTGCCTTTCCCCCTCATGCTAGCCAAATTCTTTGCACCAAGTAGAGATACTACTTGTGCTTCCCAAAACCCTTAAACCAGTTTTGCCATGAGAGTCCACCATACCTACCTATGGATTGAGTAAGATCCTTCAAGTAAGTTGTCATCGGTGCAAGCAATAAAAATTGCTCTCTAAATATGTATGATTGATTGGTGTGGAGGAAATAAGCTTTATACGATCTTGTGATGTGGAAGAAATAAAAGCGACGGACTGCATAATAAAGGTTCATATCACAAGTGGCAATATAAAGTGACGTTCTTTCGCATTAAGATTTTGTGCATCCAACCCTGAAAGCGCATGGCAACCTCTCCTTCCCTCTACGAAGGGCCTATCTTTTATTATTATCTTCTACCTTATGCAAGAGTCACGGTGATCTTCACCTTTCCTTTTTACATTTATCCTTTGGCAAGCACAGGATGTTGGAAAGATCCTGATATATATATATATATATATATATATAAAATTGGATGTGGGTTAGCATGAATTATTATTGTTGACATTACCCTTGAGGTAAAAAGTTGGGAGGCGAAACTATAAGCCCCTATCTTTCTCTGTGTCCGATTAAAACTCCGTAACCACAAGTATTGCGTGAGTGTTAGCAATTATGAAAGACTAAATGATAGTTGAGTATGTGGACTTGATAGAAAGCTCTGACATAGACTCTTTATGATGTTATGATAAATTGCAATTGCCTCAATGACTAAGATTATAGTTTGTTAGTTCTCAATAAAATTTCTGATTCATACTTTGCATTGTGAATAGATTATTACTTGAGCATAAGAAATCATATGACAATATCCATATAGGTTGCTGGTATGAGAATAATCATGATGCCCCCATGTCCGTATTTTATTTTATCGACACCTCTACCTCTAAACATGTGGACATATTTATCGTTATCGGCTTCCGCTTAAGGACAAGCGAGGTCTAAGCTTGGGGGAGTTGATACGTCCATTTTGCATCATGCTTTTTTTATTGATATTTATTGCATTATGGGCTGTTATTACATGTTATGTCACAATACTTATGCCTATTCTCTCTTATTTTACAAGGTTTACATAAGGAGGGAGAATGCCGGCAGCTGGAATTCTGGGCTGGAAAAGGAGCAAATATTAGAGACCTATTCTACACAACTCCAAAAGTCCTAAAACTCCACGAAAGTTATTTTTGGAAATAATAAAAAATATTGAGCGGAAGAAATACATCAGGGGGGCCTCCACCTGTCCACGAGGGTGGGGGGCGCGCCCTACCCCCTGGGCGTGCCCTCCTGCCTCGTGGGCCCCCTATTGGCCCTCCGGTGGCCATCTTTTGCTGTATGAAGTATTTCGTCCGAAGAAAAATCATAAGCAAGCTTTCGGGACGAGACTCCGCTGCCACGAGGCGGAACCTTGGCGGAACCAATCTAGGGCTCCGGCAGAGCTGTTCTGCCGGGGACACTTCTCTCCGGGAGGGGGAAATCATCGCCATCGTCATCACCAACGCTCCTCTCATCGGGAGAGGGCAATCTCCATCAACATCTTCACCAGCACCATCTCCTCTCAAACCCTAGTTCATCTCTTGTATCCAATTATTGTCTCTAAGTCCGGGATTGGTACTTGTAGGTTGCTAGTAGTGTTGATTACTCCTTGTAGTTGATGCTAGTTGGTTTATTTGGTGGAAGATCATATGTTCAGATCCTATATGCATATTAATACTCCTCTGATTATGAACATGAATATGCTTTGTGAGTAGTTATGTTTGTTCCTGAGGACATGGGAGAAGTCTTGCTATTAGTAGTCATGTGAACTTGGTATTCGTTCGATATTTTGATGAGATGTATGTTGTCTATCCTCTAGTGGTGTTATGTGAACGTCGACTACATGACACTTCACCATTATTTGGGCCTAGAGGAAGGCATTGGGAAGTAATAAGTAGATGATGGGTTGCTAGAGTGACAGAAGCTTAAACCCTAGTTTATGCGTTGCTTCGTAAGGGGCTAATTTGGATCCATATGTTTCATGCTATGGTTAGGTTTACCTTAATACTTTTGTTGTAGTTGCGGATGCTTGCAATAGAGGTTAATCATAAGTGGGATGCTTGTCCAAGTAAGGGCAGCACCCAAGCACCGGTCCACCCACATATCAAA
This sequence comes from Triticum aestivum, assembly GCF_018294505.1. Classification (NCBI taxonomy): domain Eukaryota; kingdom Viridiplantae; phylum Streptophyta; class Magnoliopsida; order Poales; family Poaceae; genus Triticum; species Triticum aestivum. Next base: position 418,954,959 of record NC_057814.1, on the reverse strand, counting down.
TTATCAAAGTACCGAACGCGAATCATATGAACGTGATGAAAACTAGCTGGACGATAATTCCCATGTGTCCTCGGGAGCGCTTTTCTTTATATAACAGTTTGTCCAGGCTTGTCCTTTGCTACAAAAAGGATTGGGCCACCTTGATGCACTTCATTTACTTTTGTTACTTGTTGCTCGTTACCAATTATCTTATCACAAAACTATCTGTTACCTATAATTTCAGTGCTTGCAGAGAATACCTTGCTGAAAGCCACTTATTATTTCCTTCTGCTCCTCGTTGGGTTCGACACTCTTACTTATCGAAAGGACTATGATAGATCCCCTATACTTGTGGGTCATCATAGGTCGGTAGGAAAGATGCCGAGCTGCGGGTCGGAAAAGATTTCCCGAGCTGAATTATTACGCATGGCACCTCGGTTAAGAGGATGTCCCTCGTCCTGAAAGAGAAACATAAAATAGGTTAAAGGTGCCATCAGTTTGAATAACCAGAAAACTTATGTAAAAATATTTACGTCTGAATTAGATCAAGTCTTTTTGGTGCCAATCCAAAAAATTGGTCTTAAAACTAGTTGCGCTTCCGTCGTGCTTTAACATGATACATACGATCTCCAGACTTCAAGTGGGTCAGCCTTCAGCTTCAACCTCCTTTCCCGAAGGCGGAGTGCTTCTCATTATGCCAGTTTAGCAAACTAAACTCGAGCGTCTTTAGAGAGAAACCAGGCTATCCAGCTATTGACCACACACTCGCGTCGGAAAAAGGAGTAGTAGAAAAAGACTTTGCAATGACTAAAAGAAAACATTTATTATAAAACGACTCATTTAAATTAAGAGCCCCAGTTAAATTGGGTAAAGGAAGTTTTTAACAAACTAAGATTTTGACAAATAACTATTTGTTTAACACAAATATAATGCTTGGTTGAACCGTACAAAAATTGAAAATTGAAAAAAGTTGAGCATGAAAGCGACTTAACTGGTTAATGTGCTCGGTGTTGATGATGTGGGCCGAGCGATACGTCTTAAACGTATCTATAATTTTTTATTGGTCCATGCTATTATAGTATCAACCTTGAATGTTTTATATGCATTATTATGCTATTATATATCATTTTTTGGGACTAACTTATTAACCTAGTGCCCAGTGCCAGTTGTTGTTTTTTCCTTGTTTTTGTCTTTACAAAAAATCAATACCAAACGGAGTCCAAATGGAACGAAACTTCTTGACGATTTTTCTTGGACCACAAGACACCCTGGAAGCTTCGGGAGGAGTCGAGAAGAGCCACAAGATGGCCACAAGCTTGGAGGGCGCGCCCGCCAAGCTTGTGCCCCCCCCCTCGTGGCACTTCCAACTCAAATTTTTCTTCTATAAATACCCAAAAATTCCCCGTAGACCAGAGGCCACACCAAAAAAACTTTTCCGCCGCCGCAAGTTTCTGACTTCGTGAGATCCCATTTGGGGACCTTTTTCGGTACTCTCCGGAGGGGGATTCGATCATGGAGGGCTTCTACATCAACCTTGTTGCCCTACCGATGATATGTGAGTAGTTTACCACAGACCTACGGGTCCATAGCTAGTAGCTAGATGACTTCTTCTCTCTCTTTGATCTTCAATACAATGTTCTCCTCGATGTTCTTGGAGATCTATTCGATGTAATCTTCTTTTGCGGTGTGTTTGTTGAGACTCGATGAATTGTGGGTTTATGATCAGATTATCTATGAATATTATTTGAGTTTTCTCTGAACTCTTTTATGCATGATTTATATAGCTTTGTATTTCTCTCCGATCTATTCATTTGGTTTGGCCAACTAGATTGATTTTTCTTGCAATGGGAGAGGTGCTTTGTAATGGGTTCAATCTTGCGGTGCTCAATCCCAGTGACAAAAAGGGACATGACACGTATTTGTATTGTTGCCATTAAGGATAAAAAGATGGGTTTTATTCATATTGATTGGATCTATCCCTCTACATCATGTCATCTTGCTTAAGGCGTTACTCCGTTCTTGTTAACTTAATACACCCGATGCAATTTTGGATATCGGTCGATGTGTGGAGTAATAGTAGTAGATGCAGGCAGGAGTCGGTCTACTTGTCTCGGACGCGATGCCTATATACATGATCATTGCCTTGGATATCTTCATAACTATGTGCTTTTCTATCAATTGCTCAACAGTAATTTCTTTACCCACCATATGCTTTCTTTCAAGAGAGAAGCCTCTAGTGAAAACTATGGCCTCCGGGTCTATCTTTTATCATATTATTTTCATATCTACAAAATCAAAAATCCAAAAATACCTTCCTGCAATTTATTTACTCTTATTTTATTTCACACTTTTACTTACCTTTTATATCCATCACTATCAGATCTCATCCTTGCAAGTAACCGTGAAGGGATTGGCAACCCCTTTATCACGTTGGGTGCAAGTATTGGTTTGTTTGTGTGGGTGAAATTATTGGAGACTTGTGTGTTCCTCCCACTGGATTGATATCTTGGTTCTCAACTGAGGGAAATACTTATCTCTACTTTGCTGCATCACCCTTTCCTCTTCAAGGGGAAAACCAACACAAGCTCAAGAAGTAGTAAGAAGAATTTCTGGCGCCATTGCCGGGGAGGATCTACATCAAGCCTACCAAGTACCCGTCATAAATTGTCATATCTTGCATTTACATTATTTTCCATTTGCCTCTCGTTTTCCTCTCCTCCACTTCCAAATGTTTTCAGAAAAATACAAAAATATTTGCCTTCTTTCCGTTTGCCTTTTCCTTTGCTTTTTGTTTGCTTGTGTGTTAGATTGCTTGCTTTGTCACGATGTCTCAAGAAAATAAAAAGTTGTGTGATTTTTCCAACACTAATAATAATGATTTTATTAGTACTCTGATTGCTCCCACCACTAGTGCGGAATCTTATGAAATTAATGCCGCTTTGTTGAATCTTGTTACGAAAGAACAATTTTCTGGTAGTCCTAATGAAGATGCTGCTTCCCATCCTAATATTTTTGTTGAATTGTGTGATATGAAAAAGAAAAAAATATGTGGATAATGATATTGTCAAATTGATGTTATTTCCATTCTCACTACGAGATCGTGCTAAAACTTGGTTTTCATCCTTGCCTAAAAATAGTATCGATTCATGGAATAAGTGTAAGGATGCTTTTATTTCCAAGTATTTTCCTCCCGCTAAGATCATCTCTCTTAGGAACGATATAGTGAATTTTAAGCAACTTGATCATGAACATGTTGCACAATCATGGGAGAGGATGAAGTTAATGATAAGAAATTGCACTACTCATGGTTTAAGTTTATGGATGATCATACAAAAAAGTTATGCTGGATTGAATTTTGCATCTAAAAAACTTTTAGATTCCGCCGCGAGTGGCACTTTTATGGAAATCACATTAGGAGAAGATACTAAACTCGTAGATAATATTATGGCAAATTACTCTCAATGACACACCAAAAGATCTTCTACTAATAAAAAAGTGCATGCTATTGAAGAAATTAATACTTTGAGTGGAAAGATGGATGAACTTATGAAATTGAGTGCTAGCAAGAGTGATCCTATTGATACCAATGATATGCCTTTGTCTACTTTTATTGAGAATAATAATGAATCTATGGATGTGAATTTTGTTGGTAGGCAATTTTGGTAATAACACTTATAGAGGCAATTTTAATCCTAGGCCATTTCCTAGTAATTCCTCTAATAATTATGGTAATTCATGCAACAATTCTTATGGGAATTATAACAAGATACCCTCTGATCTTGAGAATAATATTAAAGATTTTATTAACTCTCAAAAGATATTCAATGCCATGATAGAAGAAAAATTGCTTAAGTTTGGTGATGTGGCTAGAAACGTTGATTGAATTTCTCATGAGATTGATTCCCTTAAGATTAGATCTATGCCACCGAAGCTTGATATTAATGAGTCTATGAAAGCTATTCAAATTTCTATTAATGAAAGTAGGGAGAGAACCGCTAGAATGCGAGCTAAGAGAGAATGGCTAGAAAAGTATGTTCTTCTGGTTTTTGCGATAATCATGATGAAGATCTTAAAGTGACTGGTGTGACTCCTTTGAATCTTTGTTGGCTAATATAAAACTTGATAAAGAAGGAACTGGAGAGGAGTCAACTTTAGCTAGAAGGCATCCCAATAATTTGGAGGGTGAAGATCTTACTGAAAAAATTGATGAAAGTGGGTTTGGCGAGGTTAAAACTTTAACTAGTGATCTGACCACTCTTTTGTATTACAAGGAATTTAATTATGATAATTGTTCTCTTATTGAGTGTATTTCCTTGTTACAATCCATTCTTAATTCACCTCATGCTTATGATCAAAATAAGGCTTTTACTAAACATATCGTTTATGCTATGCTGAAATCTTTTGAAGAAAAACTTGACTTGGAAGTTTCAATCCCTAGAAAGTTATATGATGAATGGGAATCTACTATTAAAATTAAGATTAAAGATTATGAGTGGAATGCTTTATGTGATTTGGGTGCTAGCGTTTCCACTATTCCAAAATCTTTATGTGATGTGCTAGGCTTCCATAAACTTGATGGTTGTTCTTTAAATTTGCACTTAGCGTATTCCACTATTAAGAAACCTATGGGAAGAATTAATGATGTTCTTATTATTTCAAATAGGAATTATGTGCCCGTAGATTTCATTGTGCTTGGTATTGATTGCAATCCTTCATGCCCCATAATTCTTGGTAGACCTTTCCTTAGAATGATTGGTGTAATTATTGATATGAAAGAAGGAAACATTAGATTCCAATTTCCATTAAGGAAGGGCATGGAACACTTTCCAAGAAAGAAAATTAAGTTACCATATGAATCTATTATGAGGGCCACTTATGGATTGAATACCAAAAATGACAAAACCTAGATCTATGCAATATGCCTAGCTAGGGGCGTAAAACGATAGCGCTTGTTGGGAGGCAACCCAATATTATTTTATGTTTTTTGCTTTTTCTTCAGTTTTTCAATAAATATGCAATTATGCTTCTGTTATGATTGTGTTTTAGTATTTTAATTAGTGTTTGTTCCAAGTAAGACCTTTAGGATGGTTTGGGTGATAGTTGATTCGATTCTGCTGAAAAACATAAACTTTTGCGCCCAGTTCTGGAATTTTGTAAATTCACATAAACGTTCTTTTGCTCTGAATTTTTTACACAAGATTGATATGCAAATTGCCTACGTTTTCCTATTTTTTCAGAATTTTCGGAGTTACAAAAGTTTGACTAATGTCCAGATTACTACAAACTGTTTCTGTTTTTGACAGATTCCGTTTTCATTGTGTTGTTCGCTTGTTTTGATAAATCTATGGGTTGCATCAAGGGGTATGAACCATGGTGAAGTTAGAATATAGTAGTTATAATGCAAATATAAAATTGGAATGAGTTTACAACAATACCTAAAAGTGGTGACTCACGAGTTTTCTGTTGAGTTTTGTGTTGTGAAGTTTTCAAGTTTTGGGTGAAGTTTCGATGGGCTAAGGAATAAGGAGTGGCAAGATCCTAAGATTGGGGATTCCCATGGCACCCCAAGATAATATTCAAGGAAAACCAAGCGTCTAATCTTGGGGTTGCCCCGGATGGCATCCCCTCTTTTGTCTACAATCCATCGTAAATTACTTGAGGCTATATTTATATTCACTACATGATATGTGTTTTGCTTGGAGCGTAGTGTATTATGTGAGTCTTTGCTTTATTTTCTTTTTAGTTTTCCACAATCATCCTTGCTGGACACAACTTTTTGAGAGGGACACACATTAATCGTGAATTTGTTAGAATACTCTTTGAGCTTCACTTATATCTTTGAGCCAAACAATTGCTCTAGTGCTTCACTTATATCTTTTAGAGCACGACGGTGGCTATATTTTAAATAAATTGATGAACTCTCATGCTTCACTTATATTATTTTGAGAGTCTTATAAATAGTATGGCAATTTTCTTGGGTTATGAATTTAGTCCTAATATGATGGGTATTCAAGAGGGATATAATAAAAACTTTCATGAAGATCATTGAATACATGAGAAGTTTGATTCTTTGCATTTGTTTTGAGATATAAAGATGGTAATATTAGAGTCGTGCTAGTGAGTAATTGTGGTTTAGTAAGAATATTGGTGTTAAGGTTTGTGATTCCCGAAGCATGCATGTATGGTCTCGTTATGCTATGAAGTTGGAGCATGATTTATTATTGATTGTCTTCCTTATGAGTGGCGGTCGGGGACGAGCGATGGTCTTTTCCTACCAATCTATCCCCCTAGGAGCATGCGTAGTAGTACTTTGCTTCAAGGGCTAATAAATTCTTGCAATAAGTATGTGAGTTCTTTATGACTAATGTGAATCCATGGATTATATCACTGGTACAACGAGGTGCTATACTAGCGGTTTTTAACCCCTTTCCGCGACGGTGTTTTGAAATTTTGCCAAGTGAGTGTGTGCGATAGGGGGTCCTTCCCACACGACCCAGAAACCGTCGGGGATAGGGAGCCTTGATGCATACAGTTGTCCCTATAAAACTGTTTCTGATATCTTGAATCCGAAACACTTCATACTTGCAACTCGTTTGTGCTTGCATTGCCATCGCAGTCGGTATTCTGTGGTGCTACGTTTACGATGCGCGACCCATGACAAACAGTTCACGATTATAGAAGTAGACAATCACACACATTTACTTTTCCTCGACTGTATGTGATTCGATGTAAGAGCGCATACAATTGTCCCTATAAATCTGTATGCGAAGCTTGAATACATCCCACACGATTCATCCGCCGTACCCGCGTTAGCTGAAGACCTATCGCACGCGTTCTTCTATGACCAAACGTTTGCGATGCGCACAACATCATAAATAGTCCATAATTACCAAGCGTGTGTGATAAGGTACTTTCACAAACATTTAATAAGAAGGAACTGTGTGCGATGCCGTTGTTAATCGCACACTTTTTTTCTTGGCTAATCGTGTGTTCAGTAGAGATTGATCGCACACATAGTGGATCCAAGAAACGTGTCTGATCTCCATGTCTATCATAGAAGTTTTGCTTTCGCAAACCGTGTGTAGTGTAATCCCTAATTTAATCCCAAATTTGAAAACCACATATTTTGAATTTGAAAGTAGGCAATCACTTATTTCATATCAAACCATGTTTATTACAAATATAGGTAATCTTGAGTGAACTGCTTCAGGAACCACTGCGAACGAAAAAGATTCAGTCATTGTTGTCTAACAACTCATTATGGGCAGTAAAAAGAGAAGGCTGCAGAGTTTGTTGTTACCATCCTATAGCTCACTGTTGTGTTGGATAGAGCGTAAACAAATAGTTTGCTTGCCACCGTTCGTATCTTTTTGCTAATAATCCTTATCAGTTTCCTCACTTGATGCTTGTTCATGAATATCTCGTTGCCCCATACGCAAAAGGGTCGATGCATGGATCCTTGCCACGGGCTTATGTACCTACAAGCAACAAGCCAATATTAGAAGCTAACAAGTGTCCAGGTCTGGATCTATATGCACTACATTATGGAACAACGGAGGGAGTAAAAGCCGAGGGATGAAACTAACCTCGGCGGAAAATGGTGGACACTCCCGTTGTTGTCCTGCATAAGTAGTGGAAAGGCATGATAAGTACAACAACCTTAACATCAAACAAATATAGCAAAGGTAAACAACATGATCTCCAAATTATATCTTGAATGTGTTGGTTTCAGCATGCTATTAAAGCAGATATAAAATGAAAGGCAATGTTACCTACAACAGGCTTAACAGCCAACAAATATTGCAATTCAAACTGGTATTGTTGCAAATGAATAGAACGTAGGTAATGCTTAAACATCATAGTGGATAAATGTGTAAAACTGAAATAAAGGGCATGTGTTAACTATACGAGGCATAACTGGAACAAAATATAGCCGTTCAAACTGGTATTGATGCAATCGAGCGGCACAGTTCCGACTTGCACATAATAAACATCACATTGTGAATGACTGAAATAAACAAGGCATAAATGATCAATATGTTGGGGAACGCAGTATTTCAAAAAAATTCCTACGATCACGTAAGATCTATCTAGGAGATGCATAGCAACGAGCGGGGAGAGTGTGTCCACGTACCCTCGTAGACCGAAAGCAGAAGCGTTAAGTAACGCGGTTGATGTAGTTGAACGTCTTCGCGATCCAACCGATCAAGTACCGAACGCACGGCACCTCCGTGATCTGCACACGTTCAGCTCGGTGACGTCCCTCGTACTCTTGATCTAGTTGAGGCCGAGGGAGAGTTTTGTCAGCATGACAGCGTGGTGACGGTGATGATGAACTTACCGATGCAGGGCTTCACCTAAGCACTCCAACGATATGACTGAGGTGGAAATCCGTGGAGAGGGGCACCACACACGGCTAAAACAACTGTTGACTTGTGTGTCCTAGGGTGCCCCCGTATATAAAGGAGCAAGGGGGAGGCCGACCGGCCCTCATAGGGCGCGCCAAAGGGGGGCAATCCTACTCCAAGTAGGAGTTGGATCCCCCCTTTCCTAGTCCTACTAGGAGAAGAAGGAAGGAGAGGGGAAAGAGAAGGAAGGAGGGGGCGCCGCCCCTCCCCCTAGTCCAATTCGGACTAGGCCCATGGGGGGGGCACGCGACCAGCCCTTGGCAGCTCCTCTCTCTCTCCCCTAGGCCCAATAAGGCCCATTACTTCCCCGGTGGTTCCGATAACCCTTCCGGCACTCCGATATTTATCCGGTGACCCCCGGAACTCATCCGGTGTCCGAATAACATCGTCCAATATATCATTCTTTATGTCTCAACCATTTCGAGACTCCTCGTCATGTCAGTGATCACATCCGGGACTCCGAACAACCTTCGGTTCATCAAAACACATAAACTTACCGATCGTCATCGAACGTTAAGCGTGCGGACCCTATGGGTTCGAGAACTATGTAGACATGACCGAGACTCATCTCCGGTCAATAACCAATAGCGGAACCTGGATGCTCATATTGGCTCCCACATATTCTATGAAGATCTTTATCGGTCAAACCGCATAATAACATACGTTGTTCCCTTTGTCATCGGTATGTTACTTGCCCGAGATTCGATCGTCGGTATCACCATACCTAGTTCAATCTCGTTACCGGCAAGTCTCTTTACTCGTTCCGTAATGCATCATCCCGTAACTAACTCATTAATCACATTGCTTGCAAGGCTTATAGTGATGTGCATTACCGAGAGGGCCCAGAGATACCTCTCCGACAATCGGAGTGACAAATCCTAATATCGATCTATGCCAACTCAACAAACACCATCGGAGACACCTGTAGAGCATCTTTATAATCACCCAGTTATGTTGTGACGTTTGATAGCACACTAAGTGTTCCTCCGGTATTCGGGAGTTGCATAATCTCATAGTCAGAGGAACATGTATAAGTCATGAATAAAGCAATGGCAACAAACTAAACAATCATCGTGCTAAGCTAACAGATGGGTCTTGTCAATCACACCATTCTCTAATGATGTGATCCCGTTCATCAAATGATAACTCATGTCTATGGTTAGGAAACTTAACCATCTTTGATTAACGAGCTAGTCAAGTAGAGGCATACTAGTGACACTCTGTTTGTCTATGTATTCACACATGTACTAAGTTTCCGGTTAATACAATTCTAGCATGAATAATAAACATTTATCATGATATAAGGAAATATAAATAAAAACTTTATTATTGCCTCTAGGGAATATTTCCTTCAGTCTCCCACTTGCACTAGAGTCAATAATCTAGATTACATAGTAATGATTCTAACACCCATGGAGTCTTGGTGCTGATCATGTTTTGCTCGTGAGAGAGGCTTAGTCTCTATGTCTCCCTCCTTGACTTGATCGCGGATGGAATTGAATCGTCTCTTGATGTGCTTGGTTCTCTTGTGAAATCTGGATTCCTTTGCAAAGGCAATTGCACCAGTATTGTCACAAAAGATTTTCATTGGACCCAATGCACTAGGTATGACACCTAGATGGGATATGAACTTGATATGTCTCCAACGTACCTATAAATTTTGATTGTTCCATGCTATTATATTATCTGTTTTGGATGTTTAATGGGCTTTAATATACATTTTTATATTATTTTTGGGACTAACCCATTAACCGAAGGCCCAGTGCAAATTGCTGTTTTTTTGCCTATTTCAGTGTTTCGCAGAAAAGGAATATCAAATGGAATCCAAACGGAATGAAACCTTCGCGAGGATCATTTTTGGAACAAACACAATCCAGGAGACTTGGAGTGGACGTCAAGGGCGCTCCCCACCCTCGTGGGCCCCTCGTAGCTCCACCGACCTACTTCCTTCGCCTATATATACTCTTATACCCTGAAAACATCCCGGAGAGCCACGAAACACTTTTTCCACCGCCGCAACCTTCTATACCCGTGAGATCCCATCTTAGGGCCTTTTCTGGCACTCCGCGAAGGGGGAATCGATCACGGAGGGCCTCTACATCAACACCATGGCCTCTCCGATGATGTGTGAGTAGTTTACCACAGACCTTCGGGTCCATAGTTATTAGCTAGATGGCTTCTTCTCTCTCTTTGGATCTCAATACAAAGTTCTCCTCGATTCTCTTGGAGATCTATTCGATGTAATACTTTTTGCGGTGTGTTTGTCGAGATCCGATGAATTGTGGGTTTATGATCAAGATTATCTATGAACAATATTTGATTCTTCTCTGAATTCTTATATGCATGATTTGATATCTTTGCAAGTCTCTTCGAATTATCGGTTTAGTTTGGCCTAGTAGATTGATCTTTCTTGCAATGGGAGAAGTGCTTAGCTTTGGGTTCAATCTTGCGGTGTTCTTTCCCAGTGACAGCAGGGGCAGCAAGGCACGTATTGTATTGTTGCCATCGAGGATAAAAAGATGGGGTTTATATCATATTGCTTGAGTTTATCCCTGTTGGGGATATTACCACTGGGCGTAAACTGGCCAGGAGAGGCTGGGTTAACTTCATAAGTAGTTCATCTGTATCTGAAGCCCATGAAGACAGACGGTGACGCTTCATGAAGGCCCAGGGCCCAAAAGCCGGTTTAAGGCATGTAGACACAAACCGGTATTGAGATGTAAACTTGTGTTGTAAGATATGCGTAGCAGAGACCGAGCCGGACACAATTATGAGCTGGCCTCGGAGTCTGTAAACCGACGGGCGTCAACCCATGTATATAAGGGGACGACCCGGCGGCGGTTCAGGGACAACAGACAACAACTCGAAACTCAGGCAAAGCGTTTTCGCTCCCTGGTCATCGAAACCCCATCAATTCCATCACAACTAGACGTAGGCTTTTACCTTCATCGAAGGGGCCGAACTAGTATAAAACTCTCTTGCGTCCCTTGTCCGCTTTAACCCCTTCAAGCTAACCCGTAGCGATGGCTCCAAGTCCTTTCTCTAGGACATCTGCCGTGACAAAACCATGACAGTTGGCGCCCACCGTGGGGCTATCGCACGATGGTTTCAAGTTCTTGGAGGGCAACTTCGAAGGACTCAAGGGTTACGCTGTGGGCTGGATGACCAAGAGTCGTCATTGCAAGCTCTACATCGACGATGCAGGCTAGGGCCTCGAGGCCAGCTCAATCGAGTACGGGTACCGGGTCCCCTTTGGTAGCATACACGTTTTCATTGGCAAGATCGGCGAACCGGGCCCTGAGCCGGACATCTGCACCGACCACGTCGAAACGGCTCAGCGTGCGAGATCTGCCCGGGTCAAGCCTGTCATGAAGCGTGCCTTCGTGGGAGTTATCCATGGAGGGGAATCTGAGGATAGATCGGAATCTGGTGGTGAGACCGTCGTTTATTCCGGCGACGAGTCATCGACTGGAGAGACCGAGTCGTTATATCAGTTACAAGGTGGCCGGATTGGGGGCTGTTCCGATGGCGACAGTATTCCGGACCCCTCTGATTGTTGGAAATATTCCCTAGAGGCAATAATAAAATGGTTATTATTGTATTTCCTTGTTCATGATAATTGTCTATTGTTCATGCTATAATTGTATTAACTAGAAATCGTAATACATGTGTGAATACATAGACCACAACATGTCCCTAGTAAGCCTCTAGTTGACTGGCTCGTTGATCAATAGATGGTTATGGTTTCCTGACCATGGACATTGGATGTCATTGATAACGTGATGGACAAGACCCAATCCTAAGCATAGCACAAGATCGCGTAGTTCGTTTGCTAAGAGCTTTTCTAATGTCAAGTATCATTTCCTTAGACCATGAGATTGTGCAACTCCCGGATACCGTAGGAATGCTTTGGGTGTACCAAACGTCACAACGTAACTGGGTGGCTATAAAGGTGCACTACAGGTATCTCCGAAAGTGTCTGTTGGGTTGGCACGAATCGAGACTGGGATTTGTCACTCCGTATGACGGAGAGGTATCTCTGGGCCCACTCGGTAATGCATCATCATAATGAGCTCAATGTGACTAATGAGTTAGCCACGGGATCATGCGTTACGGAACGAGTAAAGAGACTTGCCGGTAACGAGATTGAATGAGGTATTGGGATACCGACGATCGAATCTCGGGCAAGTAACATACCGATAGACAAAGGGAATTGTATACGGGATTGATTGAATCCCCGACATCGTGGTTCATCCGATGAGATCATCGTGGAACATGTGGGAGCCAATATGGGTATCCAGATCCCACTATTGGTTATTGGCCGGAGAGGTGTCTCGGTCATGTCTGCATGGTTCCCGAACCCGTAGGGTCTACACACTTAAGGTTCGGTGATGCTAGAGTTGTTATGGGAAATAGTATGTGGTTACCGAAGGTTGTTCAGAGTCCCGGATGAGATCTCGGACATGACGAGGAGCTCCGGAATGGTCCGGAGGTGAAGATCGGTATATAGGACGAAGGGTATTGGAGTCCGGAATTGTTCCGGGGGTACCAGGCTATGGCCAGCATGTCCGAAAGGTGTTTTGGAGGCCCCGACAAGCGTTGGGGGGCCTTATGGGCCAAGGGGAGGGGGCACACCAGCCCACTAAGGGGCTGTGCGCCCCTCCCAACCCCTCTCACGTAACGTGGAGAGGTGGGGGTGCCTCCCCTAGGGCAGCCACCCCTCCCGGCTTGGGGGGCAAGTTTCCCAGGGGTGGGGGCGCCCAAACCCATCTAGGGTTTCCCCTGTGGCCGTCGCCCCTCCCTTAGGGAACCCTAGGGCGCCTCCTCCACCCCCCTTCCCCCTATATATAGTGAGGGAGAGAGAGGGCAGCCGCACCCCTTGTCTGGCGCAGCCCTCTCCTCCTCCAACTCCTCCTCCTCCGTAGTGCTTAGCGAAGCTCTGCCGGAGAACCACGAGCTCCATTGCCACCACGCCGTCGTGCTGCTGGAGTTCTCCCTCAACTTCTCCTCTCCCCTTGCTGGATCAAGAAGGAGGAGACGTCCCCGGGCTGTATGTGTGTTGAACGCGGAGGCGCCGTCCGTTCGGCGCTAGATCGGATCTTCCGCGATTTGAATCGCTGCGAGTACGACTCCATCAACCGCGTTCTTGTAACGCTTCCGCTTAGCGATCTTCAAGGGTATGAAGATGCACTCCCTCTCTCTCGTTGCTAGCATCTCCTAGATTGATCTTGGTGACACGTAGGAAAATTTTGAATTATTGCTACGTTACCCAACACTGATCTGCCAAGCCGGGTGGCGATCTTCATGGCCGGCACACAACCAACGCTCCACTCTTCGACCGCAGCGGCGTTGATTTCCGGATCAGCAGCGGCGGCAGCGGCTGGGGCAGGAGGCCCTGTGCGACCGCCGGCTTAGGTTTTATCTGATTTGTTTGACATGTTGGCAACGCTGATGGCGGAGGTTAACCCGGCGGATCAGAATACACACAATGCGGAAATCACGAAAGTGAAAGATCAGATCACCCAGGCAAAAGCCGACTTAGCAGCTGAGGATACCAGGATAGCCGCGGAGCGGGCCGCTTTGGATGCACAAGCTTATCGGATTATGCTGGATCAGAGTGCGTCGAACGAAGTCCTGAAGAGGAGGCACCGATCTCGCCTGCCGCCGGTTTATGAGGCTAGAAATCTCTTTAACACCCCAGGAGCAGGAACCAATAATCCGCCGGTGGTAAACCGGGCAAAGGCACCTGGAGCAGGGGCGCCGGTTCAGCCACGTTTGCTGGATCCGCCTCGTCAAAACAACATTGTGGTACCTCATGTCCCCACACCACCGGGTCATTATTCTAACCCAATGGACAACATTGTTGCTGCCGCTTCACGGCTGGCGGCCATCCCGATCGAAGGCGATTCTACAGCAGCGGTCGAGACGCGTCGGGTTAAGGAGCTTCTTCAGACAACCTTGATTCAGCAGGAGGCTTATGCATATAGTCGCGATCGGGTTCATTCCACTCCCCGTCCAAGCCGGAGTTACAGCAGGTGTATGGATGAACCGGTAGTATCAAGCAATGCGCGGAACCATGATCCGCCCCGTGGCCATAACCCGGCGGGTGGTGCCGGTGATGCTCAGGAGGTGGTGGACCGGGCTCGGGCACGCAGAGAGGCCGAGTTAGCGGCGCAACACGAGGCCCGTCAGCTTACTCCGGTTCGTCCAACCACATCGGTGGAACCAGGAGTTACCTCTAGTTCCTTGGGAGTGCCATGTCTTGTCCCGGCGTTGCGCAATGTGCGCCTGCCCAAAGATTTCAAGGGCCCGCGCAAGGTGCCGAATTACACCGCTGATTTATCCCCTGAAACATGGGTCGAAAGCTATGAGATGGCCATGGAGATGTTGGACGTGGATGATGCGGCATGTGCGAAGTACTTCACCATGATGCTAGAAGGAACAACCCGCACTTGGCTAAAGAGCTTACCGGCTAATTCTATCAGGTCATGGGCCGAGTTGAGAGCCCGGTTTATTCAGAATTTCAAGGATACATGCAAGCAGCCCATGTCAATTGTGGACCTAGCTTCCTGTGTCCAGGAGGAAGGAGAGTCAACAACCCATTGGGTGCGCCGGGTTTCGGAGATTTTGCATTCATCAGACCGCATCAACGCTGACACCGCAGTTTTAACATTGGAAGGCAATTGCCGGTTTGAACCATTGAAGTTGAAGTTGGGACGGCTTAAATGTCATTGTAATGACATGGGAACCCTCATGGCTGCACTAGTGAAGTATGCCGACTCTGATAGTACCAAGGATCCCGAGTCTGACGATGATAAGACAGGGAAGGGAAAGAAGAGCGGCAACGCCAAGGGGCAGCACCACAACCCGGCGGGTCATGGAAACGGCGGCAAGCGTAAAGCGGACCACGGTTTAGACTTTGTGGCTAACACTAATACACATGACAAGGGCCAGCGGCGTAAGGGTAAACCGCCCCGGCGCAATGGAATGCCAAATCCTAACCCGGACCGTTTGTCGTATCTGGTAAACCAGCCCTGTCCAAAGCATGGGACGAAGGAGGAACCGTCCACACACCTCTGGAAAGATTGTTACATCATGCAAGAGTTCAAAAATTCTGACTCTTTCCAGTATGATCATGGATCAGGAGGTGGTTCAGGCGGAGGAAATTCCGGTTCAGGGTTCCATGGCAATCAGGGTGGACATAACAATCAAAGTAATCAAGGTAACCGAGGTGGCTATAATCATCAGGGCAATCAGCAGCAGCAGCAGTCGGGTTACCAGAGCAACCCAAAGCAGTTGAATAGCGGACAGTATCATGTCTTCACCACTAGCTTGGACAAGCGCGATCAGAAGCTTCATAAAAGGGTGGTGAATGTCGTTGAACCGGCGGTGCCCCGTTATTTGCGCTGGTCCGAGCAACCCATTTTGTGGAGCAGAGACGATCATCCACCCCGGGTTGACAATCCGGGTCATCTGGCTCTGGTGGTGGCACCTCAGGTGGGAGGTTATAAGTTCACCAAGGTACTCATGGATGGAGGGAGTAGTATCAATATCCTTTATTATGAAACTTTCCGTCGCATGGGGCTAACAGATAAAAATCTTAAACCGTCCAATACGGTGTTCCATGGTGTGGTGCCTGGTAAGTCGGCATATCCTATTGGTAAGATAGCTCTGGAGGTGGCTTTTGGAGATGAGCATGACTCGAGATCAGAAACCTTGACCTTTGAAGTGGTGAATATCAGAAGCCCGTATCATTCCCTATTTGGACGGCCAGCTTATGCTAAGTTTATGGCACGACCTTGTTATGTCTATCTACAGCTCAAGATGCCGGGTCACAAGGGAACTATAACCGTGCATGGAGCCGCAAGATTGCTCTGGAGTGTGAGGAAGGTGACGCGGCTTATGCTGAGTCGGTTTGTGCAACAGAGGAGTTGAAGTTTTACAAAGACAATGTTGATCCGGCAGATACGACTTCGTTGAAGAAACCAACTACGGAGCATGATCCGGCCCTGAAGTTTAAATCGGCTAATGAGACTAAACTTGTTGACTTCGTGCCTGGCGATTCGTCCAAGCAGTTTAGCATCAGCGCTAACTTGGATCCGAAATAGGAAAGCGCGCTCATCGAGTTCATCCGTGAGAATCGGGACATCTTTGCATGGAAGCCTTCTGACATGCCTGGTGTACCGAGAGAACTCGCTGAGCACACTCTCAATGTTGATCCTAAGTATAATCCGGTCAAGCAGTTTCTCCGCCGGTTCAATGAAGAAAGACGCAAAGCTATTGGAGAAGAAGTAGCCAGGCTCTTGGCGGCTGGATTTATCGTTGAAGTATTCCATCCTGAGTGGTTGGCTAATCCGGTGCTGGTCCTCAAGAAGAATGGCACTTGGCGTATGTGTGTGGGCTACACAGATCTCAACAAATCTTGTCCAGCAGATCCTTTTGCCCTCCCCCGTATTGATCAGATTATTGATGCTACGGCGGGTTGTGAGCGGTTAAGTTTTTTGGATGCATATTCTGGTTATCATCAGATCAAAATGGCAGTTAAGGACCAGGAGAAGACGGCCTTCATAACTCCCTTTGGAGCCTTCTGCTATGTGTCCATGCCCTTTGGGCTCAAGAGTGCACATGCAACTTATCAACGGTGTGTACATAATTGTCTTCATAAACAGATCGGGCGCAATGTTCATGCCTATGTGGATGATATTGTGGTAAAATCAAGGAAGAAGGAGACATTGATTGATGACTTGAAGGAGACCTTTGATAACCTGCGGGTTTATAAAATGATGCTTAATCTGGTCAAATGTGTCTTTGGTGTGCCTGCAGGGAAGCTCCTGGGCTTTTTGGTGTCTAACAGGGGCATTGAAGCTAATCCGGAGAAGATCAAGGCCATCACCTCCTTGGCTAAACCAAAGTGTATCAATGATGTTCAACGCCTAGCAGGCCGGATTGCCGCATTGAGCCGGTTTGTCAGTCGCCTTGGTGAGAAGGCCATCCCTTTGTATCAGATGCTGAAGAAAACAGATAACTTCGTCTGGAGTAAAGCCGCTAATGAAGCATTTGAGGACTTAAAGCGACAGCTAGCTAATCCGCCGATTCTCGCTGCTCCGGTTGATAAAGAACCGTTGCTGCTATATGTGGCAGCTAACGCTCGGGCTGTTAGTGTGGCTATTGTGGTAGAGCGCAAAGAGGCAGGAAAGGAATATCTGGTTCAGCGGCCGGTTTAGTATGTCAGTGAGGTACTTATTGAGTCCAAGCACAGGTACCCACATTGGCAAAAATTGGTGTATGGGGTTTTCATGGCAAGCCGGAAATTGAAGCAGTATTTTCAAGGTCATCCCATCACGGTGGTCAGCTCTGCTCCTTTGGGAGATATAATACAGAACAGGGAAGCAACCGGCCGGATTGCTAAGTGGGCTATTGAGCTCGGGCCTCACGGGTTGAAATACATGCCCCGAACGGCGATCAAATCTCAGGCACTTGTGGATTTCATCAATGATTGGACAGAGTTGCAAGCGCCAGAAGAAAAGCCGGATCATACTTATTGGACTAGTCATTTTGATGGTTCCAGGCAATTGGAGGGCTCGGGGGCTGGAGTCGTATTAAGTTCCCCACGAGGTGATAAGTTTTGTTATGTTCTCCGTTTAGTGTTCCCGTGCACTAACAATGCAGCTGAATATGAGGCTTTACTCCATGGTCTTCGGATGGCTAAGGAGATGAACTTAAGTCGAGTTAAGTGCTTCGGTGACTCGGATCTGGTGGCTCAACAAGTGTCCGGCACTTGGGATTCCAAGGACCCACTCATGGCAGCATATCGTCGTGAGGTGGATATTGTTGCGGGTCACTTTAAAGGTTATCAGGTTGATCATGTGGACCGGCGAAGGAATGAAGCGGCAGACGCTTTAAGCCGCCTGGGTTCCCAACGTAAACCGGTTCCACCTAATGTCTTCTTGGATGTTTTGCATAATCCGTCCGTCAAGCTCCCTGGTGAAGAGGATTTGGCTGTTCCTGATCCGGAGGCCCAATTGGTGGCGGCTCTTCATGTTATCCCGGATTGGACGGTTCCATATTTGGCGTATATCAACCGGGGAGAGTTACCAGAAGATGAAACTTTGGCCAGGCAGATAACCCGGTGGTCCAAGTCCATGACTGTTATCAATGGAGAGTTACATCATTGCAGTGTGACAGGGGCGTTTCAATGCTGTGTGTCTCCTGAGGAAGGCCGTGAAATTTTGTGTGAGATCCACGAAGGAGATTGTGGACACCACGCCGGTTCAAAATCTTTGGTGGCCAAGGTGTTTCGTCATGGTTTCTATTGGTTGACAGCTCATGCTGATGCCGAGGACTTGGTTAAAAGATGTGATGGCTGTCAGAAATTCTCACGGCGTGCTCATGTACCAGCTCAAGAATTGAGGATGATTCCAATCACCTGGCCATTTGCAACTTGGGGGCTGGATATGGTTGGGCCTTTCAAGAGGTCCAAGGACAAGAAGACCCACCTTTTGGTGGCGGTTGATAAGTTCACAAAATGGGTAGAGGCAGAGCCAGTTAGTAAGTGTGATGCGGCCACGGCGGTTCAATTCATCAAAAAGGTGATTTTCCGGTTTGGCTTTCCACACAGCATTATAACAGACAATGGTACCAATCTGTCAAAGGGTGCCATGAAGGAGTTCTGTCAACGTGAGCACATCCGGCTTGACATGTCATCAGTAGCTCACCCCCAATCCAATGGTCAAGCGGAGAGGGCCAATCAAGAGATCTTGAGAGGCATCAAACCCCGGCTTATGGTTCCTTTGCAACGGACGCCGGGTTGTTGGGTTGAGGAGTTACCTTCAGTGTTATGGAGCATCAATACCACACCCAACGGATCGATAGGCTACACGCCGTTCTTCATGGTTTATGGAGCGGAAGCGGTTCTTCCTAGTGACATCCGTCATGACTCGCCTCGTGTAGCAGCATATGTTGAAGCGGATAACAAGAAGGCACGGCAGGAAGCTCTTGACCTGTTAGATGAGGAGCGTGACATGGCGGCAGCCCATTCGGCGATTTATCAGCAAGATCTGCGTCGTTATCATAGCCGCCGGGTTAGAACCAGAACCTTTCAAGAAGGAGATTTGGTGCTTCGACTCATCCAGGATCAGACAGATATGCACAAGCTATCCCCCCCTTGGGAAGGACCTTTTGTGGTCAGCAAGGATCTGCACAATGGGTCGTACTACCTAATCGATGTTCGAGAGCACAAAGACTCACGTAAATCGGAGGAGGAGACCAACCGGCCGTGGAATATTGCTCATCTTCGGCCCTACTATACTTGAGCTACAGGCTCTGCTTATGTACATATTATGACATTGTATATATTATGATCAATATAATAAACCGGAACCTCAGCTAAAGCGGGGTATCTGTTGTTTTCTTACATCACGTGTGGTTACATGGAGCTTACAAAGCGGCGTCCGGTTTACCCCTTGATTTAGCTTCTTAAAGCTTGATATCAGATCACTTGGGGGCTTGGTCGTATCCGAACCATAGCCACGCCTCTTGATCGGCGCAATGCCACATCATCACTTGGGGGCTTGGTCGTATCTGAACCATAGCCATGCCTCTTGATCGGCGTAATGCCACAACATCACTTGGGAGCATGGTCGAACCCGAACCATGGCTACGCCTCTTGATCGGCTTAAAGCCACAGAATCACTTGGGGGCTTGGTCGAACCCGAACCATAGCAATGCCTTTTGATCGGCGTAATGCCACAACATCACTTGGGGGCTTGGTCGAACCCGAACCATATCAACACCTCTTGATCAAATTTGGGGCCTGGCAGCCCGTGAAAAGCCTCGACTACAACGGTTTTATTTGCCTTTTGCTAAGTGTCTTTTTTCCTTTGCTAAGATTTGTGATGTTTTCAAACCAGTGTTTATCAACCCGGTTGGGCTGTCAACTACAAGTTGTCAGTACATGACCAAGTTATAATCCGGAGACTATCAGCCCGGTCTGGTTTTGACTCATAGTCACCAGTATAGAATAAGCCGGTGTTTATCACAACCCGGAACGGTTTTGTTGTAAACCGGCATTATATAACAGGAGATACTTGTACTCCGGATTAAGGTTATTACCTTCATTACAAGGTTGGTCAGCCAACACTATGCCTAAAGGTCGCAGGTATCATATATTTCCATACTTGGTTATCTTTTACAACCTTGGTTATAAAGCTTGGTCATATATATAGTTGGGTATCATGACCAACCCGGTGGTAAACCGCCAGGGCGCTTTAAGCTTTTTATTTGCAGGAACAACTGGAATAAATAGCTATGGATTATGAACATCATATCTCAAGCATGGCGGATTAACACGCATCAGTTGCAGATAAATATGCACGAAGGCATAACAAACCAAGTGTTTTAACTAGCCTATTACAAGGCGTTTCAGTGCCCAAAGTAATAATTGTTTCTCAATAAACATTGCAGTATGGAAGATTAAACCGGCCCCCGGGTTATGATCACTGAGCAACTTGACCTGACGGCTGCGGGTCATCTTGCACTAGTTCTTCTTCTTTGTCCCTACCCAGCGGCTGGAAGTCAACAGTTGTCCGGTCGATCCCAGTTAAAGCTTGGAACACAGCTTCGTCGCTTATAAGGGTGGACGGTTCAATATCAGGGGCATAAGTGTGCTTACGGATTGGAGGGATCAGGTTTTGAGCCTCAGGATCTGGTGCAGCAACCCGCTTGTTATTGATATCATAACTCGCCTGATAATGTGAAAGATCAGCCTCTTCAGCAAGTTGACAAGCCAGTGGACGTACTTCCCGGTTTATGGCGTGGAGATCTTCAGTGCAAAATTCTGATCCGTCTTCTTTCAAGCTTGGGTAGCCTTTAGCCACGTCCGTCGGGTTAAAATCAGGCACCCATGCTTTTGCCCGGGTTAGCGCGGTCAGAGCGCCAACCCTTGCAGCAGACCTCTTCAGCTCTTCTACCCGGGCAGGCAACATAGATAGCCTGTCTAAGGTATCTTTGATTAACGTCGGGGGCGGTTTATTGTGAGAAGCGGTGCAGATAATTCGTTGAGCGCCGGTATACAGTTGTTCTATCAGCGTATAGGCAGCCTTCAGCTTCTTCTGAACATCAGAGCCCAGATGACTAATGCGAGTTCCTGCATCATTGCAAACATCAGTAAACCGGCAACGCATGGGAAGATATGTTGACAGTATTAAAGACAAGATGCTTACCAAACACAGCAGCGGTCATAGCGTGCACTTGCCGCTTTACACCAGTCAGCTCGTCAACCACCGGTTTAAGAGCGGCTTCTGCATTTTCAGCCCTTTCATCAAAGTGGCTTTTTCAGTCTCCCAATCCACCCGCTCTTTGTTGAAACCTTCTTTCAGTTTCTCCATAGCGCCTAGAGCGCGGGTCAAACTCTTCCTTCGCTTTGGAGGCTTCAGCTTGCTGGGCTTTGATGTTCTCTTGCAGATCAGCGGTTTGGCGTTCCTTCTTGCTCAGCTCCGCCTGTAAAGAGACAGATACATAATGAGTTGACAGTACATATTTGAAGTACCAAGCACATAACAAGTTATGCCCTTAGTACTTGGGGGCTAATGCATATTTGCTTTTACTCAGAAATTTTTACAAGTCCCAAGCACAATACAAGTATTAAGCTTGGCACTTGGGGGCTAATGTGTGTTTGCTCAAAAAGTTGTTGATATGGGAATTCTTCTACAGTCCCGGTTCATCTTTATAAAGTTAAACCGGCCCTTGGGGACTATACCGGCGAAAGAGCAGTATGGCAAATTTTAAGGAACCGGTTCATCTTAACAAGGTAATCCGGTCCCTGGAGGCTAAATAGGCAAAGTTAAGTTATGACAAAAGTCCCGGTTTAGATTGGTATCATAAACCGTCACTTGGGAGCTACTACGAGTCGATGAACTGCAATTGGACAAAGGAGAAAAACAGTAGTTACCTCATATCGCTCCTTCATCAAGTTTACCAAACTAGCTTCATTGTCACGGCTGGTATACATACGGTTCAAGAAGCCAGAGTGAATATCTTGAACATTGAGGTGGGCGAAGCTTGATAAATCGGCATTCCATTTGCCTTTGCCGATAGCAGAGAGATCATCCTTGGCAGTATTCTTTGACAAAGCTACAGGGTTGCCTGGAGTGGAGTGGCCAGTACCAGTAATCATAACGTCATCATCTTGTTCATCAGCAGCTCTTGCCAGAGTTGGCGGTTTATCAGTGTCCTTCACTGGACTGACCGGTTTGTCACCAGTTCGGACAGGGCTGGTTGGCCGGTCTGCATGACTTGTAGTATCAACTTGCACTTGTGCAGCAAGGAAATCATGGTCTTGAAGCGGCGGATCATGAAGCATGGCGTCAGCATCGGTTTCTTCTAGATCTGGAGTTGTTTCCGGTTCAACAACTACATTATCATCAGCCGGTTTGTTCAACCGAGCTTTCTTGCTAGGTCTTGGCTTGGCGCTGCGAAAAGATAAGACATAAGGATCAGTACAGTATGAAAAGATAACATATCAAGAATAAAGACATGTGCATAACTCACCCAGGAACTGTTTTGAGGGGTGGAAGCTGTGTGGCCGAAGACTCGCCAGAGGATGAGTGAGAAGTACCCTGATAATTTGAATCAGACGGGTTAGGAGGCTGGCGAAAACAACCTGCTTTTGGGCATGAAGTATCAATGGGATAAGAGACCTCTGATTGGCGTTTCCGAACCGGACTGTTCGGTAAACCGGCGGAGGTAACTACCTGGCTGTTGTGCCGGGTTGTACGGCAAGCTTCGTGCTGCTGCGTCTTCAAAAGAAAGTTTGGGTCCAAATAAGCAAGAGGGTGAGAAAAATTTACTTTCCGGTTTGCTTGACGAATTTTTGATGTTGGCAGAGGATCTGAATCGGAGGAAAGAATAGTTACCTCTACGTCCTCAGCGTGACTGCCTTCAGCGTCGTCCTGATAATAATCATTGTCAATGAGATGTACGAAAAATGAACCAAGAGAGTCAAGTTCTACCTCTGATTCCGGATTACGCACATTGTCATCAGCTGGTAGATCGGAGGATGAAGTGGTCCTTCTCTTGGCAGGTTTCTTAACAACCTTGGTCTTTGGATGAACTGGCTTCACCGGTTTGTCTTGCGGTTTTGCCGGTTTATCTTGTGATGGTTTCTTGTTCCAGAACGGATCATCACCCTGTTAGAAAATAATTACACTCTCAGAGAATATTTGGACAGAAGAAAATTCAGATACAAAGGATTGTATGATTCTTACAGCGGGTGGTTTGTTGAAGGTGTAGAAAGGGAGTAGTCCGATTTGGGCACAGACGGCCTCCGGTTCGTTCAGTATTTTCTTTACAGCCTTAGTGACTTCTTCGTGTGTAAACGGAATATCAATGTGCCGCTGAGCATCCTTCAGACTACCCGTGTACTCACACATCAAACCGGGGTGCCGGCTTAAGGGCAGAATGCTCCAGCTTATCCAGCAACGAGCAAGATCAACTCCTGTCAAACCGTTCGCCATGAAGGCTCTAAGCTTTGATAGTTGGGGAGCATAGTTGGCCCGTTCTCTTGTTGTCAACCTCTAAGGAAACGGGTGTGTGTTGCTCAGGCGTTCAGGGCGGTAACCCGGCAGGGGGTTTTCATCAGATGGAGAGGTATCCATGCAGTAAAACCAAGTTTGGTTCCACTCTTTGGGGTGACTGTGGAGTTTGGGATGGGGGAAGGTGACTTGTTTCCTTTTCTGAACCGCCATTCCGCCCAGTTCCGTATTGGGTCCATCTGAGAACTTGGTGCGACGGTTTAAGTGAAAGAAATCCCTAAACAGTTCGAATGTAGGTTCCTCTTGCAGATAAGCTTCACAGAATACTTGGAAATGGCAGATGTTGGTAACAGAGTTGGGACCGATGTCTTGAGGGCGCAGCTGAAAATTGGCTAGCACATCTAGGAATTTTTTTGAACCGGGAGGGCTAAAACCTCGTCCAAGATGATCAGCAAACACGACTACTTCTCCATCCTTGGGTGTAGGAGGATTTTCCGGGCCAGGGACCCTCCAGTGGATGACATCTTTCTTGGCTAAGGCGCCCGTTCTAACAAGGTTGTTTAATTGCTCCTTGGTTACTCGAGAGGGAGCCCAATTGCACTCATAAACTTGTTTAGCCATGACAAGGAAAATCTAAAACATGAGTATTACCGGTTTAAGATTTACAGTGGACAACTATACAACGGTATGAGGACACTAGCATATTGGTAAACCAGAGTCTGGCAATGGAACGGTGTAATGCATTGGCGGTTCAACAGGGGACTAATGGTATCTACCGGGTCATCATTTTTTCTGTGAGGTTAAACCGGCCAATCTGGTATTCAAAGGGTGTAAGAGAAGGAAGAAACAAGTTTCACATCTTGCTATGGTAATTTCAGATCTACCGCGCGTAGGAAAAACAAAATATATTCTGACCTAAATTCCAGTGTACTGAAGGTTCACCAAGATGAGATGAGTTGGATATCAAACAGGTGCTGAAACTGCTAAAGCGCGAGATCTATGTGGTTTAAACTACTACCGCACAAGACCTATGTGGTTTTTGGATCTAATCCATGGGTATAAATAAGGGAAAAGGAGGGCGGCGATGAACACCGATGAACGACAGAAACCCTAAGTGCAGATCTATGGTAAGAGAAAGGGGAGACTTACGGATGCTGTTGAGCAGTGGCGGTGCGCGGAGGAGCTCTGGTACGTTCAGGTCGATGCAGCGGCCAAAGTTGGTGCAGCAGTCGAAGGTTGACGGCGGCGGCTGAGGTCGAAGGTTCGGGTGTCGCGAGGATGAAGATGAAGCGAAGAGGCACGAGGGGGAAACTGGAAACACCCCCTGGCCCTATTTATAAGGAGATAAAACGACATATGCGAAAATCGAGGAGCCGGATTTTTGGATATAAGGTGATGCTGTCGCCTCGATAGTCAGAGGCTCGTTAATGATAGGTGACGTCATGGCGGTTTACCAAGATCCTAGAAGATGATGTCATGGCGGTTTACAAGACTGTGTGAAGATGTTGAAGAAGAAATTTTCTCAAGTATTGAGGATTGACATGAACCATTTCAAATCAATCTGGGGCCTAATGTTGGGGATATTACCACTGGGCGTAAACCGGCCAGGAGAGGCCGGGTTAACTTCATAAGTAGTTCATCTGTATCTGAAGCCCATGAAGACAGACGGTGACCCTTCATGAAGGCCCAGGGCCCAAAAGCCGGTTTAAGGCATGTAGACACAAACCGGTATTGAGATGTAAACTTGTGTTGTAAGATATGCGTAGCAGAGACCGATCCGGACATGATTATGAGCCAGCCTCGGAGTCTGTAAACCGACGGGCGTCAACCCATGTATATAAGGGGACGACCCGACGGCGGTTCAGGGACAACAGACAACAACTCGAGACTCAGGCAAAGCGTTTTCGCTCCCTGGTCATCGAAACCCCATCAATTCTATCACAACTAGACATAGGCTTTTACCTTCATCGAAGGGGCCGAACTAGTATAAAACTCTCTTGCGTCCCTTATCCGCTTTAACCCCTTCAAGCTAACCCGTAGCGATGGCTGCACGACTAAGTCCTTTCTCTAGGACATCTGCCGTGACAAAACCACGACAATCCCTCTACATCATGTCATCTTTCCTAATATGTTACTCTGTTCTTATGAACTTAATACTCTAGATGCATGCTGGATAGCGGTCGATGTGTGGAGTAATAGTAGTAGATGCAGAATCGTTTCGGTCTACTTGTCACGGAAGTGATGCCTACATACATGATCATGCCTAGATATTCTCATAACTATGCGCTTTTCTATCAATTGCTTGACAGTAATTTGTTCACCCACCATAGAATATGCTATCTTGAGAGAAGCCACTAGTGAAACCGATGGCCCCGGGGTCTATTTTCCATCATATTAATCTCCCGTCAACTAGCTATTTCTGTCACCGTTTATTTTTGCAATCTTTACTTTTCAATCTATACAGCAAAAATACCAAAAATATTTATCTTATTATCTTTATCAGATCTCACTTTTGCAAGTGGCCGTGAAGGGATTGACAACCCCTTTATCGCGTTGGTTGCAAGGTTCTTAATTGTTTGTGCAGGTACTAGGGATTTGCGTGTAGTCTCCTACTGGATTGATACCTTGGTTCTCAAAAACTGAGGGGAATACTTACGCTACTTTGCTGCATCACTCTTTCCTCTTCAAGGGAAAACCAACGCATGCTCAAGAGGTAGCAAGAAGGATTTCTGGCGCCGTTGCCGGGGATATTTGCACCAAGTCAAGTCAAAATTTGATCTCCCGCCAACAAGCCGTTTCTGGCGCCGTTGCCGGGGAGATCTACGCACAAGTCAAGATATACCAAGTACCCATCACAAACTCTTATCCCTCGCATTGCATTATTTGCTATTTGCCTCTCGTTTTCCTCTCCCCCACTTCACCCTTACCGTTTTATTCGCTTCTTTCCCGTTTGCTTTTCTTTCGCCATGGCCGAGTCAAAAAGGGCTAAGGGTTCTCTCCCGGGTTTTAGTACTTTGGATACTCCCTCTGTCCTCTCTAAGCTCATAAATAATGATGCTATGGAAAGACCTACCGGGGTTATCAATGAGGGTTTGAATAATTACGATGAAGATGATCCCGGAATTTTTCATTATTTACTTGATGAGTCTTTAAAAGATGCTTGGGATAGGCTATTAAGGATCCGAGCTAGCTATGTGCCTCCATATCAAATTGAGATATACCTAAAAAGCTTTTATGTTGGCTTACGCTCTTTGTTCAAGCAAGTTTTATATTCTATTTTTGAAGAAGGTTTTCTTGAGGGGGATGACATAGATACCTATGAAAAGATGAAAACCATATTTGGGCACCGCATGAGTGAGAAGGTTGAATCCACCTCGCTTTTGTGCTTTTATCAAAATGAAATTATCAAAGAGATGAAGGCTAGTTTAGATGCAAATTTCCGTAGCATGCTTAATCTTTCTTCCACCATTAATGGCCATGTGCTTTCTCAAAACTGAAAGATAAATGCTATAGATAAGAAATTTTCTCTTTTCTTTCCCAACACCAAAGACGGCAATACCGAGATCTATTCTTGTTTTTATGCCTAGCCAGGGGCGTTAAATGATAGCGCTTGTTGGGAGGCAACCCAATTTTATTTTTGTTCCTTGCTTTTTGTTCCTGTTTAGTAATAAATAATTCATCTAGCCTCTGGTTAGATGCGTTTTCTGTTTTAATTAGTGTTTGTGCCAAGTAAGACCTATAGGATCTTCTTGGGTGATAATTATTTGATCTTGCTGAAAAACACAGAAACTTTCTGCTCACGAAAACAATTGTTAAAAATCACCATAAAGTGATAAAATACTGATTCCAATTGCAGTAGATCAATAATCAAATTATCTAGGTCTTCCTATTTTTGCAGAATTTTCTGAGTTACAGAAGTTTGCCTTTGATACAGATTACTACAGACTGTTCTGTTTTTGACAGATTCTGTTTTTCGTGTGTTGTTTGCTTATTTTGTTGAATCTATGGCTAGTATCGGGAGGTATGAACCATAGAGAAGTTGGAATACAGTAGGTTTAACACAAATATAAATAATGAATGAGTTCATTACAGTACCTTAAAGTGGTGGTTTGTTTTATTTTGCTAACGGAGCTCATGAGATTTTCTGTTGAGTTTTGTGTTGTGAAGTTTTCAAGTTTTTGGGTAAAGATTTGATGGATTTTGGAACAAGGAGTGGCAAGAGCCTAAGCTTGGGGATGCCCAAGGCACCTCAAAGTAAAATTCAAGGACAACCAAAAGCCTAAGCTTGGGGATGCCCCGGAAGGCATCCCCTCTTTCGTCTTCGTCTATCGGTAACTTTACTCGATGCTATATTTTTATTCACCACATGATATGTGTTTTGCTTGGAGCGTCTTGTATTATTTGAGTCTGTGCTTTTTATTTTACCACAATCATCCTTGCTGTACACACCTTTTGGGAGAGACACACATGAATCGGAATCTATTAGAATACTCTATGTGCTTCACTTATATCTTTTGAGCTAGATAATTTTGCTCTAGTGCTTCACTTATACCTTTTTAGAGCACGGTGGTGGTTTTATTTTGTAGAAATTATCGATCTCTCATGCTTCACTTATATTATTTTGAGAGTCTTTTAGAACAGCATGGTAGTTTGCTTTGGCTATAAAATTAGTCCTAATATGATAGGCATCCAAGATAGGTATAATAAAAACTTTCATATAAAGTGCATTAAACACTATGATAAATTTGATACTTGATAATGGTTTTGAGATATAGGTGGTAATGTTAGAGTCATGCTAGTTGGGTAACTGTGAAATTGAGAAATACTTGTGTTAAGGTTGGCAAGTCCCGTACCATGCACGTATGGTAAACGTTGTGTGACAAATTTGAAGCATGTGGTGTTCTTTGATTGCTTTCCTTATGAGTGGCGGTCAGGGACGAGCGATGGTCTTTTCCTACCAATCTATCCTCCTAGGGGCATGCGTAGTAGTACTTTTCTTCAAGGGCTAATAAACTTTTGCAATAAGTATATGAGTTCTTTATGACTAATGTAAGTCCATGGATTATACGCACTCTTACCTTTCCGCAATTTGCTAGCCTCTACGGTACCGTGCATTGCCCTTTCTCACCTTGAGAGTTGGTGCAAACTTCACCGGTGCATCCAAACCCCGTGATATGATATGCTCTATCACACATAAGCCTCCTTATTTCCTCAAAAACAGCCACCATACCTACCAATTATGGCATTTCCATAGCCATTCCAAGATATATTGCCATGCAACTTTCCACCGTTCCGTCTATTATGACATGCTCCATCATTGTCATATTGCTTTGCATGATCATGTAGTTGAAATTCTATTTGTGGCAAAGCCACCTTTATAATTCTTTCATACATGTCACTCTTGATTCATTGAATATCCCGGTACACCGTCGGAGGCATTCACATAGAGTCATATTATGTTCTAAGTATCGAGTTGTAATTCTTGAGTTGTAAGTAAATAGAAGTGTGATGATTTTCATTATTAGAGCATTGTCCCATGTGAGGAAAGGATGATGGAGACTATGATTCCTCCACAAGTCGGGATGAGACTCCGGACTAAAAAAAAGAGGCCAAAGAAGCCCAAACAAAAAAATGAGAGAAAAAGAGAGAAGGGACAATGTTACTATCCTTTTTCCACACTTGTGCTTCAAAATAGCACCATGATCTTCATGATAGAGAGTTTCTTATTTTGTCACTTTCATATACTAGTGGGAATTTTTCATTATAGAACTTGGCTTGTATATTCCAATGATGGGCTTCCTCAAAATGCCCTAGGTCTTCGTGAGCAAGCAAGTTGGATGCACACCCACTAGTTTCTTTTGATGAGCTTTCATACACTTATAGCTCTAGTGCATCCGTTGCATGGCAATCCCTACTCCTCGCATTGACATCAATTGATGGGTATCTCCATAGCCTGTTGATTAGCCGCGTCAATGTGAGACTTTCTCCTTTTTTGTCTTCTCCCTATCATCATACTCTACTCCACCCATAGTGCTATATCCATGGCTTGCGCTCATGTATTGCGTAAGGGTTGAAAAGGCTGAAGCGCGTTAAAAAGTATGAACCAATTGCTCGGCTTGTCATCGGGGTTGTGCATGATGGGAGCATTTTGTGTGACGAAAAGGAAGCGTGGCCAAACTATATGATCTTGTAGGGATAAGCTTTCTTTGGCTATGTTATTTTGATAAGACATAATTGCTTGGATAGTATGCTTGAAGTATTACTATTTTTATGTCAATATTAAACTTTTATCTTGAATCTTTTGGATCTAAACATTCATGCCACAATAAAGAGAGTTACATTGAAAATTATGTTAGGTAGCATTCCACATCAAAAATTCTGTTTCTATCATTTACCTACTCGAGGATGAGCAGGAATTAAGCTTGGGAATGCTTGATACGTCTCCAACGTATCTATAATTTTTGATTGTTCCATGCTATTATATTATCTGTTTTGGATGTTTAATGGGCTTTAATATACCTTTTTATATTATTTTTGGGACTAACCTATTAACCGGAGCCCTGGTGCAAATTGCTGTTTTTTTGCCTATTTAAGTGTTTCGAAGAAAAGGAATATCAAACGGAATCCAAACGGAATGAAACCTTCGCGAGGATCGTTTTTGGAACAAACTCAATCCAGGAGACTTGGAGTGGACGTCAAGGAAGCAACGAGGCGGCCACGAGGCAGGGAGGCGCGCCCAGGGGGGTAGGCGTGCCCCCACCCTCGTGGGCCCCTCGTAGCTCCACCGACCTACTTCCTTCGCCTATATCTACTCTTATACCCTGAAAACATCCAGGGGAGCCACAAAACACTTTTTCCACCGCCGCAACCTTCTGTACCCGTGAGATTCCATCTTGGGGCCTTTTCCGGCGCTCCGCCGGAGGGGGAATCGATCATGCAGGGCCTCTACATCAACACCATGCCCTCTCCGATGATGTGTGAGTAGTTTACCACAGACCTTCGGGTCCATAGTTATTAGCTAGATGGCTTCTTCTCTCTCTTTGGATCTCAATACAAAGTTCTCCTCGATTCTCTTGGAGATCTATTTGATGTAATACTTTTTGCGGTGTGTTTGTCGAGATCTGATGAATTGTGGGTTTATGATCAAGATTATCTATGAACAATATTTGATTCTTCTCTGAATTCTTATATGCATGATTTGATATCTTTGCAAGTCTCTTCGAATTATCGGTTTAGTTTGGCCTACTAGATTGATCTTTCTTACAATGGGAGAAGTGCTTAGCTTTGGGTTCAAATTTGCAGTGTCCTTTCCCAGTGACAGCAGGGGCAACAAGGCACGTATTGTATTGTTTCCATCGAGGATAAAAAGATGGGGTTTATATCATATTGCTTGAGTTTATCCCTCTACATCATGTCATCTTGCCTAATGCGTTACTCTCTTCTTATGAACTTAATACTCTAGATGCATGCTGGATAGCGGTCGATGTGTGGAGTAATAGTAGTAGATGCAGAATCGTTTCGGTCTACTTGTCACGGACGTGATGCCTATATACATGATCATGCCTAGATATTCTCATAACTATGCCCTTTTCTATAAATTGCTCGATAGTAATTTGTTCACCCACCGTAGAATATGCTATCTAGAGAGAAGCCACTAGTGAAACCTATGGCCCCCGGGTCTATTTTCTCTTATACCCTGAAAACATCCAGGAGAGCCACGAAACACTTTTTCCACCGCCGCAACCTTCTGTACCCGCGAGATCCCATCTTGGGGCCTTTTCCGGCGCTCAGCCGGAGGGGGAATCGATCATGGAGGGCCTCTACATCAACACCATGGCCTCTCCGATGATGTGTGAGTAGTTTACCACAGAGCTTCGGGTCCATAGTTATTAGCTAGATGGCTTCTTCTCTCTCTTTGGATCTCAATACAAAGTTCTCCTCATTTTTCTTGGAGATCTATTCGATGTAATACTTTTTGCGGTGTGTTTGTCAAGATCCGATGAATTGTGGGTTTATGATCAAGATTAACTATGAACAATATTTGATTCTTCTCTGAATTCTTATATGCATGATTTGATATCTTTGCAAGTCTCTTCGAATTATCGGTTTAGTTTGGCCTAGTAGATTGATCTTTCTTGCAATGGGAGAAGTGCTTAGCTTTGGGTTCAATCTTACGGTGTCCTTTCCCAGTGACAGCAGGGGCAGCAAGGCACGTATTGTATTGTTGCCATCGAGGATAAAAAGATGGGGTTTATATCAAATTGCTTGAGTTTATCCCTCTACATCATGTCAACTTGCCTAATGTGTTACTCTGTTCTTATGAACTTAATACTCTAGATGCATGCTGGTTAGCGGTCGATGTGTGGAGTAATAGTAGTATATGCAGAATCGTTTCAGTCTACTTGTCACGGACTGAAGGAAATATGCCCTAGAGGCAATAATAAAGTATTATATATTTCCTTATATCATGATAAATGTTTATTATTCATGCTAGAATTGTATTAACCGGAAACATAATACATGTGTGAATACATAGACAAACAATGTCACTAGTATGCCTCTACTTGACTAGCTCGTTAATCAAAGATGGTTATGTTTCCTAGCTATAGAGATGAGTTGTCATTTGATTAACGAGATCACCTCATTAGGAGAATGACGTGATTGACTTGACCCATTCCGTTAGCTTAGCACCCGATCGTTTAGTATGTTGCTATTGCTTTCTTCATGACTTATACATGTTCCTATGACTATGAGATTATGCAACTCTCGTTTACCGGAGGAACACTTTGTGTGCTACCAAATGTCACAACGTAACTGGGTGATTATAAAGGTGCTCTACAAGTGTCTCCAAAGGTACTTGTTGGGTTGGCGTATTTCGAGATTAGGATTTGTCACTCCGATTGTCGGAGAGGTATCTCTGGGCCCACTTGCTAATCCACATCACTATAAGCCTTGCAAGCATTGTGACTAATGAGTTAGTTGCGGGATGATGTATTACAGAACGAGTAAAGAGACTTGCCGGTAACGAGATTGAACTAGGTATCGAGATACCGACGATCGAATCTCGGGCAAGTAACATACCGATGACAAAGGGAACAACGTATGTTGTTATGCGGTCTGACCGATAAAGATCTTCGTAGAATATGTGGGAGCCAATATGGGCATCCAGGTCCCGCTATTGGTTATTGACCGGAGAGGTGTCTCGGTCATGTCTACATAGTTCTCGAACCCGAAGGGTCCGCACGCTTAACGTTACGATGACAGTTTTATTGAGTTTTGATGTACCGAAGGAGTTCGGAGTCCCAGATGAGATCGGGGACATGACGAGGAGTCTCGAAATGGCCGAGACGTAAAGATCGATATATTGGACGACTATATTCGGACTTCGGAAAGGTTCCGCGTGATTCGGGTATTTTTCGAAGTACCGGAGAGTTACGGGAATTCGTATTGGGCCTTAATGGGCCATACGGGAAAGGAGAGAAAGGTCTCAAAAGGTGGCCGCGCCCCTCCCCATGATCTGGTCCGAATTGGACTAGGGAAGGGGGGCGCCCCCTTCCTTCTTTCTCCTTCCCCCTTCCCTTCTCCTACTCCCACAAGGAAAGGAGGAGTCCTACTCCCGGTGGGAGTAGGACTCCCCCCTTTGGCGCGCCTATACCCTTGGCCGGCTGCCTCCCCCTTGCTCCTTTATATACGGGGGCAGGGGGGCACCCCAGAGACACAACAATTGATCCTTGAGATCTCTTAGCCGTGTGCGGTGCCCCCCTCCACCATATTACACCTCGATAATACCGTTGCGGAGCTTAGGCGAAGCCCTGCGTCGGTGGAACATCATCATCGTCACCACGCCATCGTGCTGACGAAACTCTCCCTCAACACTCGGCTGGATCGGAGTTCGAGGGACGTCATCGAGCTGAACGTGTGTAGAACTCGGAGGTGCCGTGCGTTCGGTACTTGATCGGTCGGATCGTGAAGACGTACGACTACATCAGCCGCGTTGTGATAACGCTTCCGCTGTCGGTCTACGAGGGTACGTGGACAACACTCTCCCCTCTCGTTGCTATGCATCACCATGATCTTGCGTGTGCGTAGGAAATTTTTGAAATTACTACGTTACCCAACAGTGGCATCCGAGCCTAGTTTTATGCGTTGATGCTATGCACGAGTAGAACACAAGTGAGTTGTGGGCGATATAAGTCATACTGCTTACCAGCATGTCATACTTTGGTTCAGAGGTATTGTGAGATGAAGCGGCCCGGACCGACATTACGCGTACGCTTACGTGAGACTGGTTTCACCATTCAGAGCACTCGTTGCTTAAAGGTGACTGGCGGGTGTCTGTCTCTCTCACTTTAGTTGAACCGGGTGTGGCTACGCCCGGTCCTTGCGAAGGTTAAAACAACATCAACTTGACAAACTATCGTTGTGGTTTTGATGCGTAGGTAAGAACGATTCTTGCTAAGCCCGTAGCAGCCACGTAAAACATGCAACAACAAAGTAGAGGACGTCTAACTTGTTTTTGCAGGGCATGTTGTGATGTGATATGGTCAAGACATGATGTGATATAATTTATTGTATGAGATGATCATGTTTTGTAACCGAGTTATCGGCAACTGGCAGGAGCCATATGGTTGTCGCTTTATTGTATGAGATGCAATCGCCATGTAATAGTTTTGCTTTATCACTAAGCGGTAGCGATAGTCATAAAAGCAATAAGTTGGCGAGACGACAACGATGCTAGGATGGAGATCAAGGTGTCGCGCCGGTGACGATGGTGATCATGACGGTGCTTCGGAGATGGAGATCACGAGCACGGTGCTTCAGAGATGGAGATCACAAGCACAAGATGATGATGGCCATATCATATCACTTATATTGATTGCATGTGATGTTAATCCTTTATGCATCTTATCTTGGTTTGATTGACGGTAGCATTATAAGATGATCTCTCACTAAAATTTCAAGATAAAAGTGTTCTCCCTGAGTATGCACCGTTGCGAAAGTTCTTCGTGCTGAGACACCACGTGTTAATCGGGTGTGATAGGCTCTACGTTCAAATACAACGGGTGCAAAACAGTTGCACACGCGGAATACTCAGGTTAAACTTGACGAGCCTAGCATATATATAGATATGGCCTCAGAACACAGAGACCGAAAGGTCGAGCGTGAATCATATAGTAGATATGATCAACATAGTGATGTTCACCATTGAAACTACTCCATCTCACGTGTTAATCGGACATGGTTTAGTTGCTTTGGATCACGTAATCACTTAGATGATTAGAGGGATGTCTATCTAAGTGGGATTTCTTAAGTAATATGATTAATTGAACTTAAATTTATCATGAACTTAGTCCTGATAGTATTTTGCAAATTATGTTGTAGATCAATAGCTCGCGTTGTTGCTTCCCTGTGTTTATTTTTGATATGTTCCTAGAGAAAAATTATGTTGAAAGATGTTAGTAGCAAAGATGCGGATTGGATCCGTGATCTGAGGATTATCCTCATTGCTGCACAGAAAAATTATGTCCTTGATGCACCGCTAGGTGACAGACCTATTGCAGGAGCAGATGCAGACGTTATGAACGTTTGGCTAGCTCAATAAGATGACTACTTGATAGTTTAGTGCACCATGCTTAAAGGCTTAGAATCGGGACTTCAAAGACATTTTGAACGTCATGGACCATATGAGATGTTCCAGGAGTTGAAGTTAATATTTCAAGCAAATACCCGAGTTGAGAGATATGAAATCTCCAACAAGTTCTATAGCTAAAAGATGGAGGAGAAACGCTCAATTAGTGAGCATGTGCTCAGATTGTCTGGGTACTACAATCGCTTGAATCAAGTGGGAGTTTATCTTCCAGATAAAATAGTGATTGACAGAATTCTCTAGTCACCATCACCAAGTTAGTAGAACTTCGTGATGAACTATAGTATGCAAGGGATGACGAAAGTAATTCCCGAGCTCTTCGTGATGCTGAAATCGACGAAGGTAGAAATCAAGAAAAACATCAAGAGTTGATGGTTGACGAGACCACTTCAAGTGTTGATGGTTGACGAGACCACTAGTTTCAAGAAAAGGGCAAAGGGAAGAAGGGGAACTTCAAAAAGAACGGCAAGCAAGTTGCTACTCAAGTGAAGAAGCCCAAGTCTGTACCTAAGCCTGAGACTAAGTGCTTCTACTGCAAAGGGACTGGTCACTGGAAGCGGAACTACCCCAACTATTTGGTGGATAAGAAGGATGGCAAAGTGAACAAAGGTATATTGGATATACATGTTATTGATGTGTACTTTAATAGTGTTTATAGCAACCCCTCGGTATTTGATACTAGTTCAGTTGCTAAGAGTAGTAACTCGAAACGGGAGTTGCAGAATAAACAGAGACTAGTAAAAAGGCGAGGTG
Source organism: Triticum aestivum (assembly GCF_018294505.1). Classification (NCBI taxonomy): domain Eukaryota; kingdom Viridiplantae; phylum Streptophyta; class Magnoliopsida; order Poales; family Poaceae; genus Triticum; species Triticum aestivum. The sequence goes on along the minus strand of NC_057814.1, from coordinate 418,918,642 downwards.
ACGATGTGTGTTGGAAGTAGTTCCAAGATTGATATGATCATCATCGCACACTCCCTGTACTTTCGGGATTAGTGTTGAAACTAAATAAGTGTTATTTGGTGTTTGCGTTGAGCATGAATATGATTTGATCATGTTTATTGCAATACGGTTATTCATTTAAGTTAGAGAACAATTGTTGTTCTGTTTACATGAATAAAAACCTTTTATGGTCATACACACCAACGAAAATGGTTTGTTGGATCTCGATCATAGTGATACACATATTCATAATATTGAAGCCAAAAGATGCAAAGTTAATAATGATAGTGCAACTTATTTGTGGCACTGCCGTTTAGGTCATATTGGTGTAAAGCGCATGAAGAAACTCCATACTGATGGGATTTTGGAATCACTTGATTATGAATCACTTGATGCTTGCGAACCGTGCCTCATGGGCAAAATGACTAAAACGCCGTTCTCCAGAACTATGGAGAGAGCAACAGATTTGTTGGGAATCATACATACAGATGTATGTGGTCCGATGAATATTGAGGCTCATAGCAGGTATCATTATTTTCTGACCTTCACAGATGATTTGAGCAGATATGGGTATATCTACTTAATGAAACAGTAGTCTGAAACATTTTAAAAGTTCATATAATTTCAGAGTGAAACGGAAAATCATCGTAACAAGAAAATAAAGTTTCTACGATCTGATCGTGGAGAAGAGTATTTGAGTTACGAGTTTGGCCTTCAGTTAAAACAATGTGAAATTGTTTCACTACTCACGCCACCTGGAACACCACAGTGTAATGGTGTGTCCGAACATCGTAACCGTACTTTATTAGACATGGTGCAATATATGATGTCTCTTACCGATCTACCACTATCATTTTGGGGTTATGCATTAGAGACAGCTACATTCACGTTAAATAGGGCACCATCAAAATCCGTTGAGACGACGCCTTATGAACTGTGGTTTGGCAAGAAACCAAAGTTGTCGTTTCTTAAAGTTTGGGGTTGCGATGCTTATGTGAAAAAGTTTCATCCTGATAAGCTCAAACCCAAATCGGAGAAATGTGTCTTCATAGGATACCCAAAGGAGACAGTTGGGTACACCTTCTATCACAGATCCGAAGGCAAGACATTCGTTGCTTAGTATGGATCCTTTCTAGAGAAGGAGTTTCTCTCGAAAGAAGTGAGTGGGAGGAAAGTAGAACTTGATGAGGTAACTGTACCTGCTCCCTTATTGGAAAGTAGTTCATCACAAGAAACGGTTCCTGTGACGTCTATACCAATGAGTGAGGAAGTTAATGATGATGATCATGAAACTTCAGATCAAGTTGTTACTAAACGTTGTAGGTCAACCAGAGTAAGATCCGCACCAGAGTGGTACGGTAATCCTGTTCTGGAGTTTATGTTACTAGACCATGACAAACCTACGAACTATGAAGAAGCGATGGTGAGCCCAGATTCCGCAAAATGGCTTGAGGCCATGAAATCTGAGATGAGATCCATGTATGAGAATAAAGTGTGGACTTTTGGTTGACTTGCCCGATGATCGGCAAGCAATTGAGAATAAATGGATCGTCAAGAGGAAGACAGACGCTGATAGTAGTATCACTATCTACAAAGCTAGAATTGTCGCAAAAAGGGTTTTCGACAAGTTCAAGATGTTGACTACGATGAGAGTTTCTCACTCGTATCTATGCTTAAGTCTGTCTGAATCATGTTAGCAATTGCCGCATTTTATGAAATATGGCAAATGGATAAACAAAACTACATTCCTTAATGGATTTATTAAAGAAGAGTTGTATATGATGCAACCAGAAGGTTTTGTCAATCCTAAAGGTGCTAACAAAATATGCAAGCACCAGCGATCCATCTATGGACTGGTGCAAGCATCTCGGAGTTGGAATATACACTTTGATAAGTTGATCAAAGGATATAGTTTTATACAGACTTGCGGTGAAGCCTGTATTTACAAGAAAGTGAGTGGGAGCACTACAACATTTCTGATAAGTATATGTGAATGACATATTGTTGATCAGAAATAATGTAGAATTATTCTGCAAAGCATAAAGGAGTGTTTGAAAGGAGTTTTTCAAAGAAAGACCTTGGTGAAGCTGCTTACATATTGAGCATCAAGATCTATAGAGATAGATGAAGACGCTTGATAAGTTTTTCAATGAGTACATACCTTAACAAGATTTTGAAGTAGTTCAAAATAGAACAGTCAAAGAAAGAGTTCTTGCCTGTGTTACAAGGTGTGAAATTGAGTAAGACTCAAAGCCCGACCACGGCAGAAGATAGAAAGAGAATGAAAGTCATTCCCTAGGCCTTGGCCATAGGTTCTATAAAGTATGCCATGCTGTGTACCAGATCTATTGTATACCCTACACTGATTTTGGCAAGGGAGTACAATAGTGATCTAGGAGTAGATCACTGAACAGCGGTCAAAATTATCCTTAGTGGAATAAGGATATGTTTCTCGATTATGGAAGTGACAAAAGGTTCGTCGTAAAGGGTTATGTCGATGCAAGTTTTGACACTAATCTAGATGACTCTAAGTCTCGGTCTAGATACATATTGAAAATGGGAGCAATTAGGTAAGAGTAGCTCTGTGCAGAGCATTGTAAACATAGAAATTTGCAAAATACTTACGGATCTGAATGTGACAGAACCGTTGACTAAAATTATCTCACAATCAAAACATGATCACACCTTAGTACTCTTTGGGTGTTAATCACATAGCGATGTGAACTAGATTATTGACTCTAGTAAACCCTTTGAGTGTTGGTCAGATAGAGATGTGAACTATGGGTGTTAATCACATGGTGATGTGAATTATTGATGTTAAATCACATGGCGATGTGAACTAGATTATTGACTCTAGTGCAAGTGGGAGACTGAAGGAAATATGCCATAGAGGCAATAATAAAGTATTATATATTTCCTTATATCATGATAAATGTTTATTATTCATGCTAGAATTGTATTAACCGGAAACATAATACATGTGTGAATACATAGACAAACAGTGTCACTAGTATGCCTCTACTTGACTAGCTCGTTAATCAAAGATGGTTATGTTTCCTAGCCATAGACATGAGTTGTCATTTGATTAACGAGATCACCTCATTAGGAGAATGACGTGATTGACTTGACCCATTCCGTTAGCTTAGCACCCGATCGTTTAGTATGTTGCTATTGCTTTCTTCATGACTTATACATGTTCCTATGACTATGAGATTATGCAACTCCCGTTACCGGAGGAACACTTTGTGTGCTACCAAACGTCACGACGTAACTGGGTGATTATAAAGGTGCTCTACAGGTGTCTCCAAAGGTACTTGTTGGGTTGGCGTATTTCGAGATTAGGATTTGTCACTCCGATTGTCGGAGAGGTATCTCTGGGCCCACTTGCTAATCCACATCACTATAAGCCTTGCAAGCATTGTGACTAATGAGTTAGTTGCGGGATGATGTATTACAGAACGAGTAAAGAGACTTGCCGGTAACGAGATTGAACTAGGTATCGAGATACCGACGATCGAATCTCGGGCAAGTAACATACCGATGACAAAGGGAACAACGTATGTTGTTATGCGGTCTAACCAATAAAGATCTTCGTAGAATATGTGGGAGCCAATATGGGCATCCAGGTCCCGCTATTGGTTATTGACCGGAGAGGTGTCTCGGTCATGTCTACATAGTTCTCGAACCCGAAGGGTCCACACGCTTAACGTTACGACGATAGTTTTATTGAGTTTTGATGTACCGAAGGAGTTCGGAGTCCCGGATGAGATCGGGGACATGACGAGGAGTCTCGAAATGGCCGAGACGTAAAGATCGATATATTGGACGACTATATTCGGACTTCGGAAAGGTTCCGAGTGATTCGGGTATTTTTCGGAGTACCGGAGAGTTACGGGAATTCGTATTGGGCCTTAATGGGCCATACGGGAAAGGAGAGAAAGGTCTCAAAAGGTGGCCGCGCCCCTCCCCATGATCTGGTCCGAATTGGACTAGGGAAGGGGGGCGCCCCCTTCCTTCTTTCTCCTTCCCCCTTCCCTTCTCCTACTCCCACAAGGAAAGGAGGAGTCCTACTCCCGGTGGGAGTAGGACTCCCCCCTTTGGCGCGCCTATACCCTTGGCCGGCTGCCTCCCCCTTGCTCCTTTATATACGGGGGCAGGAGGCACCCCAAAGATACAACAATTGATCCTTGAGATCTCTTAGCCGTGTGCGGTGCCCCCCTCCATCATATTACACCTCGATAATACCGTTGCGGAGCTTAGGCGAAGCCCTGCGTCGGTGAAACATCATCATCGTCACCACGCCATCGTGCTGACGAAACTCTCCCTCAACACTCGGCTGGATCGGAGTTCGAGGGACGTCATCGAGCTGAACGTGTGTAGAACTCGGAGGTGCCGTGCGTTCGGTACTTGATCGGTCGGATCGTGAAGACGTACGACTACATCAACCGCGTTGTGATAACGCTTCCGCTGTCGGTCTACGAGGGTACGTGGACAACACTCTCCCCTCTCGTTGCTATGCATCACCATGATCTTGCGTGTGCGTAGGAAATTTTTGAAATTACTACGTTACCCAACACGGACGTGATGTCTATATACATGATCATGCCTAGATATTCTCATAACTGTGTGCTTTTCTATCAATTGCTCGACAGTAATTTGTTCACCCACCGTAGAATATGCTACCTTGAGAGAAGCCACTAGTGAAACCTATGGCCCCCGGGTCTATTTTCTCTTATACCCTGAAAACATCCAGGAGAGCCACGAAACACTATTTCCACCACCGCAACCTTCTGTACCCGTGAGATCCCATCTTGGGCCTTTTCCGGCGCTCCGCCGGAGGGGGAATCGATCACGGAGGGCCTCTACATCAACACCATGGCCTCTCCGATGATGTGTGAGTAGTTTACCACAGACCTTTGGGTCCATAGTTATTAGCTAGATGGCTTCTTATCTCTATTTGGATCTCAATACAAAGTTCTCTTTGATTCTCTTGGAGATCTATTCGATGTAATACTTTTTGCGGTGTGTTTGTCGAGATCCAATGAATTGTGGGTTTATGATCAAGATTATCTATGAACAATATTTGATTCTTCTCTGAATTCTTATATGCATGATTTGATATCTTTGCAAGTCTCTTTGAATTATCGGTTTAGTTTGTCCTACTAGATTGATCTTTCTTGCAATGGGAGAAGTGCTTAGCTTTGGGTTCAATCTTGCGGTGTCCTTTCCCAGTGACAGCAGGGGCAGCAAGGCACGTATTGTACTGTTGCCATCGAGGATAAAAAGATGGGGTTTATATCATATTGCCTGAGTTTATCCCTCTACATCATGTCATCTTGCCTAATGCGTTACTCTGTTCTTATGAACTTAATACTCTAGATGCATGCTGGATAGCAGTCGATGTGTGGAGTAATAGTAGTAGATGCAGAATCGTTTCGGTCTACTTGTCACGGACGTGATGCCTATATACATGATCATGCCTAGATATTCTCATAACTATGCGCTTTTCGATCAATTGCTCGACAGTAATTTGTTCACCCACCGTAGAATATGATATCTTGAGAGAAGCCACTAGTGAAACCTATGGGCCCCGGGTCTATTTTCCATCATATTAATCTCCCGTCAACGTGCTATTTCTGTCGCCGTTTCTTTTACAATCTTTACTTTTCAATCTATACAACAAAAATACCAAAAATATTTATCTGATTATCTTTATCAGATCTCACTTTTGCAAGTGGCCATGAAGGGGTTGACAATCCAGACTCCTTCATTTGCTGCTTCCCAAGCAGCTATGTACTCCGCTTCACACGTAGATCCCGCCACGATGCTTTGCTTGGAACTGCACCAACTGATAGCTCCACCGTTCAATATAAATACGTATCCGGTTTGTGACTTAGAGTCATCCAGATCAGTGTCAAAGCTTGCATCTACGTAACCATTTACGACGAGCTCTTTGTCACCTCCATAAACGAGAAACATATCCTTAGTCCTTTTCAGGTATTTCAGGATGTTCTTGACCGCTGTCCAGTGATCCACTCCTGGATTACTTTGGTACCTCCCTGCTAAACTAATAGCAAGGCACACATCAGGTCTGGTACACATCATTGCATACATGATAGAACCTATGGCTGAAGCATAGGGAATGACTTTCATTTTCTCTCTATCTTCTGCAGTGGTCGGGCATTGAGTCTGACTCAACTTCACACCTTGTAACATAGGCAAGAACCCTTTCTTTGCTTGATCCATTTTGAAGTACTTCAAAACTTTATCAAGGTATGTGCTTTGTGAAAGTCCAATTAAGCGTCTTGATCTATCTCTATAGATCTTGATGCTCAATATATAAGCAGCTTCACCGAGGTCTTTCATTGAAAAACTCTTGTTCAAGTATCCTTTTATGCTATCCAGAAATTCTATATCATTTACAATCAATAATATGTCATCCACATATAATATTAGAAATGCTACAGAGCTCCCACTCACTTTCTTGTAAATACAGGCTTCTCCAAAAGTTGTATAAAACCATATGCTTTGATCACACTATCAAAACGTTTTATTCCAACTCCGATATGCTTGCACCAGTCCATAAATGGATCGCTGGAGCTTGCACACTTTGTTAGCATCCTTTGGATCGATAAAACCTTCTGGTTGCATCATATACAACTCTTCTTCCAGAAATCCATTCAGGAATGCAGTTTTTACATCCATTTGTCAAATTTCATAATCATAAACTGCAACAATTGCTAACATGATTTGGACGGTCTTAAGCATCGCTACGGGTGAGAAGGTCTCATTGTAGTCAACTCCTTGAACTTGTCGAAAACATTTCACAACAAGTCGAGCTTTGTAGACACTAACATTACCGTCAGCGTCAGTCTTCTTCTTGAAGATCCATTTATTCTCTATGGCTTGCCGATCATCGGGCAAGTCAACCAAAGTCCATACTTTGTTCTCATACATGGATCCCATCTCAGATTTCATGGCCTCAAGCCATTTCGCGGAATCTGGGCTCATCATCACTTCCTCATAGTTTGTAGGTTCGTCATGGTCAAGTAACATGACCTCCAGAATAGGATTACCATACCAGTCTGGTGCGGATCTTACTCTGGTTGACCTACGAGGTTCGGTAGTAACTTGATCTGAAGTTACATGATCATCATCATTAGCTTCCTCACTAATTGGTGTAGTTGTCACAGGAACTGATTTCTATGATGAACTACTTTCCAATACGGGAGCAGGTACAGTTACCTCATCAAGTTCTACTTTCCTCCCACTCACTTCTTTCGAGAGAAACTCCTTCTCTAGAAAGGATCCATTCTTAGCAAGGAATATCTTGCCTTCGGATCTGTGATAGAAGGTGTACCCAACAGTCTCTTTTGGGTATCCTATGAAGACACATTTCTCCGATTTGGGTTCGAGCTTATCAGGTTGAAGCTTTTTCACATAAGCATCGCAACCCCAAACTTTAAGAAACGACAACTTGGATTTCTTGCCAAACCACAGTTCATAAGGTGTCGTCTCAACGGATTTAGATGGTGCCCTATTTAACGTGAATGCAGCCGTCTCTAGAGCATAACCCCAAAACGATAGCGGTAAATCAATAAGAAACATCATAGATCGCACCATATCTAATAAAGTGCGGTTACGACGTTCGGACACACCATTACGCTGTGGTGTTCCGGGTGGCGTGAGTTGCGAAACTATTCCGCATTGTTTCAAATGAAGACCAAACTCGTAACTCAAATATTCTCCTCCATGATCAAATCGCAGAAACTTTATTTTCTTATTACGATGATTTTCCACTTCACTCTGAAATTCTTTGTAGCTTTCAAATGTTTCAGACTTATGTTTCATCAAGTAGATATACCCATATCTGCTCAAATCATCTGTGAAGGTTAGAAAATAACGATCCCCGCCGCGAGCCTCAATATTCATTGGACTGCATACATCAGTATGTATTATTTCCAATAAATCTGTTGCTCGCTCCATTGTTCCGGAGAATGGAATTTTAGTCATCTTGCCCATGAGGCATGGTTCTCAAGTACCGAGTGATTCATAATCAAGTGATTCCAAAAGTCCATCAGTATGGAGTTTCTTCATGCGCTTTACACCAATATGACCTAAACGGCAGTGCCACAAGTAATTAAGTTGCACTATCATTATCAACTCTGCATCTTTTGGCTTCAATATTATGAATATGTGTATCACTACTATCGAGATTCAACAAAAATAGACCACTCTTCAAGGGTGCATGACCATAAAAGATATTACTCATATAAATAGAACAACCATTATTCTCTAATTTTAATGAATAACCGTCTCGCATCAAACAAGATCGAGATATAATGTTCATGCTTAACACTGGCACCAAATAACAATTATTCAGGTCTAAAACTAATCCCGAAGGTAGATATAGAGGTAGCGTCCCGACGGCGATCACATCGACTTTGGAACCATTTCCCACGCGCATCGTCACCTCGTCCTTAGCCAATCTTCGCTTAATACGTAGCCCCTGTCTCGAGTTGCAAATATGAGCGACAGAACCAGTATCAAATACCCAGGTGCTACTGCGAGCATTAGTTAAGTACACATCAATAACATGTCTATCAAATATATCTTTCACTTTGCCATCCTTCTTATCCGCCAAATACTTGGGGCAGTTCCGCTTCCAGTGACCAGTCCCTTTGTAGTAGAAGCACTCAGTCTCAGGCTTAGGTCCAGACTTGGCTTCTTCACTTGAGCAGCAACTTGCTTGCCCTTCTTATTGAAGTTCCCCTTCTTCCCTTTACCGTTCTTCTTGAAACTGGTGGTCTTGTTGACCATCAACACTTGATGCTCCTTCTTGATTTCTACCTCCGCAACTTTTAGCATCGTGAAGAGCTCGAGAATTGTCTTATCCATCCCTTGCATATTATAGTTCATCACGAAGCTTTTGTAGCTTGGTGTCAGTGATTGAAGAACTCTGTCAATGACACTATCAACTGGAAGATTAACTCCCAGCTGAGTCAAGTGATTATGATACCCAGCCATTTTGAGTATATGTTCACTGACACAACTATTCTCCTCCATTTTGCAGCTATAGAACTTATTGGAGACTTCATATCTCTCAATTCGGGAATTTGCTTGAAATATTAACTTCAACTCCTGGAACATCTCATATGCTCCATGACGTTCAAAACATTGTTGAAGTCCCAGTTCTAAGCCGTAAGCATGGCACACTGAACTATCGAGTAGTCACCAGCTTCGCTCTGCCAGGCGTTCACAACGTCCGGCGTTGCTCCTGCAGCGGGTCTTGCACCTAGCGGTGCTTCCAGGACGTAATTCTTCTGTGCAGCAATGATGATAATCCTCAAGTTACGGACCAAGTCCGTGTAGTTGCTACCATCATCTTTCAACTTAGCTTTCTCTAGGAACGCATTAAAATTCAAAGGAACAGTAGCACGGGCCATTGATCTACAATAACATAGACATGCAAAATAGTATCAGGTACTAAGTTCATGATAAATTAAAGTTCAATTAATCATATTACTTAAGAACTCCCACTTAGATAGACATCCCTCTAATCATCTAAGTGATCACGTGATCCAAATCAACTAAACCATGTCCGATCATCACGTGAGATGGAGTAGTTTTCAATGGTGAACATCACTATGTTGATCATATCTACTATATGATTCACGTTCGACCTTTCAGTCTTAGTGTTCCGAGGCCATATCTACATATGCTAGGCTCGTCAAGTTTAACCCAAGTATTCTGGGTGTGCAAAACTGGCTTGCACCCGTTGTATGTGAACATAGAGCTTATCACACCCGATCATCACGTGGTGTCTCAGCACGATGAACTGTCGCAAGAGTGCATACTCAGGGAGAACACTTATACCTTGAAATTTAGTGAGAGATCATCTTATAATGCTACCGCCGAACTAAGCAAAATAAGATGCATAAAGGATAAACCTCACATGCAATCAATATAAGTGATATGATATGGCCATCATCATCTTGTGCCTTTGATCTCCATCTCCAAAGCACCGTCATGATCACCATCGTCACCGGCTTGACACCTTGATCTCCATCGAAGAATCGTTGTCGTCTCGCCAACTATTGCTATCACGACTATCGCTACCGCTTAGTGATAAAGTAAAGCAATTACATGGTGATTGCATTTCATACAATAAAGCGACAACCATAAGGCTCCTGCCAGTTGCCGATAACTGTTACAAAACATGATCATCTCATACAACAATTTATATATCATCACGTCTTGACCATATCACATCACAAAATACCCTGCAAAAACAAGTTTGACGTCCTCTACTTGTTGTTGCAAATTTTACGTGGCTGCTACGGGTTTAGCAAGAATCGTTCTTACCTACGCATCAAAAACCACAACGATTTTTCGTCAAGTGTGATGTTTTAACCTTCAACGAGGACCGAGCATAGTCACACTTGATTCAACTAAAGTTGGAGAGACACACACCCACCAGCCACCTATGTGTGAAGCACGTCGGTAGAACCAGTCTCGCGTAAGCGTACGCGTAATGTCGGTCTGAGCCGCTTCATCCAACAATACCGTCGAATCAAAGTATGACATGCTGGTAAGCAGTATGACTATTATCGCCCACAACTCTTTGTGTTCTACTCGTGCATATAACTTCTACGCATAGACCTGGCTCGGATGCCGCTGTTGGGGAACGCAGTATTTCGAAAATTTCCCTACGATCACGCAAGATCTATCTAGGAGATGCATAGCAATGAGCGGGGAGAGTGTGTCCACGTACCCTCGTACACCGAAAGCAGAAGCGTTAAGTAACGCGGTTGACGTAGTCGAACGTCTTCGCGATCCAACCTATCAAGTACCAAACGCACAGCACCTCCGCGATCTGCACACGTTCAGCTCGGTGACGTCCCTCGTACTCTTGAACCAGTTGAGGCCGAGGGAGAGTTTCGTCAGCACGACGGCGTGGTGACGGTGATGATGAAGTTACCGATGGAGGGCTTCGCCTAAGCACTGCAATGATATGACCGAGGTGGAAATCTGTGGAGGGGGGCACCGCACACGGCTAAAACAACTGTTGACTTGTGTGTCCTAGGGTGCCCCTGCCCCCGTATATAAAGGAGCAAGGGGGAGGCTGGCCGGCCCTCATAGGGCATGCCCAAGGGGGCAATCCTACTCCAAGTAGGAGTTGGATCCCCCCTTTCCTAGTCCTACTAGGAGAAGAAGGAAGGAGAGGGGAAAGAGAAGGAAGGAGGGGGCGCCGCCCCTCCCCCTAGTCCAATTCGGACTAGGCCCATGGGGGGCCGCGCGACCAGCCCTTGGCAGCCCCCCTCTCTCTCCCCTAGGCCCAATAAGACCCATTACTTCCCCTGTGGTTCCGATAACCCTTCCGGCACTCCGATATTTATCCGGTGACCCCCGGAACTCATCCGGTGTCCGAGTAACATCGTCCAATATATCATTCTTTATGTCTCGACCATTTCGAGACTCCTCGTCATGTCTGTGATCACATCCGGGACTCCGAACAACCTTTGGTTCATCAAAACACATAAACTCATAATACCGATCTCATCAAACGTTAAGCGTGCGGACCCTACGGGTTCGAGAACTATGTAGACATGACCGAGACTCATCTACGATCAATAACCAATAGCGGAACCTGGATGCTCATATTGGCTCCCACATATTCTATGAAGATCTTTATCGGTCAAACCGCATAACAACATACGTTGTTCCCTTTGTCATCGGTATGTTACTTGCCCGAGATTCGATCGTCGGTATCTCAATACCTAGTTCAATCTCGTTACCGGAAAGTCTCTTTACTCGTTCCGTAATGCATCATCCCGTAACTAACTCATTAGTCACATTGCTTGCAAGGCTTATAGTGATGTGCATTACCGAGAGGGCCCAGAGATACCTCTCCGACAATCGGAGTGACAAATCCTAATCTCGATCTATGCCAACTCAACAAACACCATCGGAGACACCTGTAGAGCATCTTTATAATCACCCAGTTACGTTGTGACGTTTGATAGCACACTAAGTGTTCCTCCGGTATTCGGGAGTTGCATAATCTCATGGTCAGAGGAACATGTATAAGTCATGAATAAAGCAATAGCAACAAACTAAATGATCATCGTGCTAAGCTAACGGATGGGTCTTGTCAATCACATCATTCTCTAATGATGTGATCCCGTTCATCAAATGACAACTCATGTCTATGGTTAGGATACTTGACCATCTTTGATTAACGAGATAGTCAAGTAGAGGCATACTAGTGACACTCTGTTTGTCTATGTATTCACACATGTACTAAGTTTCCGGTTAATACAATTCTAGCATGAATAATAAACATTTATCATGATATAAGGAAATATAAATAACAACTTTATTATTGCCTCTAGGGCATATTTCCTTCACAATATAATAACCAAATATAGCCATTGAAAACTGGACAGAGTCTCACTTCAACCAACCTAACAAGCAAATACAAATAAACAGGGCATATGCTTGAAAATTGGACAAATGCTCACTGCAACCAACCTAACAAGCAAATACAGATAAACAAGGCATCTGCTTGAAAACTGGACAAATGCTCACTGCAAGCAACCTAACAACCAAATACAGATAAACAAGGCATGTGCTTGATAACTGGACAAATTCTCACTGCAACCAACCTAACAACCAAATACAGATAAACAAGGCATTTGCTCGATAACTAGACAAATGCTCTGTCGGAGTAAATGGCCACGGGTAGCCTAACCGACTCCCCCTGGCTCTTCTAAAAATTATCAGGCAAATCGAGCCTTCAAGCATCCAGGGCATGGGGCCGCCTTCCTCTGGCCGGCTATCCCCAGGGCCGACTACCAGAAGGCGACCCGGCCTCAAAAACCTTCGCGAAGAAAGCTACGAGATGGCCGACTCCAGGAAGCCGGCCCTAAGAGGGCCGACTCCCAGAAGCCGGCCAAGACTGCACCCACCAAGACTGCACCCACGTAACGGTGATAAGACGGGGCGTGGCCGCAGTACAGCCTACCACCCCCGAATCCCGGAACATGCATGGCCACAGGGCACCGTACAGGTCAGCCATCCCCCGTCCGGCGCGGCACTGTAGCCATGTTGACCTCGACGTCACCCACGACAGGCGCCAGTACGGCCCGCGGGCGGCGGGCCCCTTTAGCCAGAGAGACGCTCGAAGGCGGCCCGGCCTTCCCTAGTCGGCCTGGGGCGTAGCCGGCTCCCAATAGCCGGCTACCTCTCTCCCTCGAAACATGTGCATCATTAAGGAGACAAGACGAGGTGACGCTACAGTGAGAGCCCGCAAGGCGGCGGCACTGTAGCCACGCTTACCTCGACAAAGCCCTCGTCATCGGGGGCGAGGCAACAGTAACCAGCCGCCGACAAGGCCCCCAGGCGATGGGGCCGGCCTGTCGGCCAAGAGATCGGCAGCCGGCGGGACCCACCAGTCGGCGGGCCCCAACGGCCGGCGGAGAAGCCGGCGAGCTCAGACACTGACGGCTGGGACCCGCGCCCAGCCGGATTACCATTGTACCCCTGGGGGGTAGGCCTATATAAATCCCCCGGGACACCCATGCAAAGGGTTGATCTCATAGAGTTTACACACCACATAGAGAGAAAAGGAGAGCTAGCCTTGCCCTTCTTCTTCCCCTAGCCAAACATCTCAAGGAGCACTTGTAGCTACTCGTGTTGATCTAGTGATCATGCGGAGACCCCGCAGAGCAGGACTAGGGGTGTTATCTCCACGGAGAGCCCCGAACCTGGGTAAGATTCGCCGGCGTGCATGTCTTCGCCTTATCCCGTTTCCAGGCACCGGCGATGTCTTACCGGCTCCCACAATGATAAGCCACCCATTGGCATATGTCGCACCTACCACCCAACATTTGGCGCCCACCGTGGGGTCAGGTGCACCGTCGTCCGGAGACCTGTTCTGGACGGGAACCCTTTTCCTCCCCCGCGGGCGTAGCCAGCCCGCTACGCCCGATGGCGCTTGCCCTGACGCGCAACAAGGCGTCGACGACACCTGCGCGGTGAGCTGCCTCGCCGACCTTCTTGGCGAGACTCGCATCTCCGACGAGCCCGCGTCCGACGCGGGCACAGACTACCCCGAGAGCCGCCTCGTCAGCCTCCTCGACCAGCTTCACGTCTCCTGCGAGCTTGCTGTGGACTTGGAGTCGGTCGGCTCCACCGACTCGATGCTTGTCGACTCCGACACGGCATCGCTTGACGCCTTCCCCACCGACGTGGTAATCATCGACGACCCTCTCCCTCGAGCCGACAGTGGCAGCAGCGCTGTCACTGAGGTGCTGGTCATCAGCCACGGCGCCTTCTCGGGCGAGAACGCCCACGACGCCCTACAAGCGGCGCTGCACGACTTGTCCGTCCCCATCCCGGCCGACGCCGACGCCGAGACTCTGGAGGCACGCCGCCTCGCCCTCATCACGGAAGGCCAGAAGATAGCATCCATGAGACGCCTCACTGAGGCTCACCAGCGTGAAGTCGACCGCGCCGCCTTCGGTACGCCGCCTCCTGGCGGGCCGAGCCGAGCCGGCCTCGTCAAGAAGCGCGGCACGGCCATCGCCAGCATGCTGGGAGCAGACCGCCCGGTCTACGCCACGCCACTCGAGAACCTGCGTGCCACTCAGGCGGCCGCAGAAGAGCTGAACTGGCTGGGGGCTGATGAGCTCCCCTACATGACTAGACGCATCCAGCAGCTGATCGACGCGGCCGCAGAACGGCATGAAGCCGGCGCCCGCGCTGAGAGCCCTCCCCACGCCGAGAACACGCCGCGACATCCCGGACGCCGACTGCAAGCGGCGCCGCGCAAGGAAAGACAAGGAGCCGGCTGCTAGCCGCAGCCGGACTCGGATCACGATTGAGCGCGACGCAGAAGGCCGCCCCCGAGCGGTGGAACGACAAGGCAATCCGCCTCCCCTGCCTCGTGGGGAGAGATATCCCACCCCGCCGCCTGTCACGCATCCGACTCTCGGTGGCCGACTAGGCCACCGCGAAGGAGTTGGCGAGAATGATGCCCGCCACCGGATCGACCGCCTAGCGCGATCACTGGCGCTAGAAGAAGAAGATGATGTCGGCCCGCCTTGCTTTGGCCCCCGCATCCGCGACGAGCCCTTCCCCAAAGGGTTCTCACTCCCCAGAGACACGGCAAAATACAACGGCTCCATGAAGTCGGAAGATTGGCTGATCGACTACTCTACCGCAGTCAGCATAGCAAACGGCAACAAGCGCGTTGCCGTGAAGTACGTCCCTCTCATGCTTCAAGGCACGGCACGCACCTGGCTGAACAGCCTCAAGCCCTACAGCGTCAATAGCTGGCTAGACTTCACGGAAGTCTTCGTCCGCAACTTCACTAGCACATACAAGCGGCCTCCCAAGCCCCGCCAGCTCTCCTTATGCGTCCAAGGGCCCAGCGAATCGACTCGCGACTACCTCAGGCGTTGGGACGAGCTCCGGAACTCCTGCGAGGGGGTGCACGAGGTTCAAGCCATAGAATACTTCACTGCCGGGTGCCGAGAGGGCACCCTCCTCAAGCACCGACTCCTCTGCGACGAGCCGACTACCCTCGACGAGCTGCTGATCATAGCAGACAAGTACGCCACGGCTGACTCCTCGATGAAGACCGAGCTCCGAGTGGACGCCTCTGGAAAGGTGCTCGCTCCGGCTCCCAAGACGCCGGCTGGTGACTCCAACCGACACCCCTACTAGAACGACCACAAGCGCAAGGCCCCCATGCCGCCTTCCACCAGTCGGCAAGTAGCCACCGTCGAAGACGAACAGCCCGAAGAGCGGCCCGCTCCCAAGAAGAAGGGCAGCAGGCCGGCTTGGCAGCCGACCTTCTCCTATGAGCAAACTCGATGCCCCCTGCAAATTCCACAGCGGCGCGAAGCCGTCCAACCACACGACCCGGAAGTGCCATTGTCTCACGCGGATCTCCAAGGGCGAGGGGCTGGTGCCGCCTCCGCCTCTCGGCCCGCCGCCTCCAGCCCCTCAGCAGCCGGCTGTTCGACCAGCAGTCGGAGCCATTCAGGATGAGTTCCCATATGAGCACGCCGCTATGTCGTCTTCACGAGCCAGATTGAAGATAAGCGCAGTCGGCGCCGACAGCACCAAGAAGTCAACGCGGTTGCCTCCAGCAGCCCCGAGTTCATGCATTGGTCTGAAAGGCCCATCAGCTGGAGCCAGGCCGATCATCCAGAGGTGATCCCGTCTCCCGGCTCCTACGCATTGGTGTTGGACGTCACCCTTGCGACGGAAAGGCGAGCTGCCCGTTTCTCCCGCGTGCTGATTGATGGTGGAAGCAGCATCAACATACTGTACCACGACACGATGGAGAAGTTGAACCTCAAGGCGAAGCAGCTCATGCCAAGCCGGACTGTGTTCCGTGGCATCGTACCCGGCCTGTCCTGTTCCCCAATCGGCAAGATCAAGATGGATGTTCTCTTCGGTGACAAGGATCACTTTCGCCGAGAAGCGATCTGGTTTGAAGTAGTGGATCTAGAAAGCCCTTACCACGCCTTGCTTGGCCGACCAGCCCTGGCCAAGTTCATGGCTGTGCCCCACTACGCCTACCTCAAGATGAAGATGCCGAGTTCAAAGGGGATCATCACTATAGCCGGAGACTACAAGAAGTCCATCGAGTGCGCTGCAGCCAGCAGCCGACTGGCCGAGTCCCTCGTGGTTGCTGAAGAGAAGAAGATGCTGGACCGAGTCGTGGCCATGGCCGGCAAGAAGCCGGCCCTGTCCCCCAGCACCAAGGAATATGATGCTTAGGGCTCCTTCCAGCCGGCCAAGGAGACGAAGAAGATACCTTTGGACCCGGAGAACCCGGAGAGGTTTGCTGTCATTGGTGCAAACCTGGACAGTAAATAGGAAGGCGAGCTCGTCGACTTCCTCCGTGAGAATCGAGACATCTTTGCATGGTCCCCAAAGGACATGCCGGGTGTTCCGAAGGATTTCGCCGAGCACAAGCTACATGTCCGAGCGGACGCGAAACCAATCAAGCAGCCTCTCCGCTGACTGTCGGAGGAGAAAAGAAGGATCGTAGGAGAAGAGATAGCCCGGCTCTTGGCTGCCGGCTTCATTATGGAGGTGTTTTTTCCAGAGTGGCTTGCCAACCCGGTCTTGGTGTTGAAGATGAACAATAAATGGCGTATGTGTATAGATTACACCAGCCTCAACAAAGCCTGCCCCAAAGATCCGTTTGCCCTACCACGGATTGATCAAGTGATAGACTCCATAGCCGGATGCGAGCTGTTGAGTTTCTTGGATGCATACTCAGGATACCACCAGATCAAGTTGGACCCAGCCGACCGCCTGAAGACCGCCTTCATCACACCATTCGGAGCTTTCTGCTACCTGACTATGACATTCGGCTTGAGGAATGCCGGTGCCACTTTTCAGCGTTGCATGCAGAAATGCCTCCTCAAGCAACTCGGCAGAAATGCCCACGTCTATGTAGACGATATTGTGGTGAAGACGGAGAAGCGCGGCACCCTGCTAGAAGACCTCAGAGAAACATTTGCCAACTTGCGCCGATTCCAGATCAAGCTCAACCCCGAGAAATGCGTGTTCGGAGTACCAGCCGGCCAGCTTCTAGGCTTTTTGGTCTCCGAACACGGCATTGAGTGCAACCCAGTGAAGATCAAGGCCATTGAGAGAATGGAGATTCCTACCAAGTTGCAAGACGTTCAGAAGTTCACCGGGTGCCTGGCCTCCCTAAACCGCTTTATCAGCCGGCTAGGGGAGAAGGCTCTCCCCCTGTACCGACTCATGAAGAAATCCACCCACTTCGAGTGGAACGACCAAGCAGACCAAGCTTTCCACGAGTTGAAGAAGATGCTGACCACACCACCTGTCTTGGCAGCGCCGACTGAGAAAGAGCCCATGCTCCTTTACATTGCTGCGACTAGCCGAGTGGTCAGTACAGTCATCGTGGTCCAGCGCCCAGAAGAAGGCCGAGCTCAGTTAGTCCAGAGGCCGGTATATTATTTAAGCGAAGTACTGTCCACCTCAAAGCAAAACTACCCGCATTACCAGAAGATGTGCTATGGAGTGTACTTCGCCGCCAAGAAGCTGAATCCCTACTTTCAAGAGCATCCCATCACGGTCGTATGCACTGCCACGCTTACCGAGATCATAGGCAGCCGGGATGCATCCGGCCGGGTGGCTAAGTGGGCCATTGCACTGGCTCCTTACACGATCTTCTATCAGCCCCGCACCGCCATCAAGTCCCAAGCATTGGCCGACTTGCTCGTCGACTGGGCCGAGACCCAGTACCTACCGCCGGCTCCCGACTCCACTCATTGGCGGATGCACTTCGACGGATCTAAGATGCGCACCGGCTTGGGAGCCGGCATCGTCCTCACCTCTCTCAAGGCGACAAGCTCAGATATACATTGCAAATCCATTTTGCCGCCTCCAACAATGTGGCTGAGTACGAGGCGCTCATACACGGGCTTCGGCTAGCCAAAGAGCTCGGCATACGCCGGATCCTGTGTTATGGCGACTCGGATTTGGTGGTCCAGCAGTCATCTGGCGACTGGGACGCCAAGGATGCAAACATGGCGAGCTATCGATTCTTCGTCCAACAAATCAGCGGATACTTTGAAGGGTGCGAGTTCCTCCACGTGCCACGGGCCGACAACGAGCAAGCAGATGCCCTGGCACGGACCGGCTCCACCCGACAAGCTATACCAACCGGTGTCTCTCTCCAGCGCCTCCTCAAACCGTCTATCAAGCCGTCTCCAGAATCGGACTCTATCTTCGTACCGCCTGCCCCTGATGTAGTCGGATCCGACTGGGGGAACCCATCAGGCGGCTCGGGGACTTCGACAAGCGGCCCGGGGACTGCCGTAGTCGCACCCGGCTCAGGGACTTCAGAACCCGGCCCGGGGATTGCAGCAATCGGCCCGGGGACTGCAGCGACACAACAGGCGGTGGCCGACTCCAACTCTCCACCACCCAACCCACCCACCCGGGTCACAGTGGCCGTACTGACAACAGAAGAAGTCACAGCTCCATCGTGGGCCCAGCCCATCCTCAACTTCCTAGTAAACAGAGAGCTGCTGACTAATGAGACCTCGGCAAGACTAGTTCAACGCCGAGCCGGAGCATACGCAATAATAAACAGAGAACTTGTTAAGCGTAGCATCACTGAAGTCTTCCAGCGCTGCGTCGAGCCAGAGAAGGGCATAGCAATCCTCAAGGATATCCACCAAGGCGAATGCGGCCACCACGCGGCCTCAAGATCACTTGTCACCAAAGCTTTCCGCCATGGTTTTTTCTGGCCGACTACTTTGGAAGACGCCAAGGAATTAGTCAAATGCTGCAAAGGATGCCAAGTCTTCAGCTCCAAGCAACACCTGCCGGCTTCTGCACTCAAGACCATCCCCCTCACCCGGCCCTTTGCCGTTTGGGGGCTGGACATGGTGGGCCCATTCAAGACAGCCCGCGGCGGCATGACACATCTGCTTGTCGCCGTGGACAAATTCACCAAGTGGATTGAAGCGAAGCCAATCAAGAAGCTGAACGTGCCGACTGCCGTGACATTCATC
The DNA here is from genome assembly GCF_018294505.1 of Triticum aestivum. Classification (NCBI taxonomy): domain Eukaryota; kingdom Viridiplantae; phylum Streptophyta; class Magnoliopsida; order Poales; family Poaceae; genus Triticum; species Triticum aestivum. The sequence goes on along the minus strand of NC_057814.1, from coordinate 418,899,044 downwards.
GCAGACATCACTGCTCGGTATGGTGTACCACACAGCATCATCACCGACAACGGCACGAATTTTGCCAAGGGAGCACTGGCACGTTTCTGCGCGACATAGGGCATCCGACTGGACTTAGCATCCGTTGCCCACCCGCAGTCAAATGGCTAGGTCGAGCGAGCAAACGGCCTCATCCTCTCCGGCATCAAGCCCCGACTGGTCGTACGATTGGAGCGTTCGGCCGGCTGCTGGCTCGATGAGCTGCCGGCTATCCTCTGGAGTCTGCGTACTACCCCGAACAAGTCAACCGGCTTCACTCCTTTCTTCCTTGTATATGGTGCCGAGGCTGTCATCCCAACTGACATCGAGTTCGACTCGCCTCGGGTCACCATGTACACGGAGGCGGAGGCCAAGGAAGCGCGAGAAGACGGCGTCGACCTGCTGGAAGAAGGCCGGCTGTTAGCACTCAGCCGGTCTGCCATCTACCAGCATGGTTTGCGCCGTTATCACAACCGGAAGGTCAAGCCAAGATCCTTCCAAGAAGGCGATCTTGTGCTCCGGCTGATCCAGCGAACAGCCGGCCAACACAAGCTCTCGGCCCCTTGGGAAGGCCCTTTCGTCATCAGCAAGGCCCTAGGCAATGACTCCTACTACCTGATCGACGCACAGAAGCCGAGGGCACGCAAGAGGGATGATTCCGGCAAGGAGTCGGAACGGCCATGGAACGCCAATCTCCTGAGAAGATTTTACAGTTAAAAGCAGTATGTATCATGCTACCTTTTGTATTAAGTACAAGACAACGCCCCCCCCCCCGAGGCGCACTCGGGGACTACCCTCCTTTATCTATGAATGACGAGTGTCATACCCATGAATGTACTATTACATTTGATTCTCTATCTGGCACCGGGTTCGACTAGTCGGCCCGGGGACTGGCCGCCTTGAGTTATATTAAAAGTTCTACCTGAAGTCAGACAAGTAGTGTGCCAGCACCCGAGCCCTCTCTTGTTGTAAGTCGCAGCTCGAAGAACCGACTATTCGACTGGCAAGAGCCAAAGGCAGGAAAGGATGCCCACACGAAAAACGGCTAAGGACTAACGAACTTATATAACACAAGCCGGCCTCCAACCACGCCTACTGGCTGTCAAAATAGCCAGCTGGCCGGCTTCCCAGTCACTTTGCTACAATCCAAGAAAGCTAGAGTACTTGCCCTCCCAACCGGCCAAGCACTTCTCCAGCCACAGACTGCAGAGCAGCTGTCCGGCCAGGAAGGCAGCAACCAAGGGAGGGCGGCAAAGGAAACATCCAAAGGATGAAAAGCAAGAACAATGGAAAGCCAAACACATGCATGATTATATTTACACATAAGGCCTTCAACAGGCCGGCAATCAATTTAGTTCGAATACACCCCCAGTGGGTGGAACTGCGCAAAATTAACAAAATATTGTTCAAAGAGTAATAAAACAGGAAAGTAAAGGCGGCAGATTAGGCTGAGGGCGCAACACGGGAGCCGGGCTGGTCGGTGGAGACGGCAGCGCCGGCTGGAGGAGTGGCCGGCTGGCGAGTCTCGGCTTGATCATCGCCGGCTGCAGGCGGTGCGCTCGCACGCGCCTTGTTGCTGGAGGCACGGTCAACCTGAGGCTGGCCGGCTGCTCCACCATCTGGCACGGCGTCTTCACCCTCCTCCTCCTCCTCGCCCTCGTCGCTGGAGTCGATCTCCTCCGCTGATTCCTCGCCATCTGCTGGGTTCAGCCCGAACCACTCCTCCGGCTGGGCAACGCCGTTATCATCCACCTCAGGAGCAAAGGCGCTGGTGTCGGTGTAGTCGGCGATCGCCGAGGCACGCTGGATGATAGCCGGCCGCGCCGGCTCCAGCTCTGTGTCGGCCTCCTGCCGCCAGGTGGCCAGCTAGTCCAAGCTCAGCTCAGGATACCAGGCTTTGACGAACTCCAGCGCCCGCTTGGCGCCTGACCAAGCCGCAGAAGCCTTCCAGGCCTCGAAGCGGCCGGCCGCTACCTCCAGCCAGTCGGCAGTCCCGACTGGGGGTGCGGGGAATCACCTCGCCGGGCCAGAGAGCGGCCAGCACCTGCGTCCCAACACGCTGAAGCCGGCGGAGCATGCGGTGAGCCGGCTAGAGGCGGGCTTGAATCGCCAGGAGCTGTTCCTCAAGCGACCGGCGAGCGTTCGGCACGATCTCAGCGCCAGCCTGCCTTTGCACCTCGCGGTGGGCCTCGACGACCTGGTTGGCGACAGTAGAGTAGCCAGGGAAGTACTCTGCACAAGAAAGAAAGAGAAAGAAGAGAAAAATACCAAGTTAGAGAGCGAACCAGACGGCAAGCGGCAAGCAAGGAACAAAGAAGAGGGCGGCCTACCGTCAACCAAGTCTTCGATCTGGCTGTAGCCGTTAATCAACGACTGCCTCGCCTCGGCCCAGCTCGCCGCCTCGGTCTCATATTCGGTTTGGGGGGCGGCCACGCTATCCTCCACCGCCTTCAGGGCCGCCTTGTGGCTCTCCTCCTGGTCGGCCAGCTTCTTGACCAGGCGGTCATGCTCCTGAGCCAAGGCGTCGAACTCGGCTTCCTTAGTGCGAAGGGCGGGCTGGGTCCCACCCAGCTGCTCCCTCAGTTTGGCGTTGGCCGCTGCAGATATGGCAGAGAAGAAAAGAGCAATAAGAAAGAAGTCGTCAAGAAAGATCCGACGCGACTGCTCAGCAGTCGGCCCGAATCTCGGGGACTACACCCAGTGGGTGCGCTGATGCGCCCCCACGTGTGATAAAAAGACGAAGCACTTACCCCGGCTCTCAGTTAGATCAGCATTCTTCTGGGTTAGCTCCCGAGCCTGGGAGTGGAAGGCAGCCGCACGGAGGTTGTGGTAGTCCTGCAAGTCGGATAGAGAAGCGAATGAGAACAAGATAGCAAACAAAGCCTACCAAGAAGTTCCAAGCCGCCTGCTCAGCAGCTGACTCGGAACTCGGGGACTACACCCAGTGGGTGCGCTGACACGCCCCCACGGAAGAAACCAAGATCAAGAAGCAAAAAATGGGAAGACTCACCCGAATGGCCGCCCGTGTCGCGAGGAACTCGTCATTATACTGCCTTAGCACTGCGGCCTGGGACTGAAGCCGGTTCTGGACTTCCTGCGCCGCCACATTCACAACGGCCGTCCCACCACCCGGCGTCCACCCCGAGCTGGCGCTGGCCGTCTCCACGTCCTGGGCCGACGAGCTGGAGTCCGCGGCCTTCTGCGGGTCCGGAGCCGAGGTTGCCTTCCCCGCGTGCTGGCGCAATGGCGACTGGACCACCAGGTCCGTCCTCACAGCCGGCTCGCCCCCAGCCGATTGCGCAGGCGGCGCGTTAGGCCGGCTGCCTTGGGCCACCCCAGTCAGCGAGGGCGGTGCCGCCTCCCTCTCCTGGGCGACGACGTCGTCCTCCCTCTCCAATCCCGGCAGGTCACCGCCGGCTTCCTCCGGCGGGGGCTCCGGGATCTCGGGCGCCGCGACATGCAGGGGGGTGACAAGCAAGGCCCCTTCCGCTGTCGTTGCGGCTGCAGCCTCCGCCTAGGCCTTGGCCGCCGCGTCGGCACGTGCCTTCGCCGACTCCTCCGCCTCCTCCTGTGCCGCCTTGGCGGCAGCCGCCCTTAGCTCTTCCGCCTCCCGCTCCTCCCGCGCCTCCCGCGCATTTCACTCCGTCGCCGCTTGAAGCTCGGCACGGGGGTCCACACGGCGGGTGCTCCCGGATCCTCCCGGCGATCCAACCACGGAGGCGGCAGCAACCCGCTCAAGAGAAAGCGGAGCCCTGATTTTTGAGACAAGACAAGGATTCAGAAATCGACAAGAAAAGAAGAAAGAATATGCAAGAGAGTCTACACTTACGCCGAAACCGTTTGCGGCTGCTTCACCACCTTGCGGAAGCAGGCCGCCTTCGCGGCCGCCTCATCCCGTCTGGTCGCCGCTGCCCCGCCCTTGGGCTTCGTCGGCCGACTGCCGAACAAGCCCCACGCGGCCCGGCGCTTCTGCGCGCCGCCCCGAGCAGGCGGCGCGGCGGAGGAACCCGCGCCATGGTCAGACGCTAGCTGGCGGCGTGGGACGATTTCCACCTCATCGTCATCCGGCCAGTCGTCGAAGCTGGCTCCAAGCCCGGAGCCGCCTGCGTCGCCGCCTGCTTCGCCTCCTCCCGCCTCGGTGTTGTCATCCATGGCCGCCGCCCCCAAGTCGGGGTCCTCCAAGTCATGCTCGGCCCGGTCGGGGAGAAATCGGTGATCCGCCCCCGCTATCCCGGCCGCAGGTCGAAGGAGAGGGCTCTGCCAAGACGTGCCGACTGGTCAGAGTCGGCCAAGAAAAACTTGGTGACAAAACTAAAAGAAGAAAGGATAAAGAAAGCATACCGTAGGTGGGGGATGAGCACGAGAGTACGGGTCCTTGCCAAACCGCCACTCTGCGGAGAGCTTGCAGTTCGCGAGATAATTCACCATATGAGCCACCTTGTCATGAGGCATCTCCTTGGTGCACATCCGACTCGGATCGAGTTGGCCGCTCATCTGACAGATCATATGAGGGCGGCTTTGAAGCGGGAGCACCCGGCGCGTGACGAAGGCGGCCAGCAGGTCGGACCCAGTCAGGCCCTCCGACTGGATCATTACCCGGAGTCGGGCGACGGCCGCGGCTCTAGCCGGCGACAGTGTCATGGCCCGATAGGACCACTGGGGCCGCCTCCCAGCCGGCGGGCCGGCTACGTAAGCCGGCAAGTTGACGTAGTCGCCTTGTGGGGCGACGTTCTTCACGTAGAAGTACGACTTCTGCCAGCGCTTCACCGACTGGATCAGCGTGATGACGGGGAAGGGGTTGTCGGCGGCCGGCCTCCGCATCGCGATGAAGGCGCCGCTCTGAGCCGGCACGCCCTGCATGCGGGTGCCGAGCTTGGTTTGGAAGAATTCCCCCCAGAGCTCGAGGGTGGGAAGAACGCCAAGAAAGCCCTCGCATAGAGTGACGAAGGCGGACAACAGCACCACTGTGTTTGGAGTGAGGTGGTGCGGCTGGAGTTGATAAAACTCGAGGAAGGAGCGAAAGAAGGCGCTCGCGGGCAGACCGAGGCCGCGCAGGAAGTGCAAGCGAAAGATTACCCGCTCGCCTTCCTCCGGCACCGGCGTGATCTCCTTCTCTGGCGCGAGACGGACCCGCACCTGGTCCTTGCCGGGAAACCGCCGCGTCTTGCGGAGGAAGTCGATGTGGTCCGTATGGACGTTGGAGCCGTCCCAGTCTCCGCCGTACTGCATGATGGCGAGAAGCTAGCGAGAAAGGATGCGGCGGCGGACAAAGCACAGCCCCGCGAAGGCAAAGCTGCGGGGTGATGCGAAGATTGGCGGGACGGCGAGATGCTGCTGCGATGGAAAGGAGGAGGAAGAAGATGGCGGAGAGAGGATGAGCGTGCGAGCGTCTGCCGCTTCCCCTCCCCCCTACTTATAGCCTCGTGCGGTGAAGCCGAGGAGGCGAGGCGTGGGGGGGGGGGACGTGGGATTAACTGCGCCCACTCCCCCGCGTCCCGCAATTATTGCGCCCTAACGACGTGCAGAAACTGCCGCCGGAAGGCGTGTGGCCCGCTTTGGGCCACAGAGAATCCGCGCCTGGGCCTAGGCGTAGGAGTGGTGGGCCCCCGGCCTGCGGCGACGTCCTGTCACGCGCGTGGGTTGGCAGGCTTTTTTCAGCCGGAGGATGCCACGTGGTACGCGGGCGGCGAGCGGCCGGCCCGCAACCCGGCGTGCACACCAACTGACTCCCGCCTTCAGACTTCAGAAGTTTCGCCAAGACGGCGCGCCCAACCGAAGCCGGCTCCCAGCTGTTGGCTCATCAAGATAAGAAGCTGACCGAGCTTCTCGACCTCCTCTCAGCCTCGAAGCCCAACCAGCTTCGGGGACTACTGTCGGAGTAAATGGCCACGGGTAGCCTAACCGACTCCCCCTGGCTCTTCTAAAAATTATCAGGCCAATCGAGCCTTCAAGCATTCAGGGCATGGGGCTGCCTTCCTCTGGCCGGCTATCCCCAGGGCCGACTACCAGAAGGCGACCCGGCCTCAAAAACCTTCGCGAAGAAAGCTACGAGATGGCCGACTCCAGGAAGCCGGCCCTAAGAGGGCCGACTCCCAGAAGCCGGCCATGAAGATGGCCGACTCCCAGAAGCCGGCCATGAAGATGGTCGACTCCCAGAAGCCGGCCAAGACTGCACCCACCAAGACTGCACCCACATAACAGTGATAAGATGGGGCGTGGCCGCAGTACAGCCTACCACCCCCGAATCCCGGAACATGCATGGCCACAGGGCACCGTACGGGTCAGCCATCCCCCGTCCGGCGCGGCACTGTAGCCATGTTGACCTCGACGTCACCCACGACAGGCGCCAGTACGGCCCGCGGGCGGCGGGCCCCTTTAGCTAGAGAGACGCTTGAAGGCGGCCCGGCCTTCCCTAGTCGGCCTGGGGCGTAGCCGGCTCCCAATAGCCGGCTACCACTCTCCCTCAAAACATGTGCATCATTAAGGAGACAAGACGAGGTGAGGCTACAGTGAGAGCCCGCAAGGCGGCGGCACTGTAGCCACGCTTACCTTGACAAAGCCCTCGTCATCAGGGGCGAGGCAACAGTAACCAGCCGCCGACAAGGCCCCCAGGCGGTGGGGCCGGCCTGTCGGCCAAGAGGCCGGCAGCCGGCGGGACCCACCAGTCGGCGGGCCCCAAGGGCCGGCGGAGAAGCCGGCGAGCACACACACTGACGGCTGGGACCCGCGCCCAGCCGGATTACCATTGTACCCCTGGGGGGTAGGCCTATATAAATCCCCCGGGACACCCATGCAAAGGGTTGATCTCATAGAGTTTACACACCACATAGAGAGAAAAGGAGAGCTAGCCTTGCCCTTCTTCCCCTAGCCAAACAGCTCAAGGAGCACTTGTAGCTACTCGTGTTGATCTAGTGATCATGCGGAGACCCCGCAGAGCAGGACTAGGGGTGTTATCTCCACGGAGAGCCCCGAACCTGGGTAAGATTCGCTGGCGTGCATGTCTTCGCCTTATCCCGTTTCCAGGCACCGGCGATGTCTTACTGGCTCCCACAATGATAAGCCACCCGTTGTCATATGTCGCACCTACCACCCGACATGCTCACTGCAACCAACTTAACAACCAAATATAGATAAACAAGGCATCTACTCACTATAAACAACCAAATATAGCCATTCATGAAACCGAAGTGGACAATTCACACTTAAACATCACATAGCCCTATTGAATAATACATTTTTGCATAAGTGAAATAATTACACACGGCATAGTTAAAACACCGCATGGCAAATGCTACTACGACAAAGGGTACGGGTTGGCAAGCTAGAAAAGGTAATATTTGCTGATAGGATGTTGCGTCACATGTCATGGACGGGACCCTTCTAGTTGGAAGAGCACAAACCCATGGTGCGCTCTCTGATGTCACGGATGGGCTGTTTCACCTTGGAAGAACCTTTGTGGGTGCCCTCCTCGCGGTCGTGGTCGATGAGATCTGACTTGGCAATTGAGGATCCCAAGCCGCCGCTGTAGAATGTGTCCTTCAGAAATGACAAAATGGGCTCGATGGCATACAAGAATCGTAACCGCGTGGAGGGGGAGATGCCCGGTAGGGCCATCGAAGAGATCAACGGCGGTTGAACCAGAGGGGTTGGGGATGGACCACTTAACATGTGTCATGGACCTCGTGAAGCTATCGCTGTCGACGAGCTTGATGTCATAGCCAGCTTTCCCGAGATACAGTAACACGCTAGCCCGCTGACGTGAAGCCTTCGGCATGGCAACATAGTTGTCGGATGTGGGGTTCCGGCAAAACCCTTAAGGTTCGAACTCTGGGGTGCGCGCAAAGTCTTTCCCTCCTACCGATCCATGCCCTAGCTCACTAAGATCTCGCGGACGAACTCGCAACACAGAAAGACACGAGATTTATACTAGTTCGGTCCACCGTTGTGGTGTAATACCCTACTCCAGTGTGGTGGTGGTGGATTGCCTCTTGGGCTGATGATGAACAGTACAAGGGGAAGAACAGCCTCCTGAGGTTGAGGTGTTCTTGTGCTCGGTGAACTGGTGGGTCAGAACCCTCCCCCCACTGTGGTGGCTAGCTCTACTTATATAGGCCCTGGTCCTCTCCCCAAATATTGAGCGGGAAGGGAGCCAACAACGGCGGGCGAGTTTAAAGGGGGACAACTAGTACAAGCTATCCTGTCAAAAGTGGTCTTCGCCTGCGAAAGGCTTTGGTGGTGACGCCGTCTTGGGCTCCACGATGACCTACGTCCTGCCGTCCTTCTGGTCTTGGTCTCGTTGCACCGATATGGCAACCTTTGCCTGATGCCTCGTTACTCCTCGCCTGCGCTCGCCCCCTTAGCACCAAAGAGGAAACAAGGACGCTGCGCGCCCTGGCGCCCACCTGGTGCCGATCGTCATGGCTCACGTCACGAGAGCCTCGTGAGGTTTGCCACGCCTTGATATCTCTGCTCCTCGTGAGCCTGCCTGGCTAGGCCTCTCCTGAGGAGGTCTTGCGTCGTCCGCCTCGCGAGGCTTGGCCCCTCGCGAGGGTCTTGGGTGCCTTGTTGATGAAGATGGGCCGTATGGCCCGTTGACTTAGCCACGTCGTGGGCCGCAGGCAGGCAAGTCTGGGGGCCCCCGTTCCCAGAACGCCGACAGTAGCCCCGGGCCCAAGGTGCGCTCGGGCTTGGCTTCGCGGCGAAGCCAAGGGTCAAGTACGGAGCGCCGCGAGCCCCAAAAGCCTGCGGCCTCGGCTGACGCGTGGCGGTTGATTGGACGTGGGCGTCTCCGCTTCCCACGCTGCCTCGGCAATTGCACAACTTGACAAGTCCCTGCGACATGCAAGGAAAACCATCATTACCCGCGATCGTGGGAGGCGCCGGTTGACCTTCTTTTGCTATAAATGGGGTGGGGGGCGGAGCCCCCGTCGCCCATCTCTTCCTTGCTTGTTTTCTTCTTCCTCCTTGCTCCACTGCCAGCGACAATGGCGCCAATCAGAAGGTTCTCCACTGAAGAGAAGGGAAAGGCCCCGCGCGATGATCCGGGGCCGCTTCCACCGAAGAAGAGGTCGGTCCACCGCCGTGACGAAGAGGCGATGCAGGTGGTGACGAGGCCTTGGTGTGAGTGGCCTCCTCCGGGGTATATGCTACCCTTGTACGCCCAAGCCGAGGGCTCAGGAGGACGGAGCAACGAGCGGCGTCACCTGCGTCGCGTTCGTGGTCGCCGCGCCACGGTGACACGCACTGTCGCCCCTGGAACCCACGCCGCGGACTCCTCGCGCGAGCTTGTGCTATGGGCGCTGATGCCTCCAAGCTCTTGGATCCGCTTCCCGCGGTTCTTCTCCGACGTGATGTCGCCGAGGGGGCCTCTCGAGCTCTGGTTGCAGCACGCCGATTGCAACACTCCGGCGACCGGAGCAAAGATCGAAGCGGTCCCCACCAGCAAGATCTTCATGACTCATGGCTGGGGCGAGGTCGCGCGGGTCTGCCGTGCGAGGGGCGCCCTCGCGATCCATTTTGAGTACAACGCCGCCTCCACGCTCTTCTTCAAGGTCTTCAATGCGGAGGGCCGCCGCCTGGAGTGTTGCTCCGGAGAGGAGCGCCAGGCTGACGCACGCTCCGCTCGCGGCCACTCCAGCAACAGCAGCCCTTGGGAGTCCAGTAGCTCTCCTGAGCTCTACGAGACTCCGGAGACGAGCAACGACAGCTACGTCCCCCCGAGCTCTCGCCGCGCTCGGAGCAGAGCCGCGGCGCCCGGCCGTCGCCTCCACTGATCTGGATGGGGTTAGCGCCGGCCTCCCGTGGCCCACTGTTGGTGATGGCGTCCGCCGCGGGAGGGTGTAGATAGGATCCCTCTTAGTTCTGGCTTTTGTTCCCTGCGAAGAATCATGAAGTACCCCGTGGGGGCGTGTAAAGGGTCTGTAACATCTTTTGCGCTTATCTTCCCCGTTATAGAAATTTGGTGAACGCATGTCCCGTTAAGGCTCGGTTCCCCATTTCTTCCCTCGCAATAGCTTGTTGCTCTACGCTGACAGGTCCCGGTCTCCAGGCAGGCTACAGCCGTCGCTGGTATGCCAGGTCGCGTGCCGTGGTCAAGGCCAGGAGGTGTGCGGCCCGAGGTCCAGTAAGAGCCCCTGAGGCGCGATGCTCAGGAGGTCCCCCTTAGCGCTCAAGCAGCCATGGTAAGGCAAGAAAGGGCGTTGACGTGGCCGCAACGGGGCTGCAGCGAGGCGAGGGTGACCCTTAGGCCCCAACATTTAGCCAATCCAAGAGCAGGACTTATCTTGTCGGTTTCGTGGCGATTCCTGGTGGTGCGCCAGGCCTGCGCGCCAGCTTGTGCGGCATAGCTAGGCCGGCCCATACGAGTTTCCCTCCTCCCATGCTCTCCTTAGTGCTCTACGTCCTCAGGTCCCGGCCCTCGAGCGAGCTCAGCTGCCGCTGGTATGCCAGGTCGCGATGCCGTGGGCAAGGCCAGGGGGTGAGGGCTGGAGAGCCAGTAAGAGCTCCTGAGTCACGATGCTCAGGAGCCCCCTTTCAACGCACAACCGAATTGCACGAGGAAAAAGGAGACTCGCGGTGCCGTCTGCTATCCTCCCCATGGGATCCCTGTGAACAGGCACAAGAAGAAACACGGTTTTCCGTTATAGCTGCCAGCCTACCGCCGGTTGTTCTGCGAAGAGGCGAGGGTACTGAGGGCCTGGTGAGGTGACGTGCGCGGGGGGTGCCGCGAGCCAGAGCTCGACCGCTCAGGTTTGTCGACGTGGTAGGGACGAACCCATGCACCAGCGCCGTGCCAATGTGAGGAGGCCCCGTGGGAGGCGACGATCGAGCAGGTGATAACCGTAGGCAGGTTAAGCATGGAAGGCAAATCAGCTCGAGTAAATGCAGGAAGACACATGCCACTGGGTCTGGCCCGAGCGGCTTGGGGAATGATCAGCCCGAGGGGCGCCCCCAGCAAGGTAAGCTAAAGACATAAGCAAAAGGGATACATGCCACAGGGATGGACCCATGCGGCCTAGGAATAATGCAGCCCGAGGGGCGCTCCCAGCTAAACGAGCTTGGAAAATGTCACCTGGTTCTGTAGACGAAGTAGAGTTGGTGCAGCTGAAGGCGTGCGTCGAAGGGATGACTCTTCACAAGCCACCGGGGCCCTGAGCCTCGGGAGGCTCTGGGGGCTCGGGAGGCTCCTTGAAGACCATCTCGATTTCTTCCAGGACGCCGTAGTACCTGGCCTCCTGAGCCGCCAGGACGCGCCGCACGTTGCGCTGATAGGCTGACGCCACGCTCGGCAAGCTGAAGGGCATGCGAACGTAGCTGTGTGGCGGGCCCTCACAACAGCCCACACGCGAAGGCCAGAAACGCTCCTGAGATGCGGCCCTGTTGAGCCCTGGGACGTCGATGCAGACATGCAGCCCAGCATCCTCGCCTGTATGGGGAGCTGCGCCTCGCGAGCGGCTGTCGCCGCGCATGGCTCTTGCGTCTTGCAGCTCCTGAGCGGTCTTGGCGATAAACTCCTGAGCGGCGGGCACTCCTTGCCCTGTGTTCTCCTGAGGGAAACGTGCCGCGAAGCACGCCTCGAAGTGGTGCCCAAGCGCCTCCCTCGTGAGGTTGGCAAGGTCTGAGGCCCTCCAGAAGAGAGCCCCCGAGCCCTGCCCGAGGGGGGCGCCGGGCGCGCCTTCCTATGCGGCGGAGGGAGGCGCCCCTAGAGCGGGCGCTGATCCTGATGAGGCTCCAGCTGTGATGCCACCCTCCTGAGGCCCGGCACGGCGCAACTGCTTCTTCTTGGGGATGGCCTCCGGAGGGCCCTCACTTCTGCTGCCGGGGTCGTTGATTGCTGCAGTTTGGAAGGCGCGCTCGAGGGAGCACACGCATCTCTCTCCTCACGTGGAACCATGATGATTCCGCCGCTTCCTGGCATCTTGAGGACGTTGTAGCCGTGATGGGTGACTGCCATGAACTTGGCCAGGGCCGGATACCCGAGGATGGCGTTGTACGGCAGGCGGATGTGCGCAACGTCGAAGTCGATGAGCTCGGTGCGGTAGTTCTTGCGCTCCCCGAAGGTGACAGGCAGGCGGACCTGCCCTATCGGTGTGGTGGAACTGTCGGTCACTCCTAAGAAAGGCTTGGTGGGCTGAAGTTGCTCATATGGCACTTGGAGGTTGTCGAACATGTCGACGGACAGGACGTTGAGCCCTGCGCCGCCGTCGATGAGGGTCTTGGTAACCTGCACATTGCTGATGACTGGGGAGCCCAACATCCGGAGGGCGCCAGCGGTGGCTGCTCACTTGAGCTGGTCTGCCGAGTTGAAAGTGTTGGCGCATTGGGACCACTTGAGCGGGCGCGTGGCCTCGAGCTTGGGGAGCACCGCGTTCACTTCACGAGCGAACTGTTTGAAGATGCATTGAGAGGCTGGAGCCTGCGCGCCGCCCAAGATGCAGGCAATTGCACGCGGCTCCTGGAAGCCCCCAGCCCCCTCATCCTGACGGTGATCATCGTTCCTTCTTGGTGGCGGCAGCGGGGGAAGACCGGTGTTGCCCTGGGGGCGATCCTCACGAGGTTGGTCCCTCCAGGCGCCCTCGTGAGGATGGTCCTACCAGCGGTCCTCACGAGGCCTGTCGCGCCACTCCTGGCGCGGGCCACGGTCGTCCCAGCGTCCGCCTCCACGTCCTCCTCCACGGCCGTTGCCCCGGTCGCTGCGCTCGGGGCGTCGACCAAAACGTCCTTCACAAATGGCTCTGAGCTCTTGACAGTCACTGGTGTTGTGGGTGTTCAGGTTATGGAAGGCGCAGAACGGTCGGCTGCCCTTGGACGATTCGGGCTGATCCCTGCCCTGCTTGGTGCCGGGCTCTGCTGCGAGCACCGCCGCTTCCTTGCGTTTCACGTCCTTGGCCTTGGCTTTCTTCTCCTCTGTGCCCGCAGCTGGCAGCTCGAGGAGGGAGAGGCGCCCCTCCTCAGCTCTTGCGCACTTGGTCACCAGGTTGAACAGCTCCTGAGAGGTGCACAGCTCCTCATGGATAGCGAGCTCTTCCTTCATCTTGACGTCACGGACGCCGTCTGAGAACGCGGAGATGATGGCCTCGTCCGTGACCTTGGGGATCTTGAGGCGAGTGTTGTTGAAGCGCTGGATGTACTTCCGGAGGGTCTCCCCTGGCTGTTGCTTGATGCGGCGCAGGTCACCCGTGGCCGGCGGGAGGTCGCGGGTGCCCTGGAAGTTGGCGACGAAGCGGTCGCGCATCTCATCCCAGGAGGAGATCGAGCCGTGCTACAGGTTCAGGAGCCAGGAGTGGGCACCATCCTTGAGAGCCATAGGGAACCAGTTCACCATGACTTTCTCGTCGCCGTTGGCCGCTTCGATGCTCAGCTCGTAGAGCTATAGGAACTCCGTGGGATCGGAGGTGCCGTCGTAGCGGGGAGGCAGATCGGGCTTGAACTTGCCTGGCCAGGCAACGCTACGCAGCTCGGGGGTGAAGGCGCGGCAGCCGGCCGTGGTTGCCGGGGCCCATCTTGGAGGTGGAGCTTGGTCTTGATGAGGTCCGCGTGGTGCCACCGCAGGCGGCGCGCGGTCTTGACGAGGCGGCGCGGGGAGCGCAGGTGCAGCTTCCCGCGGTCGTGGGATTTCTTGGCAGCTTCTCTCCTCGCGCGCGGGCACCGGACGTGGCGGATCTCGCCATGGGGCCGCGCACCTTGGCGCCAAGGCGCAGTCTTGGGGCAAAGGTGGTGGAGGCGCGCCATGAGCCACGTCGCCTGTGGCCGGCGGAGGGTGAGGCAGAGAGAGGGACGGCACCGGGGAGCCCCCTGCGGCGCGGACGAGCTTGGCGACGCGGTCGAGCCACTCCTCGTAGAGGTCGTCGACTGGGCGGTAGCGCAGGAGCTCGTTCGCCGCGAGGACCGCGGCCCGCGCCTCCATGGGAGCATGGCGTGCATGAGACGAAGAACCGGCCGGAGTCAGCGACGGAGTGGCGGTGCGACCGTCCTGCCGCACCGATGGATGCAGCGAGGACGCCTGCTGCTCGTTCCCCGCTGGGCCGGTGGCTGCATTGGCGGCGGGAGACGAAGAACGACGAGGTGGACCGCCGACGGGAGCCGTCTGAGCAACGCGGGCGGTGAGGGCAGCCCGGCGCTCAGCTCGAGCGCGGCGAGCGTCTGCCATGGAGACGACGGAGCGGCGGAGCGACGAATCGATGGAAGGGAAGCTACGGCGCACCCCTACCTGGCGCGCCAAATGTCAGATGTGGGGTTCCGGCAAAACCCTTAAGGTTCAAACTCTGGGGTGCGCACGAAGTCTTTCCCTCCCACCGATCCACGCCCTAGCTCACTAAGATCTCGCGAACGAACTCGATGAACTCGCAACACAGAAAGACACGAGATTTATACTGGTTCGGGCCACCGTTGTGGTCTAATACCCTACTCCAGTGTGGTGGTGGTGGATTGCCTCTTGGGCTGATGATGAACAGTACAAGGGGAACAACAGCCTCCTGAGGTTGAGGTGTTCTTGTGCTCGGTGAACTGGTGGGTCAGAACCCTCCCCCACTGTGGTGGCTAGCTCTATTTATATAGGCCCTGGTCCTCTCCCCAAATATTGAGCGGGAAGGGAGCCAACAACGGCGGGAGAATTTAAAGGGGGACAACTAGTACAAGCTATCCTGTCAAAAGTGGTCTTCGCCTGCGAAAGGCTCTGGTGGTGACGCCGTCTTGGGCTCCACGATGACCTCCGTCCTGCCGTCCTTCTGGTCTTGGTCTCGTTGCACCGATATGGCAACCTTTGCCTGATGCCTCGGTACTCCTCGCCTGCGCTCGCCCCCTTAGCACCAAAGAGGAAACAAGGATGCTACGTGCCCTGGTGCCCGCCTGGTGCCGATCGTCATGGCTCACGTCACGAGAGCCTCGTGAGGTTTGCCCCGTCTTGATATCTCTGCTCCTCATGAGCCTGCCTGGCTAGGCCTCTCTTGAGGAGGTCTTGCGTCGTCCGCCTCGCGAGGCTTGTCCCCTCGCGAGGGTCTTGGGTGCCTTGTTGATGAAGATGGGCCGTACGGCCCGCTGACTTAGCCACGCTGTGGGCCGCAGGCAGGCAAGTCTGGGGACCCCCGTTCCCAGAACGCCGATAGTAGTCGATGTCTTCGCTGGCTTCCGCGGCGAGGTGTTGCTCCGAAATCGGCAGATCGATAGGGGGGTCCTTCCCACACGACCTAGAAACCGTTGGGGATAGGGAGCCTTGATGCATACAGTTGTCCCTATAAAACTATTTCTGATATCTCAAATATCCGAAACGCTTCATCCTTGCAACTCGTTCGTGCTCGCATTGCCATCGCAGTCGGGATTCTATGATGCTATGTTTATGATGCGCGACCCATGACGAATAGTTCACGATTATAGAAGCAGACAATCACACACATTTACTTTTCCTTGACTGTATACGATTCGATGTAAGATCGCATACAATTGTCCCTATAAAACTGTATGTGAAGCTTGAATACATCCCACACGATTCATCCGCCGTACCCGCGTCGGGTGAAGACCTATCGCACACGTTCTTCTATGACCAAACGTTTGCGATGCGCACAACATCATAAACAATCCATAATTACCAAGCATGTGTGATAAGGTGAATTTCACAAACATTTAATAAGAAGGAACTGTATGCGATGCTATTGTTAATCGCACACTTTTTTCTTGGCTGATCGTGTGTGCAGTAGAGATTGATCGCACACGTAGTGGATCCGAGAAATGTGTCTGATCTCCACATCTATCGCAGATGTTTCGCTTTCACAAACCGTGCGCAGTGTTATCCCTAATTAATCCCTAATTTAATCCCAACTTTAAAAATCACATATTTTGAATTTGAAAGTAGGCAATCACTTATTTCATATCGAACCATGTTTATTACAAATATAGGTTCAACCACGAATGCATAATTTGATGCACAAATACATATACTGAAGAACTACAGAAGCACCAAGTAAATAATGATGAACCACAGTTGTACTAAAGACTATAAAGAGAGAGGCGAAAGACATTCTGGTTGCTGGAGAAGGTGAAGCGGAATGCGCACTTTGTGCCCTCCTCCATGCGTAATGCACGCACGACTCTAGGCCAACCCCTTGTGATGGCTGCCGTTCCATCCTTCACTATCTTCATTAGGACTTCTTGATGCTCATTGTAGTCTGGATGAAATACTTTAACCTTCATTGCATGTCCACCAATCATGTACTTTGCGAGGTAATCTTGAGTGAACTCTTGAGATTATAGTTACTCATGCCATGCTTAATTAGCTAGGAGTGGATAATGCATGGTTTGTCTTGCGTGCCAACATGCATTTTAAAATGGTTATGATGTAGTATGATAGGATGGTATCCTCCTTTGAATGATTCAAGTGGCTTGACTTGGCACATGTTCACGCATGTAGTTGAATCAAAAACAACATAGCCTCCACGATATTTATGTTCATGGTGATTTATATCCTACTCATGCTTGCATTTAATGTTGATTAATATCAATGCATGTTTATGACTGTTATCGCTCTCTAGTTGGTCGCTCCTCAATCTTTTTGCTAGCGTTCACTTGTACTAAGCAGGAATACTGCTTGTGCATCCACTTCCTTAAACCCAAAGTTATTCCATATGAGTCCACTATACCTACCTATATGCGGTATTTACCTGCCGTTCCAAGTAAATTTGCATGTGCCAAACCATAAACCTTCAAATAACAATCTGTTTTGTATGCCCGAATCTCTCATGTAGCGACTGGGGGCTGTTAGTATCTTCCATGCTAGGCGGGTTATTCTCATGATGAGTGTTTATTCACTTGTAATTCACGAGAAAGTGGTTGGTAATCGGGATGCCCAGTTCCATGCTCAAATTCAAATCAAAATATAACAATGAAACAAAACTCCCCCAGGACTATTGTTGGTATGGACGGTACCCGTGGATTCGGCTAGCCGTGGAGTGTGATTGTTAGTGGAGGGGGAGTAAAAACTTTACCATTCTATTTGGGAACCGCCTATAATGTATCTAGCATGGAAGATAGTGTGACCTCTTGGTTGTTATGTTGACAATGAAATCATATCGCTCAAAATTATATTCATCTATGTTTTAAAAGCTTCAAGCTCTGGCACCTCTACAAATCCTTGCTTCCCTCCGTGAAGGGCTTATCTATTTACTTTTATCGTAGAGTAATCATCTTCTTATAAAAAGCACCAGTTAGAGAGCACCACTGTCATTTAATGCTTTGTTATTAATTGATGTTGAGTAGGAGTGTGACTGGATCTCTTTTGCCATGAATTATAATGACTAGTCAGTCCTTGGTCTTTAGGGGTGCTCTGCATTTATGTTTTGCGGTCTCAGAAAGGGCTAGCGAGATACCATTATGTCATATTGTATCATGATTGTTTTGAAAAAAGTGTTGTCATCCGGGATTTATTATTATTACTCGCTAGTTGATTATGCCATTGATATGAGTAAATGTGAGACCTAAATGTTATTGTGAATATGATTAGTTCATAATCTTTGCTGAAAACCTGAATATTGGCTATACATACTTGCAACAACAAGATCAAAGAGAGTTTGTAAAAGTTTTTCTTTGTCACTTTCAGTTTGTCAACTGAATTGCTTGAGGACAAGCAATGTGTTAAGCTTGGGGAGTTGATACGTCCCCATCGTATCTACTTTTCCAAACTTTTTTGCCCTTGTTTTGGACTCTAATTTGCAGGATTTGAATGGAACTAACCTGGACTGATGCTGTTTTTAGCAGAATTGTCATGGTGTTATTTTTGTGCAGAAATCAAAGTTCTCGGATTGACCTGAAAATTTACGGAGAATTTTCATGGAATATATAAAAAATATTGGTGCAAGAAGTAACCAGAGGGGGCCCACCCATAGGCCACAATCCCTGGGGGGCGCCCTACAGGCTTGTGGGCCCCATGGACCTCCTCCGACCTTAACTCCAACTCTATAAGTACCTATTCGGGGAGAAAAAAATTAGAGAGAAGGATTCATCGCGTTTTACGATACGGAGCCGCCACCGCCTCCTATTCTTCATCGGGAGGGCCGATCTGGAGTCCGTTCGGGGCTCCGGAGAGGGGGATTCGTCGCCATCATCATCATCAACCTTCCTCCATCACCAATTTCATGATGCTCACCGCCGGGAGTGAGTAGTGCCATCGTAGGCTTGCTAGACGGTGATGGGTTGGATGAGATTTATCATGTAATCGAGTTAGTTTTATTAGGGTTTGATCCCTAGTATCCACTATGTTCTGAGATTGATGTTGCTATGACTTTGCTATGCTTAATGGTTGTCACTAGAGCCCGAGTGCCATGATTTTAGATCTGAACCTATTATGTTTTCATGAATATATGTGTGTTCTTGATCCTATCTTGCAAGTTGTAGACACCTATTACGAGTTATGATCTACATACCCCAAGGTGACAATAATTGGAATTCTTTATGGTGATTACCGTAGTTTGAGGAGTTCATGTATTCACTAAGTGCTAATGCTTTGGTCCAGTTCTCTATTAAAAGGAGGCCTTAATATCCCGTAGTTTCCATTAGGACCCCGCTGCCACGGGAGGGTAGGACAAAAGATGTCATGCAAGTTTTTTTTCTTAAGCACGTATGACTATATACTGAATACATGCCTACATTATATTGATGAATTGGAGCTAGTTCTATGTCACCCTAGGTTATGACTGCTACATGATGAATACTATCCAACACAATTATCATTGCCGATCCAATGCCTACGAGCTTTTCACATATTGATCTTCGCTAAGTTACTTTCCTTTCTATTGTTGTTACAATCGCTACAAAACTGCCACTGTTACTTTTGCCACCGTTACCGTTACTTCCATACTACTTTGCTACTAAATACTTTGCTGAAAATATTAAGTCTTTCAGGTGTGGTTGAATTGACAACTCAACTGCAAATACTCGTGAATATTCTTTGGCTTCTCTTGTGTCGAATCAATAAATTTGGGTTGAATACTCTACCCTTGAAAACTGCCGCGATCCCCTATACTTGTGGGTTATCAAGAGGCGATAAAGACAATGCATTTGGATATAGAGAATAAAACTTGAGATTTGCCAACTTACATGAGATTGAATCCAAGAGACTGAACAAGTAAAACATCATCAATGGTTTTGTCTCTGGATATAGCAATTTTACCTAATCCAATTACCTTTCCTTTGTTGTTGTCGCCAAAAGTGATATACTTTAGAGATGAAGCAATTAAGTTGGGGTCAATAAACAATGACTTGTCTCAGGTCATATGACTAGTGCATCCACTATCAATTATCCATTCGGTACACTGATGTTTGCTTGAACTACGTCGGTATTTCCCCAAAGAGGAAGAGATGATGCAGCACAACAACGGTAGGTATTTCCCTCAGTGATGAGACCAAGGTTATCGAACTATTAGGAGAACCACGCAACACTACGTGAATGGCACCTGCACACAAATAACAAATATTCGCAACCCGACATATTAAAGGGGTTGTCAATCCCTTTTGGGCAACGGCGTCAGAAATTGGCAAGCAGACAGGATAAAAATATGATAGATTGGATAAATAGATCTCGCAGGAACGCGAGATAAAATAAATAAGAATAAATTGCAGCAAAGTATTTTTGTATTTTTGGTTTAATAGATATGAAAATAAAAGCAAATAAAAATAGACCGCGAAGGCAAAAATAATAAAGAAGAGACCCGGGGGCCGTAGATTTCACTAGTGGCTTCTCTCGAGAAAAATAGCAAACGGTGGGTAAACGAATTACTGTTGGGCAATTGATAGAACTTCAAATAATCATGACGATATCCAGGCAATGATCATTATATAGGCATCACGTCCAAGATTAGTAGACCGACTCCTGCCTGCATCTACTACTATTACTCCACACATCGACTGCTATCCAGCATGCATCTAGTGTATTAAGTTCATGGAGAAACGGAGTAATGCAATAAGAACGATGACATGATGTAGACAAGATCTATTTATGTAGAAATAGACCCCATCTTGTTATCCTTAATAGCAATGATACATACATGTCGGGTCCCCTTCTGTCAGTGGGATCAAGCACCGTAAGATCAAACCCATCACAAAGCACCTCTTCCCATTGCAAGATAAATAGATCAAGTTGGCCAAACAAAACCCAAATATCGGAGAAGAAATATGAGGCTATAAGCAATCATGCATATAAGAGATCAAACAAGACTCAAATAACTTTCATGGATAAAAAGATAGATCTAATCATAAACTCAAAGTTCATCGGATCCCAACAAACACATCGCAAAAAGAGTTACATCATATGGATCTCCAAGAGACCATTGTATTGAGAATCAAAAGAGAGAGAGAGGAATCCATCTAGCTACTAACTACGGCCCCGTAGGTCTACAATGAACTACTCACGCATCATCAGAGAGGCACCAATGGACATGATGAACCCCTCCGTGATGGTGTCTAGATTGGATCTGGTGGTTCTGGAACTTGCAGCGGCTGGAATTGATTTTCGTCGACTCCCCTAGGGTTTTTGGAAAATTGGGGTATTTATAGAGCAAAGAGGCGGTGCAGGAGGCCACCGAGGTGGGCACAACCCACCAGGGCGCGCCTGGGCCTCCAGGCGCGCCCTGGTGTCTTGTGCTCACCTCGGGCTCCCTCTTCGGTACTTCTTTGGCCCACTTTCTGGTCCAAAAAAAACCCACAAAAAGTTTCGCTATGTTTGGACTCCGTTTGGTATTGATTTCCCGCGGTGTAAAAAACATGCAGAAAACATCAACTGGCACTGGGCACTATGTCAATAGGTTAGTACCAAAAAATGATATAAAATGATTATAAAACATCCAAGAATGATAATATAACGGCGTGGAACAATAAAAAAGTACAAATACGTTGGAGACGTATCATACACCCAGAGACATAGTCCTACAGAAGAATTAGGCTTTCTTAACCACCCACATCTTTGCAGGTGGCTTCGGAACAAATGAGTGAGCAAGATATGATTTCTTTCGGTAACCATACTTGTTACTCGATGAGGTGCGAGCATAATCAAAGGAATAAGCATTGAAAGTCTTCCCAAAAAATGAGTATAGTGACTGAATGAGGTATGCATATATTCATTTTGTCGAAATTTTTCTGCTTGCATGGTTAGTACAGTAGTGATAGGCAATGCTTTGATAGTTTTCCTGGGCACCCAAATAGCTTTCTTTGGGGGACCATTTCTGCTGTTTGGTCCAACATAGTGAGCAACAGCCTCACCACGTTGGTTTTTGAACAACCTGTAGGTATCCGGAGATTCATCATCAGAGTATTCGGGGATAGGAAAGTCATATTCCGAAAGCAAAGCTGGATCGAGCGTTTTGCTCTTTGCAGGCACCCACACAGTGCGAGGATATTGATTAGGTTCCCAGTTGGAGTCATTTTCATTCAGTTTCCTTTTGAAACTGGTACCTTATGTCCTGGGGTTTTTGTGAAGAATGGATTTCTTGAGAACATCACACAGGGATTGACACCCTTTGAGAGACTTGAACATTCATGTCTGAATAAGATCCTTCAACCTAGCATTTTCATCAGACAAAGAACCATTTTCCTCGGCAGAGGGGTTAGCATTCTCAGAAGATTCAGCATTTGATTCAACATTGTTGTGTTCAAGGCATTTTAAGCAAGGTGGAACAAACACTTCAGGTTTCTCTTTGAGCTGTTGGGTGAGAAGAGAATTTTCTCTGATCAAATCCTCATGAGGCTCTCTCAGCGACTCGAGTTCTTGTTTCCTTTTTAGGTAATCATAAGTCAATCTCTCGTGGTCGGCTGAGAGAAAATCATGACGATTTGATAGTTCATCCATTCGTGACTTGAGAGCGGAATGCTCTTCGGTGAGCGACTGATTTTTCTCCATCTCCTCAACCAATAACTCTTCAGATTTCCTGAGGGTTTTCTCAAATTTCTCAAGAGAGTTTTGTTGAATATTAGCAATTTTGATCAGTTTAGCATGGTCATCTTCATCAGAAGAATATTGATAACTAGAGTGAGTTTTGCGATGTTTGTAGGATACCTTTTCTTTCGACGCTTTGGCCATGAAGCAGTAGGCAGGAGATTCGTCGTTGCTTGAATGTTTCTCGAAGAAGTTTGATGTAGGGGTGATGGAGCATGCTATGCCAGCCATGCCAGAATCAGAATCCTCATCGGATTCCTTAGCTTCTTCGGAGTCAGATGATTATTCTTCATCGGAGTCCATCTCCTTGTCGATGTATGCCTTGGCCTTGCGAGAGGTATTATTGTGGTTGGAGAAGGACTTGGAAGGATTCCTCGAGGAAGATCTTGATGATGACTTTGAGGAGGAGTTGTCCTTCTTTTTGAAGAACTTCTTCATTTTCTTCTCATCATCGGAATCGTAGTTCTTGCTCTTGCTTTTGCCATGGTGGTTTCCTGAATCATATCTTCCACTGGCACGAATTTTAGCTTCCCAGAGAGGGCAGTCCAAAATGAAATGTCCTGGGCTTTTGCACTTGAAGCAAGTGTAATCTCCAGTGGGTTTTGATGAAGATTTTGAACCGCCAGAGTTGCAGAATACCTTCTTTTGAAACCGATTCTTTCTGTGGTGGCGCTGGAATCTTTTCGTGAGTAATGCGAGATCTTTGCTGATCCTTTCTGGGTCATTAGAATCTTCTTCGGCATTTCCTTCGGAGGAGGAATCAGCCACAACTTTGAGATCATGGCTTTTGCGATGACTTGACCATAGAGATCTCTCTTCTCTTCTTCTTATTCCTCATGGGTGTTCACCCTTTCCATTATATCAGTAGAATCGAGAATTTTGAAATCAGTTTGTTCCCTTATCATTAGAACTAGAGTGTCGAACAAACTCTCAAGTGATCGGAGCAGTTTCTTCACAACTTCATGGTCAATGATGTCTTTGGCGCCGAGACCTTGTAGCTCGTTGGCAATGTCACTTAGGCGATCAAAAGTTTGCTGATAGCTTTCATTTCCAATGCGCTTGAACCTATTGAATTTTGCTCGAAGGGTATCAATGTGAGATTCTTTCCGAGTTGAAACATGTTCATTTATCTTCTTGAGAATGTCCCTCAATTCCTTCGCAGATTCACACTGTCGATAGCGAAGAAATTGAGCACGAGAGAGATGACCACCAATTTCATCTTTGGCCTGAGAGTCTAGTTGAATGAGTCTCTTCTCTCGGTCGTTGGGGACTAGGGGCACTTCAATTGTGACACCATTCTGCACCACATTCCACATATCATCATCAATTGCTCGGAGACAGGTCTTCATCTTCTCCTTCCAGAAGGGATAGTTCGTCCCATCGAATATGGGAATCTTGAGGTGCGACTTGTAGCTCACTGAAGACATACTTAAACTCCAAGGTTGTTAGACCAAAATGAGCAGAGTCAAGGAGTACCTTGCTCTGATGCCAATTGTAGGAACGAAGTATGTCTACCAGAGGGGGGTGAATGGGAGTTTTAAAATTTCTTTTGGAAATCTCAAAACTCTTGAAACCCAGCAGCGAAGCGAATGCAAACAAAGTACAGCGAGCGAATACAAGCTATCGAATGGAAACTAAGAACATGCATCAAGACAAATCACATAATTCAAATGTTAGAAAGTAACAAGGGAGAACAGAGGTAACCAGTGATGCTCGATGGCGACAAGGTATTTGGTAAACCAGTTCGTCCTTCCACACAAGGACTACGTCTGGTTGAAGGGGTTGTGACTTAACATGGAAGATAAACTCTCTTCGCCCTATTGTCCTCGACAATTGGTTCGTCAACCAATGTCGATCACTCGTGGTAGATACTTGAGGCAATCTCTGAACCTTTACAGACTTCTTCTTCGAGAACCACAATCACTCTTGGTCTCTGAAGAATTTGACACCTAACCATCTAGAGAGTTCAAGAGTAATAGGCGGAGCGTACTGGACTTAGATTCGAGTGATGTGATGACCCACAAGTATAGGGGATCAATCGTAGTCCTTTCGATAAGTAAGAGTGCCGAACCCAACGAGGAGTAGAAGGAAATGACAAGTGGTTTTCAGCAAGGTAATTTCTGCAAGCACTGAAATAGTCGGTAACAGGTAGTTTGATAGCAAGATAATTTGTAACGAACAAGTAACGGTAATAGTAAATAAAGTGCAGCAAGGTAGCCTAATACTTTTGTGGCAAAGGACAAGCCAAAATGGTCTCTTATAATAAGCAAAGTGTTCTTGATGGCACACGGGAATTTCATCTAGTCACTTTCATCATGTTGGTTTGATTCCTGTTCGCTACTTTGATAATTTGATATGTGGGTGGACCGGTGCTTGGGTATTGTTCTTACTTGAACAAACATCCCACTTATGATTAACCCCCTCGCAAGCATCCGCAACTACGAGAGATGCATTAAGATAAAATCTAACCATAGCATTAAACATTTGGATCCAAATTGGTCCCTTATGAAGTAGCGCATAAACTAGGGTTTAAGCTTCTGTCACTCTAGCAACCCATCATCTAATAACTACTCCACAATGCATTCCCTTAGGACCAAATATGGTGATGTGCCATGTAGTTAACATTCACATGACACCACTAAGGGAATCACAACATACATATCATCAAAATATCGAACACATATCAAGTTCACATGATTACTCGCAACAAGATTTCTCCCGTGACCTCAAGAACAAAAGGAACTACTCACAAATGATAATCATGCTCAAGATCAGAGGGGTATTAAATAGAATGGATCTGAACATATAATCTTCCACCAAATAATCCATATAGTAATCAACTACAAGATGTAATCAACACTACTAGTCACCCACAGGTACCAATCTGAGGTTCCGATACAAAGATTAAACACAAGAGATGAACTAGGGTTTGAGAGGAGATGGTGCTGTTGAAGATGTTGATGGAGATTTGCCTCCCAAATATGAGAGGGTTGTTGGTGATGACGATGGCTTCGATTTCCCCCTCAGGGAGGGAAGTTCCCCCGGCGGAATCGCTCCGCCGGAGGGCAAAAGTGCTCCTGCCCAAGTTCCGCCTCGAGAGAGCGGCGCTCCGCCCCTAAAGTCCTATGCTTATTTTTCTAGGTTAAAATGACCTATATACCAAAAGATGGGCACCGGAGGTGGACCGGGTTGGCCACAACCCATCAGGGCGCGCCTGGGGGGCCTGGCACGCCCTGGTGTATTGTTTCACCAGGTGGCCCCCGTCCGGTAGTTATTTGCTCCAGTATTTTTCATATATTCCAAAATAATTCTCCATCAATTTTCAGCTCATTTGGAGTTGTGGAGAATAGGTAACTCTGACGTAGCTTTTTCAGGTCTAGAATTCCAACTGCCGACATTCTCCCTCTTTGTGTTAACCTTTCATATTATGAGAGAAAAGGCATTAGAATTACTCCATAAAGAATTATTATGCATAAAAACATTATAAATAATAGTAGGTAAACATGATGCACAATGGACGTATCAACTCCCCCAAGCTTAGACCTCGCTTGTCCTCAAGCGAAAAAACGATATCGAAAAACATGCCCACATGCTTAGAGAGAGAGATGTCAATAAAAACAAAATATAGACATAGTAGCATCATGCTTATTATTATAACATCAACAAACTTTATCACACAACTTTATCATATAACTTCTCATGAACAGGTAACAATTCATCACAACATCGAAGTAAAAGCATAAACTCTATTGAAAACCAACAAACTATGTTCTCAGTCAACTTTATAATTACAATTCATCATCTTTTCAGGAAGGGCCTCGTATCAGAGCCTTTTGGCAAGTCCACATACTCAACTATCATTTAATCTTCTATGATTGCTAACACTCACCGTATACCCATGAGTAAAAAGTTTCAACCAGACACATAGAAAGATAGGGGCTTAAAGTTTCGCCTCCCAACGTATTCACCTCAAGGGTGATGTCAACAATAATAACTCATGCTCACCCACATCCAACTGGATATATGTGCCTAGATCTTTCCTCACCACATGATGCTTGCAAAAAGAGAAAATAAAAAGGAAAAGGGAAGAATACTTTGACTCTTGCATGAAAGTAAATAAATAAAGTAAAAGATAGGCCCTTCGCAGAGGGAAGCAGAGGCTGTCATGCGCTTTTTGGTTTTTATGCTCAGTCTCTTAGTGCAAAAGAACGCCACGTTATATTGCCCCTTATGATAGCAACCTTTATTATGTAGTCCATCGTTTTCATCACTTTGCCATCAAAAGTTCGTACAATGCTCAATTTTCTCTTACACTAAATGATCCAACACATTTAGAAGCAATTTTTATTGCCTTTTCGCACCGATGAAAACTTACTTGAAGGATCTTACGCAATCCATAGCTAGGTATGGTGGACTCTCAAAACATGAGTTTGGATTTAGGGTTTTTGTATGCACAAGTAGTATCTCTACTTAGTGCGGAATTTTTGGCTAGCAAAGATATTGGCCAGGCACCACATGTTGAAGGATCTATGGCAATATAACTTCTATGTGAATATGAACAAACATAAAGCATTATGTTGTGTTCCTTGTCCAACGTCAACAATTTTGGCATTTAATATTTTATGGGGGCTCACAATCATAAAAGATGTCCAAGATAGTGTATTTTCATGTGAATCTTCTCTTCCCTTATTAATTCTTTCATGAATTGCATCATTGACCAATGCTATGTTTGTCAATCTCCGATAAATTTTACCACTTATACTTTTCCTTATGTGATGTCATTACTTCATCATAAGATTAGCATATGATCTTTTTCATCATTTTCTTTTATTTTGGTTGAAACATAAAAGTAAAGAAGCAAAAACTCAAACTAAACTTTACTATACAACTCTCACTCGGTTACATAGATAGATAGATCACTAGGCAAGCACTCGAAGATAGGTAATGCTAAACTTTATTCAAGTAATTCAAAAGATAACTAAAGGTCGAACTAAGATAGGTAAAGTTAATGAAAGTGATGGTGATACGATACCGGGGCACCTCCTCAAGCTTGGACGAAGCCAAGGGGAGCGCCCATACCCATGTACTTAAGTCTCCTTTGGTGCTGAAGATGATGATGGTGGTGGTGATGAGGTAGTCATGTCTTTTCTCCTCAGCTTATGTTTGAGGATGGACTTTTCCTCCCTCAAGTCATCGATCTCCTGCTCCAACATTAATATCTTTGTGCATATTCTTGCTTGTTTTCTTGCAGAAGACGAAAAGGGATAAACTGAATCTTAGGTTTCTTTGCTTTATTAGGGAGACTTGACTTCTTGAATTCCACGTGCATGTCCCCAGGTTGGGGTAGTGGGACTTCATCTTCATCTGAGCTTGTCTCTTCTTTTCCTTTCAGATCATAATCTTCTTCTTCCTCTGAGGTCCAGCCATAATGCTCCACATCCTCGTAACCCTTGGGGTTTTCGATATAATCAGCAACATAGCTCTCACCCTACAAGTCTTAAGACGACATATCTTCAGATCTGTCAGGAAAACAACATGAAACAAGAACACAAGATTTCTCCGCGATACGGTGGTCAATACGTTCGGGGGGTATATAAAGATTTTTTATCTTGGGAAACAAGCAAACGAGAGGAAAACGGAGTCGAGAACGTCCCCGAGGTGGGCACAACCCATCTGGACGTGCCAGGCAAGGCAGGCGCGCCCTGGTGTACCGTGTATCGTGCCCTCCTTGGTTGCCTTCCTGGTTATTTCTTATTTTCCTAAAATTTATATTCCAAAACTGACAGAAAATATTTTGTGGATTTTTCGGAGTCCGTTTACTTACCATATCGCGTACCTCCTCTTTTTCAGGATTCTGGAGTGTTCCGGAAGGTTTCTTTTATGTGTTCCTCCGGTGTCATGGTTTGGATAATATTTGTTTCAACATTAATAGGTGTACCTGAGATATAGTGTTTAATTCTTTGCCCATTGACCACCTTTGGATTAGTACCTTCGACATTATTGATTTTGATAAGCTCCAGAGCGATAAGCCTCTTCGATAATATATGGTCCTTCGCATTTGGAAAGAAGTTTTCCTGCAAAGAATCTAAAACGAGAATTGTACAAGAGAACATATTCACCCACTTTGAATTCCCACTTTTGGATTCTTTTGTCATGCAACTTTTTAACTTTTTCTTTGAATAGTTTGGCATTTTCATAAGCTTGGGTTCTCCATTCATCTAGTGAGCTAATATCAAATAACCTCTTTTCACCGGCAAGTTTGAAATCATAGTTGAGTTCTTTAATTGCCCAGTATGCTTTATGTTCTAACTCAAGAGTCAAATGACAAGCTTTTCCATAAATCATTTTATAGGGAGACATACCCATATGATTTTTATATGCTGTTCTGTAAGCTCAAAGTGCATCATCCAATTTCTTAGACCAATTCTTTAGGGACCTATTAACAGTTTTTTGTAATATTAGTTTTATTTCTCTATTGCTAAGTTCAATTTGACCACTATATTGAGGATGATAGAGTGATGCAATTCTATGGTTAACATCATATTTAGCAAGCATTTTAGGAGAGCACCATGAATAAAGTGTGAACCACCATCAGTCATTAAACATCTAGGGACTCCAAACCTTGGGAAAATAACTTCTTTAAGCATTTTAATGGAAGTGTCATGATCATCACTACTAGTTGGAATTGCTTCTACCCACTTAGTGACATAATCAACAACAACCAAAATATGTGTATACCCATTAGAGGAAGGAAAAGGTACCATGTAATCAAAACCCCAAATATCAAATGGTTCAACAGCAAGTGAATAATTCATAGGCATTTCCTGACGCTTACCGATATTACCAATTCTTTGACATTCATCACAAGATAAGACAAACTTACGGGCATCCTTGAAGAGAGTAGGCCAATAAAAACCAGATTGTAATACCTTGTGAGCAATTCTATCTCCCGCATGATGTCCTCCATAAGCTTCGTAATGACACTTCCGTAGGATTTGTTCCTGTTCATGCTCAAGTACACAACGTCTAATAATACCATCTACTCCTTTATGAAGATGTGGGTCATCCCAAAAGTAATTGTCGGTGCAACAAACCCCAGGTGTGTTGCCCAGACTGTACACAAGCTTAAGAGCAAGGTTACAGCATCCAAGACAAGGCCAAGCAGAAGAGATAAGCTCTTTGAGAAATCAAAGGGTGGATACAGAAGACCAAGACCAACCAAAGGAGCAAGATGTCACTAAGGAAAAACCTCCCTTGCCGGGCAGGCGAGCCTGGCGGGGTCGAGGTTACCCTGAAGACAAGTCTCAAGACTCCCCCGGTAGGCTTGCCGGGGATGCCAAGTGCGGCTTCCCCCGCCAGGGCTCCACCGCTCCACCTCATAGCAACGCAAGTCACTTATCGGTGCGGTGTCGAGCCCCCAAGATATTAAGTGGATATTATTTGGCACGTGGCAGCCATTTCTGAAGGAAATCACCTCCAAATGACACCCGTCCAGGGACGTGTCACGCAGGCAGGCGAGAAGGTGGATGAATTGCACGACAAGGCTTGCTGGGCTACGCCATGATGTCACACTAAGCGGTGCCTTTAATGCACCTTGTCCTATCTGCAGAGTTAGGTATGATAACACTGTTTGTTGTATAATCAGTACGTAATGACTGATTTGCCATTGTGGTGACCCCTTGACCTATAAAAGGGGGGCCGTGGCAACCTTAGAAAGGATTTGGGACCTTGTACACTCATACGCATGTAGCTGCTCTACCCCAAGGCGACCTTGCCGGGCAAGAGCGTCGCGTCTCCAGCACGGTCCTCTCA
The DNA here is from genome assembly GCF_018294505.1 of Triticum aestivum. Lineage (NCBI taxonomy): Eukaryota > Viridiplantae > Streptophyta > Magnoliopsida > Poales > Poaceae > Triticum > Triticum aestivum. The sequence goes on along the minus strand of NC_057814.1, from coordinate 418,869,301 downwards.
TCAATCCACCAAAGCAGGAGTGGGGTTTTACGCCTCGCGGCGGCCCGAACCTGGGTAAAATCTGCCTGTATCTACGCTGTTGTGCTGCTCTACGCCCTCCGCTCTTTGTGCAAGGCGGTCTTCCCCCCTGCCGAACCAGAAGGGGCCGATGGCCCAATAGGTGGCTGTGTTTTCCCACGACATCCTTGGCGCGCCAAGTAGGGGGAAGCGCTTGCGTGAATGTTGTGCCATAGTAAGGATAGCTATAATAATTTGGTATACTCAAAATACACCTTTGGTACAAAAGTGACAATCTCACAAGGATGAAATATCAGTAATTTTCCCGAAGGTGTAAGCAGCGGGTCATCTTCATCATCATTTTCTTGATCAATGGCTTCATCATCCATGGTGCCCAAGAAAAAGCTCGGTGCAATGGATCACCCATCCACCTCGAAGGCCCCTTCGCATGCGGTCGCTGATGTCGTGGGGGCTACGGGGGCGCACGGGAACGTGGACGCCGCGGGGGATGTGGCCGACGCGAGCGGCGCCGTCGCCATTCCCCCTATGCCCGAAACGGGAGTAGGAGGCACCGGAGGAGGACAGCGCCAACAGCATCCCAGCGACCACGCTCCACAAGGTGCAGGGGGGATATTATTCCGTCTCCGCCTCTCCGCCCCACTGGAGAGTGCAACCGCATCGATGGCACTCGCTCTGGGGCGAACTGCAACCCTCTAGCCGCGCCCGCTGCGGGTGTGGCTACAGGGCACGCGCCACCCCCGGAACAAGCTAGCCAAGATGATGCGCCGAATGGGGCTGCCGATCCCCAGGCGCATCCACCTCATCACCACATCACCCTAGCGACTGGCTCACGGCGACAAGAGCATGATGCTGCCACTACTGGCACCGCCAGAAGCCAGGCGTCATCACGATCTGCGTTGTCATCCATGCCAAGCACCGCTTCAGAGGCCATGGCATGGGCCCAACTCCTGTTGAGATTTCCGCCGGCGACCGATCAGATGGATGAGTGGAGGGACAACATTCAGAGCTTGATTGGTTTCGCCGAGGAGGGAGGTTCACAGCTAGCAGGCCCGCCACGGCCTCCACAGGCGGCAACGACGGCCCGAGCCGCTGGCCGTACCGAAGGGGGCACCCCCATGGTGCAGTCCCCTCCACAGCAACCAGCGCGGGGGCCGCAACCAAAGCCCCGTGACCAAGAACCCGACGAAGCATCGATGGCTTCGTCCGATCCTCGGGCACGTCGAGAGCAGCGACGAGTCCTGGAAGATGGGCGGAGGGAAGACGCGCGCGTCACCATCGAACGATGCTGCGAAACCCGCCGCCAGTCTGACAGGCGCAACGGCCCCAACATCGACGAGCCCATGGCCGGTGAAGGCGGGTACCTGCCTTTCGAGGTTGGGTGCCCCGCCTTGATTCGCGAGCTGCGGCAAGTCCGTTGGCCATCTGCTCGCAAGTTCAAGCCAGAGATACCAGAAAAGTACGACAGAAGATCGAACCCGGCAGAGTTCTTGAGCATCTACACCATCGCTGTTCAAGCTGCCGGAGGAAGAGATGAGAAGGTATTCACCAACTACTTCCCTTTGGCACTCCAGCGAAACGTGAGGTCGTGGCTGATGCACTTGACGGAGAGCTCCATCTCGACCTGGGCTGACCTGTGCCATGAGTTTGTTGGCGCCTTCACGGGCGGCCATCAAGAACCAGGGCGGCCTAGTGACTTGCAGCTCCTCCCGCAGAAGGAAGGAGAAATTTTGCGGAAGTACATGCATAGGTTCAGCCGGGTGCACAGGAACATTCCAGACATCCACCCGACAACTGTGATAGCTGCATTCCAGTCCAACATGCGCAACCACAGGATACATTCTAAAATGAACGTCCGATTGCCCAAGACTGTGAATGAGCTGTACACTCTGGTGGATAAGTGTGCCCGAGTAGAAGAGGGAAGGCGACTCCTCTGTGAAGAAGATGGCGTCGACGTCGACTCAGAGGACGACGACGATGCCGCCAATGAGAAGAAGAAGAACAAGAAGCCCAACAATAAGCGCAAGGATAAAGCAGTGCTGGCTGTGGAAGGATCGAGCACACCTAGTACCGGCAAGAAGGCCAAGACCAAGGTTACCGGCAAGGAAGTTTCCGCGTGCACTGATTGCCGGGAAGCCGCGGTGTCGGGGAAACAACACCTACGGGATCCCGTGGATCCCTTCTACGGTTTGGCAGGGAAGAGGAGTGTGCAAAGAGCAGGTCTAATGATCAACACGATGGGTTTTTACCTAGGTTCGGGCCGCTCAGCAGCATAAAACCTTAGTCCTGCTTGAGTGTATATTCTGTGTTCTTGAGCTTCGGTTAGCTACTCTACATGCAAGCTGGGCCGAGAGGTTCAAAAGTTCGAATCCTTCACCAGTACGTCGTGGGCCTCCTTTTATATGTCCAATGGGTTGCCACAGTGGCACACAGGAGGTGTAAAGTAGCTACAGTGTCTATGTTTATCACCAGCGTCCGAGGACAAACGCATTAAATGCGCTGCTTACGTGCCCCCTAGCTTTATCGGGGACGGGAATAGAGCACGCCCCGTCCGTCGCCGCCCTGCCTCTCCTTGACGCGCGTCCAGGCTGACGAGGCATGCAGTGCCAAGTTGGCTGGCCAGCTGCTGCGCTGGAGAGGTGGTAGGATCTTCACGAAGATCTGCATGCCACCACGCAGGTGCTTGCCAGGCTGGCAGGCTAGTCGCTACGCTGGGGTGGTGGCGGAACCTGGCCAGGCGCGAATCTTGCCGGGCCTTGTACTCTGCCCTAGCAAGGACCTTGCCGGGGGCTTAGCAATTCATCCCGGCAAGGATCTCACCGGGGGCTTCACGAGCCACCCTAGCAAGGATCTGCCGGGGCCTCAGCTTGTGGTCTTCTATTCTCTAATCACTGGCTTGACTGCTTCTCTAGTGATCTTGTTTTTATCCTTGGTCGTCCTCTTCAGGCCTTGCCGTAGGTGTGGCTACGACTGCCCGTGCACAAGTACGGGGTGCTAAAGGCCCAGACTTTAGTACGCCGACACAAGCCCCCGGGCCTGGGCCACACACGGGTGCAGGGCAGTGTTGGGCTAGGCCCAAACAGTGCACGGGCACGCGTGGCAGCGGTCGACTGTTGTAATCTTCTCGTCTGTCATGCATGCAGCGGCCCATTAATAGCCTTTATTCACGGTATGGTAACCGCTGTTTCACGCCTCCCACTACGCCCGCCTTCTTCGCCACGTACGCCGCATGCATGGCGTGGGGTAGGTGGCGGACGCGCGGGATATGGAAAGGCATGCCATGGCAGATACCCACGCGCCTTTGATTGGCGGGGGGATGGCGGTGGACGACTCCACTCGTTGCCAATGGCCTTAAAGAGCCGGACTCGAAGGGGCTCTCCAGAGAGGGTATATATCCAGCCCCCAGCCCTTCCTGCTTGGCTATGAAATGGGGATCGGGAGGAGAAGGAGGGGCATCCTTTTGCGTCTTCTCTTCTTCTCCGTTCTTCATCCGCCATCATGCCGAGAGGGCGTGGTCGGGGCCACCCCCCTGTAGAGGTGACGAGATATTCCTCTCGCCAGAGAGCCGTGCGGTTAAGGAAGAGCCAAGCGCCCAAGGCGGAGGTGCTAGACGGGGTCGCGGTCGGCGAGGTGGTCGAGGCAGAAGTGGAAGTGGAGCATCTGCGGCGCCGCCGTCTCCTCCCGCTCTGTCAAGTGGTCATGCTGGAGACACGACACTGGAGTTTATCTTGGGGCTACGCGAACTGCCGCATAGCTGTCTTCGCCTTCCCGAGCCGTTTGTGAGGGTGCTGGAGGTCGACCAGAGGCTTCAAATGAGGGGCTGTTGCAATGGCGACATGTGGGTGAACGTAGAGTTCCCCGTCCCTCATGTAATGCTTCTTCATCATGGTTGGAAAACCTTCGCACGTGCCCACTACCTGATGAAAGGGCACATCCTCCGCTTCAAATTAGTGGAGGCTGAACTGCTCTCCATCAAGGTCTTTGGGCACTCGGGAATCCGGTTAGGGTGTTGCGCGGAGATCTCGACCGACGACGAAAGCTCCTCCTCGAGCGACAGCGATGAGGAGGAGACCGATGGCGAGGACGACGGGGACGGGTCCGACTAGACGTGGGTGCACCATCACCAGGCGATGCCAGCAGCACCATCATCTGCACTTGGTCTTCTCCCCGGCAGAGCGATTCGCCGGGGGGTAGTTCTTGGCGGTGGCTACTCAAGCCAACTCCTTGAACTTCTCGGGGCTGCCGCTTCTGGCGGCTAGCGCTGGAAGGCCGAAGAAGACGAAGAAGGCGGGTGGCGGACCGTCAAGTCAGAGTACGATGGCATCGAGGCCTTTGTCTCGTATTGCCGGCCCGCTGCCTCATCTTTCGGCTCCTCCCTCGGCGCCATCATCACCAGCCCTCTTCTGGGCGGTCGCCGGGATGTTTGTCGTTAAGGATGGCAATGGGTCGGGTTCGGCTCGGGTTAAAAAATATCAAATCCATATCCAAATCCATAAAGACATTATGTGCCCGTCCACAAACAAATCCATGGGCGAAAATTTATGTCCATATCCAAACCCGGTGAGTATCCATCGGATCTGGATATCCATCGGGTTCCCTCAACAAGTATACATGAGACATATCACAACTGCACAAGATTCACATAAGCTCTCAAATTCTCACAAAACGACATAGCAGTATAGCAAGTGCACAACATCAAATCATCTCTTGGATTCTCACAAAATGTCATTGGAAAGTGCAGATCACCAAATAATCTCTCACATTCTCACAAAATGACATAACATGAAATAAACATAAGCACACAATTCTCAGTGGTCACAAAATGACATAGCAGTAACACAACATCATTCTCAGTCTTAGTTTCTCACAAAATGGTATAGCACAACATCAAGTAAGCACGGGTAAAACCATGCATCATCTTCCATTCTTCACCTCAATGTTCTAGGCACCATCTTCTAGTCTTCAGTTATGATGGAATCAGACTCATCCTTGGAAGTGAACATAACAGAAGCACAACTATTAAATAATGGAAATAAAAAGAACAAACATTGCAAGTTTGCGACATTTAAAAGTCTAATTTAATGAGTGGAATATGTTACGATAGTTTCTTCTTCATCATCATGAAAAGCTATTGATCTATAACAGCTAACCACAACAGGGCCTTGTGCTCCATTATTTTTTTCTCGAATATGCACGAGTGTGACACCCAAGTTTTTATTTGGATTTTTCAAAAGATTTTTATTTGACTTGAGGGAGGTGATTTAAATTTTTTTTTCAAAAGAACTCTCCCTTTCAAATATTTTTTTTATGGCAAAAGTTTTAATTGGATTCACCCAAGATCTGCCTTTGGTCTTGGAGGTTCTTGCTTTTCATTTGGACTCAAGACAAAATACTTTTCACTTGGGAAAGTGCCTTTTGAAAATCTCTTTGAAATTTGCACTATGGCTTTTGGAATAGTCCTTTACCACTTTCAACATTTCCCTCTTGCCATGGCCTTAGTGCAAATACTCTCTCCTAACCCTCCCCTCATCTTTGGATCATGTTTGGCATCTAATCCAGCAAGTTGAACCTCCCCTATGTTTATTTTCCATTTAAATCTTATTCAAATAAATTTCTGTCTTCTATTCTATCCATTGGTGATTTACAAAGGAACTCTACTTTCTGTTTTGATTTTTGCCCCCAAACCAACTCTCCTCCCTAGTCCTTTGAACCCTCAACCAAGATCCATGAAGATCCACTGGTCTTCAGTTCAAAATTTTTCAAACTACACTTGCTGCAAGTTTGGACCAGATTTGTCAAATTTGGTGAAATTCATTCAAATCCTTCTCCAAAAATTCCAAGTAAAATCAGGCAGCCTCTGGGTGCATTGAGTGGTCACCTCACCAAGTTACAGCCCCAGAAAAATTTATCTCATAGCCAAATCTTTCTGTCGAACACCTGCAGTGCATTGTCAATGTCAAGTTCAGTTAAGTTCAGAGAACATTGCAGTGCACTGTCGTTTTCTTCAGAACCGACGTCGATCTCACCAGTGCCACTGTGTCGCCTTGCTCCTCGTCCCCTCCCCCTTGTTCCTGCACCGCACGAACGCCTGGCACCTTGCGGACGTCGGCGACGAGCAGCAGAAGGTGCGCCGCCCCGTGACCGACGCCAGCGGCGGCTTTGCGGCCGCCAGCGGGAGGCACGGCGCTGACGGCGCCACCCAGCGCCGCCCAAGCCACCGGAGCTCGCCGCGTGGCCTTCCACTCCCCCGAACGCGCTGCCGCTCTCGTCGTGAACCGCAGGGCGCGGAGCGCGCTCTCTGCCGCCGTCGAGCCCGTGCGGCCATCTCACCGTGGACCGACGCCATTACGCCAAGACCAACTCCGTTTAGCTGTGGAATGACACCAGTAACCTCCACTGATGCTGCCTGGCCACTCAAACCTCCTGCCAATCCACTGCATCGCCGTAATCGCTCGCCGGAGATTCTCCGTTCACGGCCACCCCGTCGATCCGCCTATAAATAGAGGCCCCGAGCTTCAACTCGAGCACCCACCATCCCTGCACTCCACCTAGAGCACGCCTAGCCACTGGAAGAGCCCCGAGGAGGTCTCCTTCCTCGACTCCGGCCGCCGCGACCCGCCACGGGATCCAGCTCGATTCGCCCCCGTGTGTGCACCTCCGCCTCCCTTCTCTTGCCAGTAGCTTCACTATGCATCCCTCCTTCTGACCCGCGCTTCAATTCGAAGTTTGCAGCCCTCCACCGGAGTTCCCCACCATCACCCGAGCCGCCGTCCGCCGGAGATAGTGTCGCCGTCGACGTGGTGCTCCCCGTTGGTCGAGTCCACCACCCACCGACGCGGAAGAACACGCTGAAGCTCTTGGTACCCTCCGATCCTCCTAACTCGCCGTGGTTCGACGCCGGCGTCCACCGCAGTCTTCGGGCGCCGGCGAGCTTTTCAAACCTGACATGTGGACCCCGCATGTCAGCCTCTGTTATATTCTCCTCGAACCGTTTTCTGTTGGCGCCTTCGGGCAAATACGCTTTCCCTCTTGAGCTTGCGCATTTCCAATCGAACCGTTTTCTGTTTTCTCAGTTAAAACCCTGGAACTTTTCTGTTTCATTACAGATAAGTCCCTGGACAGAAACCTTTATAACTTTTTAATAAAAAGGGATTTTTGAGTGATTCTTTTTCTGACAATCTTCAAATTTTGTCTAGTTTTTTATGGGATTTATTTGAAAAATATTTGGAGAAGTTTCTGTGCACCCATTGGTTTTCACGTTAGTACCCGTTTTTCGTGATTGCCGTAGGTTCCGGAAGAGGTGACGGAGCCGCGAACTTCGCCGAGCTAGACTCCGACTTCTCCGAACCAGGCAAGCATGTTTGAACATTTGATATGATAAGTGTTTTGCATGTTTGCTTGAAAGTTTGTGCGTGGCATATGAGTGTCGGTAAATACCTCGTTGCTTGTAAGGCAACTACCCGCATGTTCCAAAGTTGCGATGATCTCTGATGAGAGATGGCCTAATCATGTGGTGACATGAAGGGCAGCAAGGTGGTACTGTTGTAGCATACCAGCCTTGCGTCATCCGACTTTCTCCGACGTTAACGTGGACGGAGTCACGTTATCGTTCTTTTCCCCGCATGTTCCAAAGTTGCGATGATCTCTGATGAGAGATGGCCTAATCATGTGGTGACATGAAGGGCAGCAAGGTGGTACTGTTGTAGCATACCAGCCTTGCGTCATCCGACTTTCTCCGACGTTAACGTGGACGGAGTCACGTTATCGTTCTTTCCCCTTCCGTGCTACCACATGTTTCATTTGCCAGGATGCGGTTTAGTAAGTTGGTAACCTCTTTCCGTGTACACACCAAACAGAGAGGCCGGGATGATGGTACCTTGGCCCAGGATTAAAGCCAGTCATCCGGTCAGGGGGCATGGGTGTTTCCGGTTGGGACCGAGAGGGGGGCACCCCCTTAGAGCGCGCGTATAGAAATTTGATCCCATGCTACGCGAGGTTGTAGCCTCCCCGTCTCAAGGTTTTTCTTGAACGTTGCCGAGGGTGATCCCTGGCTTCGGAATGTTGAATTGGGTGTGTACTGGTTAGACGTGTTTCTTCCAAAACACCGTAGACGGAACTAGTCCCCGTGACTACTGAAATCCGTTGGCTGTGGTTAAGTACAAACTCTGCAGAGTCAATTCCTTCCAAGTCATCGTATCCATGATCAAGTAGTGTAATCAGTATATCCATATCTATCCGCGTGGAAAACTTGTCCCCGGTGAACAAGCTCAAGTGGTAAATCCAGTTTAATTATTATTCCTGTGGATGGACTAAAATTTTATTCGTCTCGTACTTGTGATAATTTATGTTCCCGAACTTTTAAATTATTGAACTGCAATATAAGCCCTTTATGTGACGTCGCTCAGACGTCCGACTGCGGCGTGTCTTTTGTTTCTTACTTTAAATATAAGCCCTTTATGTGATGTCGCTCAGACGTCCGACTGTGGCACGCACTGCCTTTATTTTCTGTTATAAGCCCTTTATGTGGTGTCGCCCCGACGCCCGACTGTGGCATTATTATTCTCGCAGTTTCCTCTCGAGGAGTCATTCAGACACTCGTTTGGCATCAGTATTATTATTCTTGCAGTTTCCTCTCGAGGAGTCATTCAGACCCTCGTTTGGCACCAGTATTACTATTCTGCAGTTTCCGCTCGAGGCGTCATTCAGACCCTCGCTTGGCACCCAGTATTTATTATCTCTATGTCTGAACGCACTGGATAAATTGTTCATATGCTTCATGTTTACATTTGTTATATCTTATGTCCGAACTGTCTTGCGAGTACTTTCATAGTACTCACCTGGCTTGTTGATTTGGCCAGATGTTGACGAAGGCGATCTCTTGGATGAAGAGTTTGATAGCGCGTCCGACGCCTAGAGGAGTCCCAGTCAGTCCTGCGCGATCCCGGATATTGGTCACTTGTATTATATACGCTTCCGCCACCCGCAATAAGTCTCCTCGAGCCTCACTCCGACGCTCGAAGAGCTGTAGTCTTCAGGAGTCATATCACTCGCTTCGCGGTGATATTTCCACCACCGTTATTATCGTGAGTTAGTAGTATGCCACCCTATCCGCCGTCTTGTTTTATCGGCGTGCATGTAATAAATTGTTGGGCAGTCTCCGCTCAACCTTGTATTATATTTAGTACTCCTGGTATTTTTCTTCTGTGACCAAGATATTGTCTACCAGTGAGAAGGAATTCTTCCTTACTGGTCCGTAAAAGGGATTGGTCTCTCAATAATTATTTTATTGAAAAACCGGTCGTGACAAGCTTGGTATCAGAGCCAGGCTGACTGTAGGAAGCCACTAGGTGCGATCGCTAATCGGTTATTAGCGTCTTTTGTGCTTTTTCAGCATTTTGCAATTGTAGCTATTTTCTGTTGGTCATCATAAATTTATGACATGACTACTCAGAATTTTTGCCTACTTTTGTAGATGGCTGGCAGCAGCTGTGAGAATCGAGTGTTCACGAACGTGCCCGAGGGGTTTGTCAAGCTCCTCGTCTCCATCACCAAGCTCGCGATCGGGCCAGCAGCTCGCCCGGAGTTCACGCTCTACCAGCACAAGCTCAGTGACGACGTGTCTATGCACCAAGCTGTGGTGCAATTCAAGGGAGGACGTTCTGCAGCTCGCCACTTCCGTTTTGTGGGAAGGGCCATGCCTACGGAGAGGCATGCCATGCAGATGGCTGCCCGTGAGGCGATAGCTCGCCTTCGGGACATCCTTCCTACGATGAAGACTCGTCGCTACCGCTACCTCCCATGCCATGTGCCATACACCAGCCACTATGCGTTCGCCTGCCATCGGGGAGAGCGAGATGAAGCCATCGAGATGGTTGTGGAGTATCTCAAGGCTCTGGAGGAGTCTTTCGACAACCTCGTGGACGATCTTGTGGCTGCCCGCATGGACTTAGTCCGGGGCGGTCCTGCCAGCAGGAAGGAGCTTCTCAACACGGCGCCGCCTCTGACATTCGTCTCGTCTTCAGCCTCGTATGCACCGGCCGTTTTGGCCACTGCTCGCCGTCTGCCTACCACTGAGGAGTTCGACCGAGTCATCGCTCCTACTCCAGTCAGAGCCGCACCGCCTGCCGCACCCGCTCTACCACCAGTCGCCCCCGCACCATCACCGCAGCGCAGCGTTGCGCGCCAGGAGCCAGCTAGAGAGGAGGTGGAGGTGGATTCTCCTGGACCGCTGAGTCTTGCCATCGGCAAGGGAAAGGAAATCTTCACCATCTCCGACTGAGAGCACCGAGTAGCCGCGCGTTATGTCTGCTTGTATGATGTGCTGTTTTATCTGTACGCTAGTTTGTATTGGTGTGTTTGCTGCCTTCCGGAGTAGTACGCTAGTCTAAATAACATGTCAGGATGTGTACGCGCATCCTGAGTGCTGTATCGTGTGTTTGCTTTTCGCATGTAAGATAGTTGCTAAGCAGTTCTTCTCCATGCAAAATCGCTTATGTTTTCTTGAAAACCTTGAGATCTTTTAAATTTGTTGCCTTTGCAAGATTTTCCTTGTGCTGCACAGTTTTTCTCATGGGTTTTGCACAATAATACCCCAGACTGGAAAAATGTCTCGCCCGTGGACTCGCTCCATGCCCAATCAGCCAGAAGAGGTTTACGGGACACAGACTAGCAACAATTTCACTCAGGGTCAGTCCAGTCAACACGACAGCGAAGCAGCCCTGTCTCAAGTATGCCGTCTCTTCGAGCAAAGCCAGCAACAGCACCAAGAGATGATGAATCATGTCATCAATATGGGAAACCACCGTGAGCCCTATCAACAGCATTCCAAGTTATCTGAGTTACAGAAGACTCGCCCCTCAACTTTTGCTCACACCGATAGGCCGCTGGAAGCCGATGATTGGCTTCGTGACATTGAAAGGAAGCTGATCATTGCTCAGTGTTCAGATCATGAGAAGGTGCTTTATGCACCACACTACCTTACTGGAGCAGCTGCAGCATGGTGGGAAAATTTCCTACACATGCATCCCAGTGAACACAACATCACCTGGGAAGAGTTCAAGGAAGGCTTCCGTGGGGCACACATCCCCAGGAGCATCCTAAAGATCAAGAAGAGGGAGTTTGATGACCTGAAGCAGAGAGGCATGTCAGTAACAGAATACAATGGTCAGTTTACCCAGCTGTCTCGTTATGCCTACGACGAGCACATGACAGAAAATAAGAAGATGGAAAAATTCCTGGACGGCCTGGCACCAGCACTAAGATGCCAACTGATTGTACACACCTTTCCGGATTTTAAGACTCTGGTGGACAAGGCCATTACCTTGGAGAATGAGCGCCGTAGTCTGGAAGATATCCGTAAGCGAAAGAGGGACAAGACGACTCTTGCTCGCAACAACCGAAGCAGGACTGAGGTTCCACGGACAGACACAAGGAGATCCACGACTACTGAACCAAGGCCCGTCGGACAGTTTCATGCCAGGGACAAGGAGTACACGTACCGTCCAGGGGTCACCTGCTATGCTTGTGGTCAAGAAGGGCATTATGCTAAACAGTGCCCAAAGCCAAAGAACTCGGCACCCAAGCCAAACAATGGTGGAAACAATCCAGCCCCCAAGCGCAACAATTTCAACCCCAACAACAACCACAGGAAGGGTCACCTGAACCATGTGACCAGGGAAGAGGCGCAGAATGCCCCAGACATCGTGCTCGGTACGTTCCCTGTCAACACAGTACCTGCCACGGTTTTGTTTGATTCTGGAGCTTCCCATTCGTTCGTTTCGAAGAGTTTTGTTTTGCAACATGGTTTTCCGATACTTCCCTTGGAAAAATCTATGATCATCAAGTCCCCCGGAAATAAGCAAATCGCTCAGGGTTACTGCCGAGGAGTGGTCATTGAGTTCGAAGGACTACAATTCCACGCGAATCTCATCGTGTTGGAGAGTAAGGGACTGGATGTCATTTTAGGGATGGACTGGTTGACCACCAACAAAGGATTCATCGACTGTTTCAATCGGACAGTGATTCTCACTCACCATCACGGCAAGACAATAAGAGTTTCCGCTCAAGAAAGGCCACGATCACAGCAACCAAAACTGAACAAAATGGACATTGCAGAACTGAGAAAAGTTCCAGTGGTATGCGAGTTTCCTGATGTGTTCCCTGAAGAACTACCAGGCATGCCACCAGACCGAGAGATAGAATTCAGCATCGAACTAGCACCTGGCACCGCTCCCATCTATAAGAAGCCATATAGAATGGCACCCTCAGAATTGGTGGAGTTGAAGAAGCAGATAAAAGAATTATTGGACAAAGGATTTATTCGAGCCAGCTCCTCACCTTGGGGTTCGCCTGTGTTGTTCGCAAAGAAAAAGGATGGGACACTGAGACTGTGTATAGACTATCGAGCCCTCAATATGGTCACCATCAAAAACAAATATCCGATGCCACGGATAAATGATTTGTTTGACCAGCTCGCACAAGCCAAGGTATTCTCAAAGATTGATTTGAGATCGGGATATCACCAATTGAAAGTACGGACAGAAGATATCCCCAAGACAGCATTCACTTCCAGATATGGGTTATACGAGTTTACAGTGATGCCTTTTGGACTAACGAACGCCCCCGCATATTTCGTCCACCTCATGAACAAAGTGTTCATGAAATTCATGGACAAATTTGTGGTGGTATTCATTGACGATATTCTGGTTTACTCCAGGACACCAGAAGAGCATGCTGAGCACCTCAGAATTGTTTTGGGAGAATTGAGGAAACATCAGTTGTACGCCAAATTTAGCAAGTGCGAATTTTGGCTAAGACAAGTTGGTTTCTTAGGCCATATACTGAACCAAGAAGGCGTGGCCGTAGACCCAGAAAAAGTCAAGGCCATACTGGACTGGAAGCCACCCGCCAACGTTACTGATGTGCGGAGTTTCCTAGGAATGGCCGGATATTACAGAAGATTTATTGAAGGATTCTCCACTGTGGCAAAACCTATAACACAGTTGCTCAAGAAGGACAAGAAATTTGTATGGACGGAAGCATGCGAGAAAAGCTTCCAAGAACTCAAGAAGAAGCTGACAACCGCACCGGTCTTAACTGTGCCAGACATACACAAGAGCTTTGAAGTGTATTGTGACGCGTCCCGAAAAGGTCTCGGATGTGTACTAATGCAGGATGGCAAAGTAGTCGCATATGCCTCACGGCAGCTGCGAAAACATGAGGAAAATTACCCAACACATGACTTGGAGCTAGCAGCAGTTATTCATGCACTCAAGGAGTGGAGGCACTTTCTGTTGGGGAATCGCTGTGAAATATACACGGACCATAAGAGCCTCAAATATATCTTCACACAGCCAGAGCTAAATTTACGCCAACGACGCTGGTTGGAATTGGTCAAGGACTATGATGTCGGCATTCACTACCATCCAGGGAAAGCAAATGTAGTGGCAGATGCCCTTAGTCGAAACCCCAGCCCGGACAATGACGGTCCGCAAAACTTGAGGCCTGAGTTTCAGCAAGAGTTCACTAGGCTCAACATGATGTTAGTTTCTGAGGGCACCGTGTCAAATCTAGAGATACAACCCACCCTGGTGGAACAAATTAAGAAGGCTCAACAGGGACATCCCAGCATCGAAGGCATAAAGAAGAAAATGAACCTTGGTAAGGCTTCAGAGTTCGTCACCGACAGTGAAGGGACACTATGGTACGGAGACAGACTTTGCGTACCAAACATTGAGGAACTCAAGCAACAAATCTTAACCGAAAGCCACACCGCTCCATACTCGATCCATCCTGGAGGAACCAAAATGTACAAGGACATTCAGGAAAGATTTTGGTGGCACGGTATGAAAAGAGATATAGCCACATTTATTGCTTGTTGCGATTCATGTCAGCGCATCAAGGCCGAGCATCAAAAGCCAGCAGGGCTACTCCAGCCAAACAGGATACCGGAGTGGAAATGGGATGAAATAGGAATGGATTTCATCGTCGGACTACCCCGATCACAACGTGGGAATGACGCCATATGGGTCATCACAGACCGACTAACCAAGGTTGCTCATTTCATTCCCGTGAAGACTACCTACTCCACACAAAGACTGGCCAAACTTTATCTCTCCCGTATAGTTTGCTTGCACGGAGTCCCAAAGACTATAATATCAGACCGAGGCACCCAATTCGTCTCCAAATTTTGGGATCACCTACAACAAGCCCTGGGCACGCAACTAGCTTTCAGTACAGCATACCACCCTCAGACTGATGGACAAACGGAACGTGTAAACCAAATCCTAGAGGATATGCTAAGAGCCTGTGTGCTCACCTATGGATCCAGTTGGGAAGAGAGTTTGCCGTATGCCGAATTTGCTTACAACAACAGTTACCAAGCCAGCTTACAAATGGCACCCTTTGAAGCATTGTACGGACGAAGGTGTCGTACCCCACTGAATTGGTCAGAAACAGGTGACAGCCGTATCTTCGGCCCAGACATGCTTAAAGAGGCCGAGGAGAAAGTTAAACAAATCAGGGACAGACTCAAGACAGCACAGAGCCGACAAAAGAGCTACTATGATCAGAAGCATCGTGAGGTCAGCTTTGAACCCGGTGATTCCGTATACCTCCGAGTATCTCCTATGAGGGGTCTGCAACGGTTCAAAATTAAGGGGAAGCTAGCCCCAAGATTTATTGGACCATTTTGTGTAAAGGCACGAAGAGGCACGGTAGCCTACCAACTAGACCTACCCAAGGAACTGTCAGACGTCCATGACGTATTCCACGTCTCACAGTTGAGGAAATGTGTGAGTAACCCGGAGAAGCATGTACCTCATGAGAACATTGATATGCAGCCAGATCTCACCTACAGAGAAAGGCCGGTAAAGATATTGGAGGAATCTGAAAGAAGGACCCGTCAGAAAACGACAAGATTTTTCAGGGTTCAGTGGAGCAACCACACTGAGGATGAAGCTACATGGGAAAGGGAAGATTTCCTCCGGGCAGAGTATCCATATCTATTTGAGGATCAGCAGAAATCTCGAGGACGAGATTTTTCCTAAGGGGGTAGGTGTTGTGACACCCAAGTTTTTATTTGGATTTTTCAAAAGATTTTTATTTGACTTGAGGGAGGTGATTTAAATTTTTTTTTCAAAAGAACTCTCCCTTTCAAATATTTTTTTATGGCAAAAGTTTTATTTGGATTCACCCAAGATCTGTCTTTGGTCTTGGAGGTTCTTGCTTTTCATTTGGACTCAAGACAAAATACTTTTCACTTGGGAAAATGCCTTTTGAAAATCTCTTTGAAATTTGCACTATGGCTTTTGGAATAATCCTTTACCACTTTCAACATTTCCCTCTTGCCATGGCCTTAGTGCAAATACTCTCTCCTAACCCTCCCCTCATCTTTGGATCATGTTTGGCATCTAATCCAGCAAGTTGAACCTCCCCTATGTTTATTTTCCATTTAAATCTTATTCAAATAAATTTCTGTCTTCTATTCTATCCATTGGTGATTTACAAAGGAACTCTACTTTCTGTTTTGATTTTTGCCCCCAAACCAACTCTCCTCCCTAGTCCTTTGAACCCTCAACCAAGATCCATGAAGATCCACTGGTCTTCAGTTCAAATTTTTCAAACTACACTTGCTGCAAGTTTGGACCAGATTTGTCAAATTTGGTGAAATTCATTCAAATCCTTCTCCAAAAATTCCAAGTAAAATCAGGCAGCCTCTGGGTGCATTGAGTGGTCACCTCACCAAGTTACAGCCCCAGAAAAATTTATCTCATAGCCAAATCTTTCTGTCGAACACCTGCAGTGCATTGTCAATGTCAAGTTTCAGTTAAGTTCAGAGAACATTGCAGTGCTACTGTCGTTTTCTTCAGAACCCGACGTCGATCTCACCAGTGCCACTGTGTCGCCTTGCTCCTCGTCCCCTCCCCCTTGTTCCTGCACCGCACGAACGCCTGGCACCTTGCGGACGTCGGCGACGAGCAGCAGAAGGTGCGCCGCCCCGTGACCGACGCCAGCGGCGGCTTTGCGGCCGCCAGCGGGAGGCACGGCGCTGACGGCGCCACCCAGCGCCGCCCAAGCCACCGGAGCTCGCCGCGTGGCCTTCCACTCCCCCGAACGCGCTGCCGCTCTCGTCGTGAACCGCAGGGCGCGGAGCGCGCTCTCTGCCGCCGTCGAGCCCGTGCGGCCATCTCACCGTGGACCGACGCCATTACGCCAAGACCAACTCCGTTTAGCTGTGGAATGACACCAGTAACCTCCACTGATGCTGCCTGGCCACTCAAACCTCCTGCCAATCCACTGCATCGCCGTAATCGCTCGCCGGAGATTCTCCGTTCACGGCCACCCCGTCGATCCGCCTATAAATAGAGGCCCCGAGCTTCAACTCGAGCACCCACCATCCCTGCACTCCACCTAGAGCACGCCTAGCCACTGGAAGAGCCCCGAGGAGGTCTCCTTCCTCGACTCCGGCCGCCGCGACCCGCCACGGGATCCAGCTCGATTCGCCCCCGTGTGTGCACCTCCGCCTCCCTTCTCT
This sequence comes from Triticum aestivum, assembly GCF_018294505.1. Classification (NCBI taxonomy): domain Eukaryota; kingdom Viridiplantae; phylum Streptophyta; class Magnoliopsida; order Poales; family Poaceae; genus Triticum; species Triticum aestivum. Next base: position 418,852,752 of record NC_057814.1, on the reverse strand, counting down.
TGCCAGTAGCTTCACTATGCATCCCTCCTTCTGACCCGCGCTTCAATTCGAAGTTTGCAGCCCTCCACCGGAGTTCCCCACCATCACCCGAGCCGCCGTCCGCCGGAGATAGTGTCGCCGTCGACGTGGTGCTCCCCGTTGGTCGAGTCCACCACCCACCGACGCGGAAGAACACGCTGAAGCTCTTGGTACCCTCCGATCCTCCTAACTCGCCGTGGTTCGACGCCGGCGTCCACCGCAGTCTTCGGGCGCCGGCGAGCTTTTCAAACCTGACATGTGGACCCCGCATGTCAGCCTCTGTTATATTCTCCCTCGAACCGTTTTCTGTTGGCGCCTTCGGGCAAATACGCTTTCCCTCTTGAGCTTGCGCATTTCCAATCGAACCGTTTTCTGTTTTCTCAGTTAAAACCCTGGAACTTTTCTGTTTCATTACAGATAAGTCCCTGGACAGAAACCTTTATAACTTTTTAATAAAAAGGGATTTTTGAGTGATTCTTTTTCTGACAATCTTCAAATTTTGTCTAGTTTTTTATGGGATTTATTTGAAAAATATTTGGAGAAGTTTCTGTGCACCCATTGGTTTTCACGTTAGTACCCGTTTTTCGTGATTGCCGTAGGTTCCGGAAGAGGTGACGGAGCCGCGAACTTCGCCGAGCTAGACTCCGACTTCTCCGAACCAGGCAAGCATGTTTGAACATTTGATATGATAAGTGTTTTGCATGTTTGCTTGAAAGTTTGTGCGTGGCATATGAGTGTCGGTAAATACCTCGTTGCTTGTAAGGTAACTACCCGCGTGTTCCAAAGTTGCGATGATCTCTGATGAGAGATGGCCTAATCATGTGGTGACATGAAGGGCAGCAAGGTGGTACTGTTGTAGCATACCAGCCTTGCGTCATCCGACTTTCTCCGACGTTAACGTGGACGGAGTCACGTTATCGTTCTTTTCCCCGCATGTTCCAAAGTTGCGATGATCTCTGATGAGAGATGGCCTAATCATGTGGTGACATGAAGGGCAGCAAGGTGGTACTGTTGTAGCATACCAGCCTTGCGTCATCCGACTTTCTCCGACGTTAACGTGGACGGAGTCACGTTATCGTTCTTTCCCCCTTCCGTGCTACCACATGTTTCATTTGCCAGGATGCGGTTTAGTAAGTTGGTAACCTCTTTCCGTGTACACACCAAACAGAGAGGCCGGGATGATGGTACCTTGGCCCAGGATTAAAGCCAGTCATCCGGTCAGGGGGCATGGGTGTTTCCGGTTGGGACCGAGAGGGGGGGCACCCCCTTAGAGCGCGCGTATAGAAATTTGATCCCATGCTACGCGAGGTTGTAACCTCCCCGTCTCAAGGTTTTTCTTGAACGTTGCCGAGGGTGATCCCTGGCTTCGGAAGGTTGAATTGGGTGTGTACTGGTTACACGTGTTTCTTCCAAAACACCGTAAACGGAACTAGTCCCCGTGACTACTGAAATCCGTTGGCTATGGTTAAGTACAAACTCTGCAGAGTCAATTCCTTCCAAGTCATCGTATCCATGATCAAGTAGTGTAATCAGTATATCCATATCTATCCGCGTGGAAAACTTGTCCCCGGTGAACAAGCTCAAGTGGTAAATCCAGTTTAATTATTATTCCTGTGGATGGACTAAATTTTTATTCGTCTCGTACTTGTGGTAATTTATGTTCCCGAACTATTAAATTATTGAACTGCAATATAAGCCCTTTATGTGACGTTGCTCAGACGTCCGACTGCGGCGTGTCTTTTATTTCTTACTTTACATATATGCCCTTTATGTGATGTCGCTCAGACGTCCGACTGTGGCACGCACTGCCTTTATTTTCTGTTATAAGCCCTTTATGTGGTGTCGCCCCGACGCCCGACTGTGGCATTATTATTCTCGCAGTTTCCTCTCGAGGAGTCATTCAGACCCTCGTTTGGCACCAGCATTATTATTCTCGCAGTTTCCTCTCGAGGAGTCATTCAGACCCTCGTTTGGCACCAGTATTACTATTCTGCAGTTTCCGCTCGAGGCGTCATTCAGACCCTCGCTTGGCACCCGGTATTTATTATCTCTATGTCTGAACGCACTGGATAAATTGTTCATATGCTTCATGTTTACATTTGTTATATCTTATGTCCGAACTGTCTTGCGAGTACTTTCATAGTACTCACCTGGCTTGTTGATTTGGCCAGATGTTGACGAAGGCGATCTCTTGGATGAAGAGTTTGATAGCGCGTCCGACGCCTAGAGGAGTCCCAGTCAGTCCTGCGCGATCCCGGATATTGGTCACTTGTATTATATACGCTTCCGCCACCCGCAATAAGTCTCCTCGAGCCTCACTCCGACGCTCGAAGAGCTGTAGTCTTCAGGAGTCATATCACTCGCTTCGCGGTGATATTTCCACCACCGTTATTATCGTGAGTTAGTAGTATGCCACCCTATCAGCCGTCTTGTTTTATCGGCGTGCATGTAATAAATTGTTGGGCAGTCTCCGCTCAACCTTGTATTATTTTTAGTACTCCTGGTATTTTTCTTCTGTGACCAAGATATTGTCTACCAGTGAGAAGGAATTCTTCCTTACTGGTCCGTAAAAGGGATTGGTCTCTCAATAATTATTTTATTGAAAAACCGGTCGTGACAACGAGTGTGCGTATCATACATTAAAGAGGAAGGGCAAAAGAATGCCTCCACCGTTAGTTACAAGAGTTTACATACTACTTCACTCCTCACGCCTATCCCACCGCGCTAACCGACTAAAGAAAGGTGCTACATCTCCTTTTAGCAGGTCGGCCGATGTAACACCCCGGTGTAATGATGCTACAGTAATCCCTGAGATCAAGCTAATCATTTTGCTATAAGAGTGCTTGGTCACTTTGATCAATATTCCATTTCAAATTCTAGTTGAATTCAATTAGAATTTATGCGTGAAATTCAAAAATGCTCAGACATGAAAACTAAAATGTTCATCATGTGGAACATATTCTTCTGGTAATATTGGTGGTGAACCAAATTTTTTGCAAAATGTCTAAGTGGCCTAAAATAGCTAAAACAAAAAAGCTTTAAAAAAAGAAAAAGGAAAAGCAAGGAGAAAAACAAGAAGGAGAAGCCCCCTGCCTCCCAGGGCCTTAGCCCATTGCGCTGACCGGCTCACCTTACCCCCCGGGTCGCCTTCCTGTTTGACCGACCCCGTCGCTATAGGGGCGCGGTCGTCCCGGGCCGCCTCGCCATCGACGACGGGGGTGGGGATAAGAGCGCCCCCTCGATGCCTTGAATCCCCCCCTCACCTACCGCCACTCCCACTTCCCCTCGCGCACTCCGCCCGCTCCTCCTCTCCTCTCTCCCTTCAGATCCATCATCACCCAGCTCTGTCGCCGCCGAGCACCGCGCTCCACCGCGGCCACCGGCGCCCATTCCTCCCTCCGAGGTGTCTAGGAGGTCCGCGGTGGACTACTTCTTCCTCCTCGTCACCGGGTCGAGCCCGAGGAGCGCCACCGTCGTCGCTCGCGTCTTCTTCACCAACTACGGCCACCGCTACGCCGCTGTTCGATCCGCCCCGAGTCTGCAACTACTAAACCCCCAAGGGCCACCGTGTGTGCCGCTCGGTGAGCCCCTCATCTTCTCCCCTCGCTCCCCTGGCCTCTTGCGCTCCCATAGCCACCGTTCCGCCATGGCCGGGCTCGTCGCCGCCTGGCTAGTCGTCGCCATGACTCCGACGACCATACGGCTTCCGGACCGTATCCTTCGACCTCACGCATGCGCGTAGAGCGCGCTTGTCCTTTTGGTTTGAACCATAACGCACGGCATCGCCGTTTTCGCCAACCCCCATAGAACTCTGCCGCTGACCTCGCCGCCGGTGAAGATTCCAACCGTTATGGCCCGCGCCACCACCACGGATGGATGTGGCCCAGCCTCATCGTTCGAACGCGCCCGACCACGGCTCAAATGGAGAACTGTAGGCGATTTCCGACCTCGTCAGCGTTCGGCCGCCGTGCACGAGCTCGCCGGAGCCACTCCGGCGGCTCCGCTGAGCTGGCGCCGTGTAGGGTCCCCCCTGGGCCACCACCTAGGTCATTGACCCGTGGGCCCCAGGGGCCCGGCCGGCCTGTTGACCGGTCAGCTCTGCTGAATGGACCAGCCCAGCTGCTGACAAATGGGCCCCACCTCCACTAATTAGCTAAAGGATTTTAAAATAAATTAATTAGCTTAATTAGACACTGACGGGTGGGCCCAGTAGTTTTACTAACTAAATTTAGATTAGTTTGAACTCTGTTTCACCCACTGTCTATGACAGGTGGGTCCCCCATGTCAGTTTTGACCAGCCAACCGGACTGTTGACTGCTGATGTCGCAGTGATGTCATGCCGACACAGTAATTCTTTTCTGATAATTTATTTAATTCCAAAAAATGTTTAAACCTTTAGAAATTCATAGAAAATAAACCGTAGCTCGGATGGAAAAACTTTATACATGAAAGTTGCTCAGAAAAATCCAACGAATCTGAATACGTGGTCCGTTCATCTGTCACATGCCCCTGGCATGCTGAACTTGGAACTTTCCCACTGTTTTCCTTTGTCCGGAATCCACCTAACGTCGGTAATTCATCCTCGGATGTTTATCCCCTCCGTCTGCAACATGTAGTACTATGTTAGGTCAACCCTAGTTCTGCTTATCGTCATGTCATGCTTAGAGTTGCATCTGTTTGCTTATATTTACTGTTTCTTCCCCCTCTTCTCTCCAGTAGACCCCGAGGCCGATGATGCCCCGGTGATCAACTACGTCGACGACGACCCCTCCTTGCCAGAGCAACCAGGCAAGCCCCCCCCCCCGTTGATCATCCCGATATCGCCCATTCCATTCTCTCATGCTTGCATTAGATTTTGCTACTGTAATTGATTGCTCCTATTCTGATGCATAGCCTGCTTTTGTAACCTGCTTATTGTTACCTACCTGCTTATCCTAAACTGCTTAGTATAGGTTGGTTACTGATCCATCAGTGACCCCCACCTTGTACTTGTTGCCCCTGCTTCATCATCGAAGACCCGATCAACGGGATCGAAGACCAGGCCCCGGCACCGCACATCACTTTCCCCTTAGTTGGTCGACACTACTGAGTTACTATCGAGTGCCGAGGGTGAGACCTCATCAGCATTTCTGATGTTAACCCTGTAGTGTAGCTATTTGTTCGTGGTCATCGAGGGTGATTTCCTCCTTAGCCACTTCCGATACAGCTCTGTCGTGCAACCCCTCAAGTGTGAACCTCGAGGGTGGATCCTCTTACGTTCACCTTGATGATTACATCGAGTGGAATTCACCGGTGGTGATTCCTCGGGTTTTCCCCTTGATGTTTGAACACACGGATACTTGGACTTTATAGCTGTTACTTGGAAAGGCGGGTCGACCCTGAGGGGTACCCGCGAGTGATGTGGAGACGGGTTGACCTGTAGGGTGCCCGTGAGATAATTACGAGGCATGGCCGGGCATTCCTAGCCCTTGCCGCAAGTCCTCGAGACGGGGCAACGGGGTCACATCTTTCGTGAGTCTCTGCTTGTTACCGCGTGCTCCTAATCCACTATGATTTGGATATTTGATCCGAGGGGCCTCTGGCCTGATAGCACTAACCATCACGTGGGCATAGTATGGGCATTCTGCGTCGTATGCATCAGCCGAAGCTTAATAGACGTCAGCGACTGAGCGGCGCACACCGGGTTGGACTGGTAAGCACATGCCTTTTTTAAGGAGGTAGCTAGGTCTGCTCACCGCCCGCCCTCGCAACATACAGGAGTTCCCGGGGCGATGGCCCATGACCCCTGGGGGCATAGGTTTAGTCCGGCGTGCTGACCTCTCTATTAAGCCTAGGTCGGGTTGCGGCGTATTGTTTGGCCGAGGCCGGGCATGACCCAGGAAAGTGTGTCCGGCCGGAGTTAATCGAGCGTGGTGGGTAAGTTGGTGCACCCCTGTAGGGAAGAAAACATCTATCAATAGCCTATCCTACGGTAACGGACAATTGGAGTTGTATCCCGATCGATACAACTAGAACTGGATACTTGAGGTGATAACTGGATAGTATGGCTCTGGGATTGCTTTCTCGTAGGGAGTCGAGAAAGGATCTCTGGCCGAGGTTGATAACACTACTACTACTACTACTTTATTTTACGCTACTCTTATCTCTCTTCTGATGCTGCAAGATGCTTGGTGCTACTTGAAGATGCTAGTCTTCGATAGGCTAGGCTTTCCCCTTCTCTTCTGGCATTCTGCAGTTCAGTCCACATATACTACCCATTTCGTTGACACCGATGCATATGTAGTGTAGATCCTTGCTTGCGAGTACTTTGGATGAGTACTCACGGTTGCTTTGCTCCCCCCTTTTCCCCTTTTCCCATTCTTCTCGGGTGTCGCAACTAGATGGTGGAGCCCAGGATCCAGACGCCACCTTTGACGACGACTGCTACTACACGGAGGGTGCCTACTACTACGTGGAGGCCGCCGCCGACCAGGAATAGTTAGGAGGCTCCCAGGCATGAGGCCTTGCCTTTTCGATCGTAGATGTTTTTGTGCTGGCCTTCTTAAGGCAAACTTGTCTAACTCATGTCTGTACTCAGATATTGTTGCTTTCGCTGACTCTTGTGTTTTCGAGCTTATGTATTCGAGCCCTCGAGGCCCCTGGCTTGTAATATAAAGCTTGTATTATTTTAATTTGTGTCTAGAGTTGTGTTGTGATATCTTTTCCTGAGTCCTTGATCTTGATCGTACACATTTGCGTGTATGATTAGTGTACGATTGAATCGAGAGCGTCACAGCCGACAACCAAACTAGACCCTCTAGTCTAATTCTACCAAGTAGCGCCTCACACGAAGGCCGCACTCCGTCAAAGACAATTGCATTCCTGTGCTTCCATAGTTCCCACAAGGTAAGCCCAAGGATGGTGCGCAAATCCTTTGTACTGGCTTTGTTAGGCCCAATCTTTCCGCACAACCATGGCGTGAGAGAATCATGTTGCGACAGCACCCAATCCGGCTTCCCCAAGGCCTGACAGATCTCCGCCCAGATCACCCTGGCAAAAACACATGTAAGCAAGATGTGGTTGATAGACTCCTCCTCCTGGTCGCAAAAGGGGCACGCATCATGATGCGGTAGTCCTCACCTTGCCAGGCGGTCCGACGTCCAACATCTATCCCACAGGGCAAGCCATGTGAAAAATTTGCATTGTGAGGGTGCCCTCGATTTCCAAGTGAGATTCGCTGCGGGTGCCACTTCTCTCGCCCAGAACTTTGCCGCATATGCCGATAGAACTGTGAACTGCCCATTATCCTCCCAAGACCAAGAAAATTCGTCTTGCACGTCCTCTGTAGGCTCCCAAGCGACGACCTCATGCCACAATAGAAGAAACTCATGCAAAGCATCCAGTCCTAAGTTCGGACCCACATCCTGGGCCCATGCTCCATCCACCATGGCCTCCCCAACTGTCCGATTAGTGCGAATCCGCGCCGGGATCATGTTGTAGATCAAGGGAGCGACCTCCTCAACCCTTTGTCCATTCAACCAGTGGCCCTCCCAGAACAAGGTCGATTGACCATCCCATTCAGTGCTCCTTGTGGCTGCTTTGAAGAGTAGCAATGAGTCTTTGGGGACTTTGATGTTAAATTCCTTCCAAGGCATGTATTGTCCATTCTCTTAAGCCATGGCCATCTAGTTTGCATTGCCACGTTCATCCAGCGTAGGTTAGGCAGACCGAGACCACCAGCCCACTTCGGGGTGCACACTGTCTCCCAAGCAACTGCACAGTTACCACCGTTCGCCTCCTTCCTTCTGCACCATAGAAAACCCCTACAAATCTTGTTCATTGCTGCAATCGTTTTCATGGGCAGGTCCAAAGCCACCATCGCATGAATTGGCATGGCGCAGAGCACGGACTGCACCAAAGTCAGCCTCCCACTCTTTGGCATTAAGCCAGCTTTCCACTTGGGCAGCTTGTTAGCCATCTGATTCACTAGATATTGCAATTGAGCCGGGGTTTGCTTCCTAAGTGATAAGGGTAGTCCAAGGTATTTGATAGGAAATGAACCCAAGGGGCACCCGAGCTGTGTGCATACCATGTCCATTTCATCCTCAGTACACCGAATCGGCAGAGCAGCTGACTTTTGCATGTTGATCCGTAAGCCCGACGCTTCTCCGAACACCTCAAATATGCACCGGCAAACTGCAAGATCCATCGGAAAGGGCTTCACAAAAAGTGCCACATCGTCCGCAAAAATGGACAACCTCTTCCTTATACCCACCTGCGCCAAAGGCGCAAGGACACGCCTGTCCATGGCAAACTCAAACAGTCTCTGTAGAGGCTCCATCGTTAGAATGAACAACATTGGCGAGATGGGGTCGCCTTGCCGTGACCCCTTGCAGTTGAGAATTGTATCGCTGGGCTCCCCATTGACCATGATCTTGGTAGATGAGGTAGCGAGGATACCACAAATCCATGATCTCCAACGCGGCCCAAAGCCCATGTGCCGCAGAATCTCAAGGAGGAAAGGCCACCTCACCGAATCAAAGGCCTTCGATATATCAAGCTTCAGCAAGACCGAAGAGTTTCTTAGGGCGTTGAGACGTCGGGCCGTGCATTGCACCAACATAAAGTTGCCGTGCAAGGATCTTCCTTTGACAAAAGCACTCTGATGGTTGCCAACTAACCTTGTAAGTCCACCACAAGCCTACACGCCAGGACCTTCTCAAAGATTTTTATGGCCCCATGCACAAGGTTGATAGGCCGAAAATCACCAACATCCAAGGCTCCCTCCTTCTTTGGCAGCAGAGTGACAAGGGATTTATTCATAGCCGACATGCCTCTCATGTCCCCGTTGTAGAAGCAAGACAAGGCAGCCATGAAATCATCTTTGATAATGCTCCAGCAAGTAGCATAAAACCTGCCCGTGAACCCATCCAGTCCCGGGGCCTTATCAGGGGGCATGGCTTTGATCACTCCTTCCACTTCTTCCACGGTGAACGGCTGCTCTAGGTGCGAGAGGTTAAGAGTCGGCAAGTCCAAGGTAGCCAAATTGATAGTGTGCTCTCTCGGGGTCAACGTACCAAATGCCGCACCATAGTAAGCATCCACTGCCGAAGCCACCTCCTCCTGCCCTGTGTAAATCCGGCCATTATATGATGTTCTTTCGCTGCCCGTGACTTGCTTGCTGGTGAAAGAGCCTTGTGTTTCCATCCCCTTCTCGGAGCTACAAAAGCCGAGATATCTGTCTTGCAATAGTTCTCTCAAGAGAGCATAACCCAAGTAGCTTCTTCTTCAAACATCCCCTCAGCTCCTCTCCTTGTCAGAGAGCACTCTCGATTCCATGGCAATGTCAAGCCACTTGATGACCTCCATAGCAATAGCTACCTGTAGTTTAACATTCCCGATCCATCGATCACTCCACCTTTGGAGACTCACGCCTGTAGCTCTGAGCTTATGTGTAGGGTTAGATACACATTTGAAGCTAATGGAATCGAAGTCCACGCTGTATTAATCACATCCATAAAACCCGCGGCCTTGCACCAGAAAGCTTCAAACCGAAATCTCTTCCTCGTAGCAATGTCCACATTCAAGTCAAGCATCAATGGACAATGATCGGAGACCGTTGTGCCAAGAGCCGAGAGAAAGCATGTGGGGTAGGCCTCGTCCCACTCATTCGAAACGAAGATATGATAAATCTTCTCCAAGGTCGCATTCCTCCTTTCATTGGACCACGTGTATCGTCTACTATTAAGGAATAACTCTTTCAGCTCAAGCATGTTCAGCCTAGCTCGAAACCTCGCAAGCATCTGTCTATTCACCAGTGCATTGCTCTTATCTTCCTGCTTGGCAAGGAGGTTGAAATCCCCTGCGACAAGCCATGGCCCAGCATGCAGGTCGCGGATGTCCACCAAGTCTTGCAGGAATTCAACTTTGTCACGCTCGTGTGGCCCGTATACACAAGTGAGCCACCAAGGTTGTTCGTCCTCCGGGCACTTCACGAGTGCCGTAACCGTATGGTTCGTGAAGTGAGGGTTTGATAGTTGGGTGACAGTAGGGTCCCAAGCTATCAGGATACCCCCATGTGTTCCTAGAGTTGGCAAGTAGAAAAACTTATGAAATTTATTTCCGAGGCACTGCCGTAGAAGGATGTCCGAGACATGCTGCAATTTCATTTATTGAAGACACACAATGGCCGGGCTAGCCGTGTTCACCACCTGAAAAACCGCACTGCGCCTAGCCGGCGCATTGAGGCCCCTAACATTCCACACTATCATCTCGAGGGGTTGAATATTCATCGTCATGATCGTAGCCCACCAAAGCCACCCAGCCAACTCCTACACTTGGAGTGGCTCAACCGGCGACTCCCAGCCGAAGAAGGCCAACACCGCCGCGATATGAGTATCAGAGAGAGGCCGCGAAAAGAGGTCGACGTACATCCGGAGGGCCTCATCAAAAATGACCTCACCCTCGTGCTCCAGACACAACTTACGAATAAGCACCTACTGAGGCTTGGTAGCTCCATTCTTCGCTATTCTCGCACTTCTCTTGGGAGTTGTATCAAGCCTCCTCTTCTTCCTTGGGTTTCGTGTCTTCGCCGCCCCACCACGCTCAGCCGGCAGTGGGAGCACTGGTGCAATGGACGTGCACACCTGCGCCCGCAGTTCATCAACGCAGACACGCAGGGCACACCCCACCACAGGCGCAGGCGTACAAGGCTTCGCGTCCAGCTGCGCAGCAGCGCACATCTCCTCCGAAGTAGCTTGCATGGCGCATCCCACTGCAGGATCTATCTCCTCGTCCTGAGAAACAGGTTGCATGGCATCTCCAGCGTCCACATCCACCTCCTCATCCTGTGATGCAAGCTGCATGGCATCGCCCATGCCCGGGTCCACCTCTGTCTCTTGTGCTGCTGTGTGCATGGATTCCCCTACGTCCAGAACGGCCTCCACACGTGGCCTGCATGTTGCATGAGTGCAACTCGCTCTCATAGGCTAACCTGGAAGGTGGCCCAGGCCTCCACCAATTGGTGCCCCACTTGCTTGTCCAGGGACAGCTGGCGTAAAGAAGTGTCTGGAGAGCAGCCCAAGTCCTGGTCCACCATCTGTGTCTGCTGCAGAGAAACTCGATAAGACCCAATTTGGACGGACACGCCAGAGAGCAGCGGATCCGAGGCACCCAAGTTCTCGCCTGGCCTAACATCCTGTTGCCATCGCATCAACTGAACCGAGGCTGGGGAACCAATGATTGCAGAGGCCTCTGCCTACCTCCCTGGGCACAAAGCCCCATCATCCGCGTCCTGCACGACCGCATCTCCAAGGCCCGCAGGAGTATCTTCGGTAGGCCCCGCGATTGGCCACCCCGGCATGCCAGCAGAAACCAGGCCCAAAGCCGTACCCGAAAGCGTGCTAGGGACGGCAACCACGCGTGTACTGCTGACCTCCTCGGTGACCGGATTCAAACGCATTTGAATATGTCTGCACCTGCCTGCCGGCGGCCCCGCTGGCACCACCATGGATGATCCCACCGAGCCCGGCGAGTCTCCACCATTGCCACCATAGCCCGAAGCGCAGTATCCACCATTCCCACGCGCCCCCACCAGACTGCCGGCGCATGGGACCACCATCATCCGACGGCGGTGGCTGCAGTCCACCAGAGTCACCATCATCCACCCGAGCGGGATCCGCTAGGACAGAGATCTCAATGGGATACCAGAGAGTGCTCGCCCTCCTGCCAGTTGACGCGCCTTGCCCAGCTTCTTCCGTCCAGAGAGTGCGCCTCGGCTCGTCGATGAAGAGAAGGCAGCGACGCGGGATTTGCCGCGGCCTGCCCGTGCGCAGCCAAACGCGGAAGTCCGCCATGTCCAGCCGGTGAGTCGTACTGTCATCCACCCCTACGACATACCCAAGTCCACGCAGGATCACACTCGCCGTCCGCTGACACCATGCATGTGCTGGCACACCCCGCAGCGAGACCGGAATGTGGTAGGGAAGAGGGGCCGCAGTGGCCTGCGCCTGCCGGAGCGAGAGATCGAACCAAGGGGAAGCGGCACGACCCTCCCGCACCATCCGATCACGAGCACGAGAAAATCCTCGGGGAAGAAAGCTTGTATGGACATATCCGCAGGGCCGATGTCGAAGGTCTCATGCAGCGCCTCCGCAGCCGAAGCCAAATCCACCTGCGGCCTGGTGCTGGTGATCGTGACGAGGACAGCCCTGGCGAGCTCCGCCTCCATCCGGTGAGTATCTTCGGCCGCTTCCAGAAAGCATGCCTCCACCATGTCAACACCATCCAGAGCCTGTCGCGAAGGCCCGGCGTCCACCATTGTGCTCCATTATGGGAAGCTGTTGATCTATACATGCAAAATAATAGTCTTCAGTTTCAGTTAAAGTGAGCCAAGGTACACCACAATATCTAGACTGTACACTTTCAGTAAAAAAAATAAACTGTACAAATTTGGAAATACTGTGATCTCTAAGTTGTAGTGAATGTAGAGCTACCAACCTAGATTAATTATCTATCTTTCTTCTTTTAGGGAATAAGGTAGACCTGACAAAATTACATGTCAGATTCTAATGAATCTTAATCATTCGCAGCCACTAGATTGAAATTAACTGATGTGATTCTTCCACCAACATTCATATCTACAAATCTACAGATCCTAATTAACATGCATATCTATAGATCATGCCACGTACGGAAAACAAACTATGACTCAGTTAGTAACCAGTGAAAATTACCTAATTTTGTAAATCTATGCTCTAGTTGCTACTGTAAACTACTTCGCATGTACGGGAGTACTTTGTAGAAATACAGGAACAATGTGCACACCCATGTACAGGAACACCACACGTACAATACAAGAAAGGGATCAAGGGAAAAATTACCTTGAGCGGCCGCTGTTTGGTGTGGCCATCACCTCCTCTGCACGGCCACGCTCCTCGCCATGGTCTGCGGCTGCCTCCCGGCATAACCGCGCAATGTTGCTCCTGGACCTGGGCGGGGCAGCACTTTTGTACGTTAAGCCGCTCCGCATCGCAGCTCAGATCTTGCGCCGCCCGCCGCCCCGCCATCGTACCCGGGCGTGCATGTAGAAGCCGAGATGAAGGGGTCGAGGGGATATGGAGTTGGTTGTTGGCGCGTTGGGTTGCCACCATCCAGAGGTGGCGTTGGCTGCTGAAGTACTGCACCATAAGTAGAGGTAAGGGCCGGGGGCTGTACCTAGGGTTGCAGGAGGAGCACGACGAGGAGACGGAGTGGCTACTTAATGAGTGTCGTTTAATGTGGAGACAGAAGAATAAGAAGTGGTAGTGGAGTAAGTTACAGTGGGGAAGGGATAGGGCAATTTGTTTTCCATTTTTTATAAGGAAAAAAATACTACATTGGAAGGTGGGATAGTGTGGATCACTGAATTTTGCCTCACATGTCATACTATCGGGGCGGGTTCGGGTATATCCATGGATACATAATTTTGTCCATGCCCTATCCATGAATAATCGGGTCGGGTTCGGGTGCTATCCATGGATGTAAAAACGTATCCAAACCCTATCCATTCGGGTTGGGTACCCGCGGGTATCCATGTCCATGGATAAAATTGCCATCCTTATTTGTCGTGGACTTAACATGGCAGAGGTCCTAGCGAAAGGACTTAGGTGTGGAGCCATCGCAACTAGGTTAGCTTAAAGGGGTTAATCAGGACAAAGGACACAGAGAGTTTATACTGGTTCGGCCCCTCGCGGTGGAGGTAAAGGCTTACTCCAGTTTGGGGTTGTATTGCTTGTGTTTCGATTACCAGGGAGCGAATCCGCTTGACCTAGTTCTCGACTTGGTGTTTCTTGAGTTAACCCGCCACCGGGTCACCCCTTTATATACACAGGTTGATGCCCGGCGGCTTACAGAGTACTGACCAGCTCATACACAACGTGTCCGGCTCGGTGACTAACTACGCTTGCCTTACAATACAAGTTATACTTATGGCGGTTCATCCTCTTGGGCCTCAAGTCGCCTCTGGGTCTTGGGCCGTCCATAGGCTTGTCATGATCCGCCATCTTCATTGTACAAGCCGTCAGTGGTATGACCCGGCCCCTCCTGGACGGGTTATACCTGATGGTTATATCCCCAACATTAGGCCCCATGTTGATTTGAACTTGTTCACATCAATCTTCAATACTTGACTTGTAAAAATCTTGCATCGTCTGTTTTATAAACTCGTTGTAACCCACCATGACGTCATCTCTCAGAACCACCTTAACCTGCCCTGGCGTCATTTCGCATTAGTTTCACACGAGGCCCAGAATATCTTAACAGATCCTTATCTTTTAATGAACATCACGAAAATCGAGGCGTCCACATAGCCACATGATGATTTCGGCCTCCTTGATTCCCGCACATGCCTTGTATCCATCCTCTTATAAATAGGGACGGGGTCCTTTTCATTTCCCCCCTTGCCTCCTCATATTCGTCTTCCTCCTTCGCAACACCACACACGCACCCGAGCTCCGCCGCTGTCGACCTTCGTCCGCTGCGTCAACTCAGGCCACTGCATCAACCTGGCTGGACCAGAGAACGCCAGCGTACCACCGTTGTTCATCAGCATCCGTAAGTACTTATCTCCCCATGCCTCAGATCTGTACTAGGGTTCATTATGTTCATCGGTGTTCTTCACCATTCTTTGTCTTCCCCCTTGGACCGAGTATTTTTCAATCTGAATATAGTACAAAACTTGTGTGGTAGCAACTTAGCACTCGTTTTTAACATCAGAATACCTCCTCTCCGTAGAAGATCACATCTGAGCATACGAACTTCTCTGCTGCAGCCACCTTAGGTTTAGGATTTATTTCATTTTTTGAACAACCGTAGATCCAAAATTATAGCTTCAGTCTGTGAAATCTATTTGTCCATCACTTAGCAAAATTTTCACTGATAGATTTGAAGCTACCATAACTGCCATGGCGGCTTATACCATAGACCGTGACCCGCCATATAACATTAGGCCCCGTTTAAGCCGCCATCATACGCTTCATAACCTGTATAACCTGGTAAAATTCTCCAGTTTTAACCATGCTTGATTATTTATCCTCATAATTTAGTTCCGCACAATGTATTTGATCTTTAAACTCGGGCCGACTTAACAGCTTAATTCTTAAACCGGCAATATTTCTTACTTTTAGGCCTTCATCCTCAAAATTCCTAAGACTGTCACTGCCTGCAACTGGGTCACCGAGGAAGATTTGAACGAATATGTTCAAACAGGCGTCCTGGCCAAAAAAGATGTTATCCATTGGAGGGTCCCAGGCACAGAAACCCCTCCTCAGCCCAAGGACGGTGAAATAATTGTCTTCACTGATCACATGCTCCGGGGTTTCAGCCCTCCCGGTTCAAAGTTCTTCGGCGATGTGCTGCATTTTTTCAAGCTCCATCCGCAAGATATCGGATCAAATTCCGTTTCAAACATCTGCAACTTTCAAGTATTCTATGAGGTGTACCTTCAACAGGAGCCCACCGTAGATCTATTCAGGGAATTTTATTATTTAAACTGGCAGAACGAGTTCACAGACGGGCCTAGCCTAGAGTTAGGTGGCATTTCTATACAGCGACGGAAAGAAGCCACTTTCCCATCTGCCAGTCTGCCCAGTCATCCCAAAGACTGGAACCAAACTTGGTTTTATTGCAAAGACACTTCTCCAGAAGGGGAAAACCCTCTGCCAGGTTATCGCGCCAACCGGCTTAGCAATAGGCATCCTCTTCCAGACCGCATCAGTACAGCAGAACGGAAGAAATATATGCTAATCTTTTCAAAGATCCGAGCCCTGATGGCCAATGGCTTGACTGGAATTGATCTGGTTCGATGCTGGGTCGCCTAGAGAATCTCGCCCTTAAGCCGCCGCTCCGGCTTAATGTGCCAGTACACCAGCGATTTAAAAGATCCACAACGCCATTGCTAGATTGAATTGACTGATGAAGACATCAATAACATGACCAAGTCTCTGTTAAATGAGAGCTTGGAAGATTGCAGTAAAACCGGATTGAATCCCTTCTGCGTTCTTAACAAACCGCCAGCTGTAAGTTTTTAACCAACTTCGCAATTGAATAATATCTTTACTTAAATTGCCCTTTCATACCCATTTAATTTTTGCACGCGGATTCACCTTTTTGGGGTAAGAAACTGTAGGATAAGCCGGCCAAGAAACCTCGGACAAAGACCAAGGCTACTAAAAAGCCTACCAAGAAGAAGTCCAATCCTTCTGAGTTATTTGACTTGGATGATAATGATGAGTCGGAGGTAACACTTGACTCCCTTGGCTCATATTTTGTACATCTTATTGATAATGATCACTATCAGGATGATGCGGAAGGAAGCCAAGCCAATGTTGACGAGGTAACTATCCTTTCCTCTGACTCGGAACCTCTGCCAAGACAGAAAGTTCGTCAAGCGAGCCGGAAAGTAAGGTTTTCTCATCCTTTAGCTTATTTGGATCCCAACTTTATTTGAAGAAGTAGCAACATGAAGCTCGCCGCACGACCCGGAATAGCGGTGGCAGAATTCTTTCCTCCGGCTTATCGAACACACCGGCGCCTCAAGAGCGTCGACCGAAGGTTTCAAATATTTCTGACTTAGCTTATCCCAAGGCGGGTCTTTTTCGACAACCTCTTAACCCGTCTGATTCAAACTACCAGGGAACATCTCATTCCTCCTCCGGTGACTCAACTGGGACCCAAATCCCAGCCTTCAAGACTGTGCCTGGGTAAGAATGTTAAATCTATCCGCTTTGAATTTTGCACTTTAATCGTCCTATTAACTCTGTCTTATGCTTCCTTTTCAGCGCTATGGCAAAGCTCAGCAAGAAGCAAAAAGTTGATAAACCGGTTGAAGAACCCAAGACCGTTGATCCGAAGAAGCATGCCACATCTGAGACTTTGCATCAAGTTTCCGAAACTGCTATGGATGACCCCCCCCCTCCAGAGGACCACCCCGTTACCCAAGACGCCATGGACATTGATCCAGAAAATGATAAACCACCCAGTCCCGCTCAGCCGGCTCAGGAAACTGAGGATATAATGATTACTGGGACGGCTTATCAAGCCCCAGGCAATCCTACTGTCTTATCAAAACACAGTGCCAAAGAAGAATTTTCTGGTGTTGATAAGGGCAAGTGGAAGCTGGATTTGGACAGCTATGCTCAATTTAACACCCAGGAACTTCATGTGGGCTATCTGAACTGCCTCCACACCAGTCGCGACTTTGAAGCCGACTTGGTCAACATGATGAAAGAGCGCTTTGAGGTAAACATCGCCTTTTTCTCCATATACATATCTGTCAGCCACCAAGTCTACCGGATATGATAAACTTGAATATGCTGTAGACTTTAATCATTGTTGTTGAACTTGATATCCATGTCATAGCTTGTTAGAACTGAATAGCCAACAAGTATCCCCCAAGGGCCGGTTTAAGCTGTATAACTAAAGCCGGGTCTTCAGAACATAGCTTTCAATTTCACATACATGGCTCGCCAGGGGCCGGCTTAAACTGTCAAGTTAAGCTGGAACTTCAAATAATAATGATAAAATTTGCACATGTAGCCCCCAAGGGCCGGCTTAATTATCATGAATAAGCCGAGACTTATCACCATTATTATGAATAAAATCCAGCCACGTAGCTCCCGTGAGTCGGCTATAGTCATAGCGGCATAGCTGGGTCATCATAGAATAGTCATAAAAAAAGAGCAATATGCATTAGCCCCCAAGTGCCAAGTAAAATACTTGTATTGTGCTTGGGAATTCAAATAATAATGATCATAACATTCCCTGTCTTGTTCATGTTGCAGGCTGAGTTAAGTATGAAGGAATCCCAAATCAATCTGAGGGCCAACATTCAAACCCAACAATCGGAGACCTCAAAAGCCAAATCAGAGCTGAAGACTGCATTGGAAAATATTGAGCAGTTGAAACAAAACTTCAGTACTGATAAAGCCGGCTGGGAGACCGAGAAGGCAACTTTATTGAAAAGAGCAGAAGATGCTGAAGCTACCCTTGAACCGGTAACTGATGAGTTGTCCGGTTTAAAATACCAAATCAATAGTATGAGAGCAGCCATCTTAGGTAAGTAACAGTAGACTTCAATATTTCTTTATCAAAATTAAACAACCATTGGAATTTGACATTGTAGGCTCCAGAAGCTCCAAGCTAGGTGATGACATGCATATCAAGCTGAAAGCCATCTATACCCTGGTGGAGCAGCTGTACACTGGCGCCCAACAGGCGATTTCCGCCGCCTTACATAAGACACAACCACCTTCCCTTGTCAAGGAAGTGTTAGAAAAGCTGTCGGTGATCCCACAAAGGGTAGAAGAGCTAAAGCAATCATCTGCTAGAGCCGGTGCCATGACAGCCTTAAGCCGGGGGAAGGCGTGGCAAGCAGATCTTGATCCAGAAGAATTGGCCAATGGCCGCCCAAGCGTCAAGGAAGACGGGTCTCCCTTCAGTGCTGATGACTTTGCCCAAATAGCGAGGGGGATGCGTCCATTAGCAAGTAAGCTGGCTGATGAGACAGACCTGTCCCAATACCAGGCGGTTTATGACGCTGACAACAAGAAGGTCAAAGCACCAGTTCATGAAGCCCAGGACCTTATTACGCCAACTCGTAACCACGCCTTTGCCCCTGATATTGACCCGTCAACACTTATTGATGATGAAGCTGTGTTCAAAGCTTTGACTGGGATCAATTGGGCCACCCCTGACTTCCAGCCAACGGGTGATGAAGAAGAAGATGAACCGGTGCAGGATGACCCGGAAGCTTCAACTTGTCAAGACTAGAAGTCCTAACTCATGAGCCGGTTTACCATTCATAGCATTTGGATGTTATGTGTCTCAAAAACACTTATTCTTTTGGGCCATCAGATGCCTTGTAATAGGCTAGTTAAACAATGATCTGTCGCGCCATCATGCATGTTTTATTTGCATAACACTCTTAAACCGCCGATCTGATGTTTGAAGATCTAGCACTTATGTTTTATAATGTCCTCAAATTATGCAGATCATAGTGATCATATTTCCTGCACAGAAACAAATAACATGTGCCCTGGCGGTTTACCCCAGGGCGGGTCATAATGCCCCATATAAAAATGCAGGGTGATTTAATAGTCCATAACTAGGGCGGTTTGAAGAAACCAAATATTTACTCAAATATAATATCATACATGTAGACCAATAACATATCGGTGCTGTAAATATGTAAGTTTGCAAGCCGAAAGCTTGACATAAATCCAGAAGAGTGCAACTCGATTCTGTTTTTGAAAAATTTCATTTTTATCCCATAAGCCGTCTCTCACGTGACATAAATTCATTGTTTTAACGTTAACCAATTCAGGGTCATATTGAAAAGAGTAACTGGTCAACAGTACAACAGGCCACATAGCGGAGAGACTGCGACAACGGGTCTGTTTGTCCTAGCTCTCTCAAGCCAGCTCTCACGTGACAAAGACCGCTGTTTTAACATTGACAAGTTCAGGGTCTTATTTAAAAGAGTAACTGTCAAGAGTATGGCGGGTCACCTAGCGGAGTAGCATCAAGCAAACAGGCAGGTTTAACTCAATGTTCGGCTTGGAAACCAGATCACATGGGTGTGAACAGCTATGCTCGGGGAGTAGGAAGCCCCCATGTGACCAATAAGGTGGCCGGAGGCCGGATCAAGATGGGTGAGCAAGCTATGTTCATTGAACAGGAAGCCCCCAAATGTCCAATAAGGTGGCCGGAGGCAGGATCAAGATGGGTGAGCAAGCTATGTTCAATGAACAGGAAGCCCCCAAATGTCCAATAATGGGGCCGGAGGCCGGATCAAGATGGGTGAGCGAGCTATGTTCAATTAACAGGAAGCCCCCAAATGTCCAATAATGTGGCCGGAGGCCGGATCAAGATGGGTGAGCGAGCTATGTTCAATGAACAGGAAGCCCCCAAATGTCCAATAATGTGGCCGGAGGCCATATTAAGATGGGTGAGCGAGCTATGTTCAATGAACAAGAAGCCCCCAAATGTCCAATAATGTGGCTGGAGGCCGGATCAAGATGAGTGAGCGAGCTATGTTCAATGAACAGGAAGCCCCCATGAGACCAATAAGTCAGGGAACAAAGACTCAATTTTGCTGGAAACTGAAATGACAGAGGCCCCGAATTCTCAGGGGTGCCACTTTTTTCAACTAAATCATAATATATACATTGGTTTAAATATGTATATCACAAGAGCCGGTGGGTCATGTGTTATAAGGACAAAGATGAGCAATATTCCACGGCCGGTGGGTCTCCTCCTCCGACGTGCGTGAGTCCTTATGGTCTTGAACATCGATAAGGTAGTATGACCCGTTGTTCAGGTTTTTGCTGACCACAAAGGGCCCTTCCCAAGGTGGGGATAGCCTGTGCATTTCAGTTTGATCTTGGATGAGCCGGAGCACCAAATCTCCTTCTTGAAAGATCCTGGTTTTAACCCGGCAACTATGATAACGACGCATGTCTTGTTGGTAAATCGCCAAACGAGCCGCCGCAAGGTCACGCTCCTCATCCAGGAGGTCAAGAGCATCCTGACGTGCTTTTTCATTATCAGCTTCAACATAAGCCGCCACACGGGGTGAGTCGTGACAGATGTCACTTGTGCGAACCACCTCTGCTCCGTAAACCATGAAGAACGGCGTGTAACCCGTAGATCTATTGGGGGTGGTATTGATACTCCAAAGGACGGAAGGTAACTCCTCAACACAACAACCCGGCATCCTCTGCAAGGGGACCATAAGCCGGGGTTTTATGCCTCTCAAGATTTCTTGATTGGCTCTTTCAGCTTGGCCATTGGACTGAGGGTGAGCCACTGAGGACACATCAAGACGAATATGCTCTCGTTGACAGAACTCTTTTATAGCACCTTTGGACAGATTAGTGCCATTATCAGTTATAATGTTGTGAGGGTAACCGAAACGAAAGATCACCTTTTTAATGAATTGAACTGCTGTCGCCACATCACACTTACTAACCGGCTCTGCCTCAACCCATTCAGTAAACCTATCAACTGCCACCAAAAGGTGGGTCTTTTATCCTTGGATCTTTTAAAAGGTCCAACCATATCCAACCCCCATACTGCAAACGACCAAGTAATTGGAATCACCCTTAATTCTTCAGCCGACACATGAGCTCGTCTTGAAATTTTTTGACAACCATCACATTTACTGGCCAAATCTTCTGCATCAGCATGAGCCGTCAGCCAGTAAAACCCATGATGAAAAGCCTTGGCCACGAGAGACTTAGAGCCGGCATGATGACCACAATCTCCTTCACGAATTTCCCGTAGGATCTCAAGCCTTCCTCAGGAGAAACACAACGTTGAAACACCCATGTAACACTGCATCAGTGCAATTCTCCATTGACAATGGTCATTGACTTAGACCACCGGGTTATCTGCCTGGTCGAAGTTTCATCTTCAGGTAACTCGCCCCGGGTCATATAAGCCAAATATGGAATTGTCCAATCTGGAATAGCATGAAGAGCCGCCACCAACTGCGCCTCCGGGTCAGGAACAAGCAGATCTTCCTCCGAAGGCAATTTGACTGAAGGGTTATGCAAATATCAAGGAAAACATTGGGTGGTATCGGCTTACGCTGAGACCCTAGCCGGCTTAAAGCATCAGCCGCCTCATTTCTCCTGCGATCAACATGTTCCACTTGATAACCTTTGAAATGACCAGCGATAACATCAACCTCTCGGCGGTAAGCCGCCATGAGGGGATCTTTAGAGTCCCAAGTGCCTGAAACTTGCTGAGCCACCAAATCTGAGTCGCCAAAACACCTCACCCGACTTAGATTCATCTCTTTTGCCATCCGAAGACCATGGAGCAAGGCCTCATACTCAGCTGCATTTTTAGTACAAGGGAACATTAACCTTAAAACATAACAAAATTTATCACCTCATGGGGAAGTCAAAATAACTCCAGGTCCCGAGCCTTCCAACTGCCTGGATCCATCAAAGTGAATAGTCCAATATGTGCTATCCGGCTTCTCCTCAGGCATGTGCAGCTCGGTCCAGTCATTGATAAAATCCACAAGTGCTTGAGACTTGATAGTTGTCCGAGGCATATATTTCAAACCATGGGGCCCAAGCTCAATGGCCCACTTGGCTACCCGACATGTAGCTTCT
Source organism: Triticum aestivum (assembly GCF_018294505.1). Classification (NCBI taxonomy): domain Eukaryota; kingdom Viridiplantae; phylum Streptophyta; class Magnoliopsida; order Poales; family Poaceae; genus Triticum; species Triticum aestivum. The sequence continues at coordinate 418,830,592 of NC_057814.1, read as the reverse complement.
CTGATTTGAATAATATCCCCCAAGGGAGCAGAACTGACCACAGTGATGGAATGACCAAAGAAATATTGCTTCAGCTTACGACTAGCCATGAACACTCCATACACCAGTTTCTACCAATTGATACGTCTCCGTCGTATCTATAATTTTTGATTGTTCCATGCCAATATTATACAACTTTCATATACTTTTTGGCAACTTTTTATACTACTTTTGGGACTAACATATTGATCCGGTGCCCAGTGCCAGTTCCTGTCTCTTGCATGTTTTATGTTTCGCAGAATATCCATATCAAACAGAGTCCAAACGGGATAAAAACGGACGAAGCTTATTTTCGGAATATTTGGAAAATCTGGGAGAAAGATCAACGTGAGACGGTGCCCGAGGTGGCCACGAGGCAGGGGGACGCGCCTGCCCCCCTGGGCGCGCCCCTGACCCTCGTGGGCCACCCATAAGGTGGTTGATGCCCTTCTTCGGCCGCAAGAAAGCAAATTTTTGGTAAAAAATCACGGGGAAGGTTTCAATCCAATCGGAGTTACGGATCTCCATATATATACGAAACGGTGAAAGGGCAGCAACTAGAGCGCAGAAACAGAGAGAGACAGAGAGACAGATCCAATCTCGGAGGGGCTCTCGCCCCTCCCACGCCATGGAGACCATGGACCAGAGGGGAAACCCTTCTCCCATCTAGGGAGAAGGTCAAGGAAGAAGAAGAAGGAGGGGGGCTCTCTCCCCCTTGCTTCCGGTGGCGCCGGAACGCCGCCGGGGGCCATCATCATCACCGCGATCTACACCAACACCTCCGCCATCTTCACCAACATCTCCATCACCTTCCCCCTCTATCTACAGCGGTCCACTCTCCCGCAACCCGCTGTACCCTCTACTTGAACATGGTGCTTTATGCTTCATATTATTATCCAATGATGTGTTGCCATCCTATGATGTCTGAGTAGATTTTCGTTGTCCTATCGGTGGTTGATGAATTGCTATGATTGATTTAATTTTCTTGTGGTTATGTTGCTGTCCTTTGGTGCCCATCATATGAGCGCGCGCGTGGATCACACCATAGGGTTAGTTGTATGTTGATAGGACTATGTATTGGAGGGCAAGAGTGACAGAAGCTTCAGCCTAGCATAGAAATTGATGCATACGGGATTGAAGGGGGACCAATATATCTTAATGCTATGGTTGGGTTTTACCTTAATGAACGTTAGTAGTTGCGGATGCTTGCTAATAGTTCCAATCATAAGTGCATAGAATTCCAAGTAAGGGATGACATGCTAGCAGTGGCCTCTCCCACATGAAACTTGCTATCGGTCTAGTAAAGTAGTCAATTGCTTAGGGACAATTTCGCAACTCCTACCACCACTTTTCCACACTCGCTATATTTACTTTATTGCTTCTTTATCTAAACAGCCCCTAGTTTTTATTTACGTGCTCTTTATATTCTTGCAAACCTTTCCAACAACACCTACAAAGTACTTCTAGTTTCATACTTGTTCTAGGTAAAGCAAACGTCAAGCATGCGTAGAGTTGTATCGGTGGTCGATAGAACTTGAGGGAATATTTGTTCTACCTTTAGCTCCTCGTTGGGTTCGACACTCTTACTTATCGAAAGAGGCTACCATTGATCCCCTATACTTGTGGGTTATCAAGACCTTTTTTCTGGCGCCGTTGCCGGGGAGCAATAGCGTGGGGTGAATATTCTCGTGTGTGCTTGTTTGCTTTATCACTAAGTAATTTTTATTTGCTGTTCTTAGTTGTTTTCTATCTTTAGTTACGGGTAGGAAACGCAAAATACCAAAAAAAATAGTTGTACTACTAAACCAATGGTTGAAGAACCACTGAAAATCTATCACACTCCCGAAGCTTATTACTTGGATTATGTTCGATCCCTATGTGCTCGGGCTGAAACCCCAACTAGCTTAGTTGAGGGCAAATCTTTAGATGAGCATGCTTGTTATGTGCGACACCGTATATCTGAAAAAGGGAAACTTTTGCTGGGTCAAATTCATCGTTTGCAATGCTATGCTTGGAATTTATGTTATATGTATGATTTTACTTGTTGTTTTGAAAACCCTAAGAAACACCTTCCCTACCAATGTGAGTTTAGTGATAATGGAATCTTATCTTCTTATGCTAAAGGTGTTTATAATTACTATGATGTTCAACAAATTTCAGAATTTGTTGCTTTTAAGGGTGCTTATGAAATTGCTTCTTTGATTGAAAAGTATGGTGCTACTCTTTACAAATCTGAAATTTTTGCCATACTTAAATATTGCTATGATAATTATGCTTCTAATGCCTATGTTGAACCATATATTGAGGACTACTCCGCTGTCCAAGAAGAGACTAATATTTTGCAGGAGTCTATGGAAGAAGAAATTGATGAAACTGTGAGCTCATTGGATGAAAAAGATGACGAGGAGAGCGAAGACCAAAAGGAGGAAGAGAGGATTAGCTACCCGTTCCTACCTTCTAATGAGAGTAACTCTTCAACTCATACATTGTTTAATTTCCCTTCGTGCTTACCGAAGGATGATTGCTATGATGATTGTTACGATCCCGTTGATTCTCTTGAAATATCCCTTTTTGATGATGCTTGCTATGCTTGTGGCCAAGATGCCAATATGAATTATGCTTATGGAGATGAACTTGCTATAGTTCCTTATGTTAAACATGAAATTGTTGCTATTGCACCCACGCATGATAGTCCTATTATCTTTTTGAATTCTCCCGACTACACTATATCGGAGAAGTTTGTGCTTATTAAGGATTATATTGATGGGTTGCCTTATACCGTTGCACATGATGATTTTGATGAATATAATATGCATGTGCTTGCTGCTCCTACTTGCAATTATTTTGAGAGAGGAACTATATCTCCACCTCTCTATGTTTCCCACATGAAAAAATTGCAAGAAACTGTTTATACTAAGCATTGGCCTTTACTAGGTGTGCATGAATTGTTCTTTTATGACATGCCGATGCATAGGAAGAGAGTTAGAATTCGAAATTGCTTGATATATGTTACCTTGTGCTCACTACTAAATGCTAAATCATTGTCAATTAAAATTGGCTTTGATATACCTTGGGATCCGGGTGGATTCACTACTTGAGCACCATATGCCTAGCTTAATGGCTTTAAAGAAAGCGCTGCCAGGGAGACAACCCGGAAGTTTTAGAGAGTAATTTATTTCTGTTGAGTGCTTTCATATAGTTTAAAAACAACAAAAATAAAGAGGGGAACCCAAAACTTTTTCAAAAAGAAAAGCGAAAGTGAGAAAGACAAGCATTGTTGAAGTGGGAGCTAGCCTTGAACTTTGTTCATGCTCACGGAAACTTTGTGAATCTTGATTACAGAAACTTTTCAATAAAAATAATCATCCCCTTGTACAATTCCATTGTATTATAAAAATAATGTGCCAAGGTTTGCCTTTAGGATGTTTACAATGCTTGTTGGTTTGTACGGTGCAGGACAGAAACTTTGGCTGTAGTGCGCGATTTTTCATTTTGTACTGGAACGTCAAATGGTTCTGATTCTTTTTGCACTGTATTTATATACAAATTTTTTATTTTTCCTAATTTTGGAAGAATTGTTCATGTATCATAAGTATGGTGAATGTTCAGATTATTACAGACTGTTCTGTTTTAGACAGATTCTGTTTTTGATGCATAGTTTGCTTGTTTTGATTGAAACTATCAACTTATATCAGTGGATGAAGCCATGGAAAAGCTATATTACAGTAGACACAATGCAAAAACAAAATATGAATTGGTTTGCAACAGTACTTAGAGTAGTGATTTGCTTTATTATACTAACGGATCTTACCGAGTTTTTTGTTGAAGTTTTGTGTGGATGAAGTGTTCGATGATCGAGAAGGTCTCGATGTGAGAAGAAGGAAGAGAGGCAAGAGCTCAAGCTTGGGGATGCCCGAGGCACCCCAAGTAAATATTCAAGGAGACTCAAGCGTCTAAGCTTGGGGATGCCCCGGAAGGCATCCCCTCTTTCTTCAACAAGTATCGGTATGTTTTCGGATTCGTTTCGTTCATGCGATATGTGCAATCTTGGAGCGTCTTTTGCATTTAGTTTTCATTTTTCTTTTATGCACCATGCTGGTATGAGATAGTCCTTGGTTGATTTATAGAATGCTCTTTGCACTTCACTTATATCTTTGAGTATGGCTTTATAGAATGCTTCATGTGCTTCACTTATATCATTTGAAGTTTGGATTGCCTGTTTCTCTTTACATAGACAACCGCCATTTGTAGAATGCTCTTTTGCTTCACTTATATTTGTTAGAGCGTGGGCATATATTTTGTAGAAAGAATTAAACTCTCTTGCTTCACTTATATCTATTTAGGGAGATGACACGAACTGGTCATTCACATGGTTAGTCATAAAATCCTACATAAACTTGTAGATCACTGAATATGATATGTTTGATTCCTTGCAATAGTTTTGCGATATAAAGATGGTGATATTAGAGTCATGCTAGTGGGTAGTTGTGGATTGTAGAAATACTTGTGTTGAGGTTTGTGATTCCCATAGCATGCACGTATGGTGAACCGTTATGTAACGAAGTTGGAGCATGAGGTATTTATTGATTGTCTTCCTTATGAGTGGCGGTCGGGGACGAGCGATGGTCTTTTCCTACCAATCTATCCCCCTAGGGGCATGCGTAGTAGTACTTTGCTTTGAGGGCTAATAAACTTTTGCAATAAGTATATGAGTTCTTTATGACTAATGTGAGTCCATGGATTATACGCACTCTCATCCTTCCATCATTGCTAGCCTCTTCGGTACCGTGCATTGCCCTTTCTCACCTCGAGAGTTGGTGCAAACTTCGCCGGTGCATCCAAACCCCATGATACGATATGCTCTATCACACATAAGCCTCATTATATCTTCCTCAAAACAGCCACCATACCTACCTATCATGGCATTTCCATAGCCATTCCGAGATATATTGCCATGCAACTTCCATCATCATCATATACATGACTTGAGCATTTATTGTCATATTGCTTTGCATGATCGTAAGATAGCTAGCATGATGTTTTCATGGCTTGTCCATTTTTTTTGATGTCATTGCTATGCTAGATCATTGCACATCCCGGTACACCGCCGGAGGCATTCATATAGAGTCATATCTTTGTTCTAGATATTGAGTTGTAATATTGAGTTGTAAGTAAATAAAAGTGTGATGATCATCATTATTAGAGCATTGCCCCAGTGAGGAAAGGATGATGGAGACTATGATTCCCCCACAAGTCAGGATGAGACTCCGGACTTTATGAAAAATAAAAGAGGCCAAAGAAGCCCAAATAAAAAAAAGAGACCAAAGAAGCCCACCAAAAAATAAAAAAAATGAGAGAAAAAGAGAGAATGGGCAATGTTACTATCCTTTTACAACACTTGTGCTTCAGAGTAGCACCATGTTCTTCATAGAGAGAGTATCCTATGCTTTCACTTTCATATACTAGTGGGAATTTTCATTATAGAACTTGGCTTGTATATTCCGATGATGGGCTTCCTCAAACGCCCGAGGTCTTCATGAGCAAGCAAGTTGGATGCACACCCACTTAGTTTTCAGTTTGAGCTTTCATATACTTATAGCTCTAGTGCATCCGTTGCATGGCAATCCCTACTCCTCACATTGACATCAATTGATGGGCATCTCCATAGCCCAATGATTAGCCGCGTCGATGTGAGACTTTCTCCCTTTTTGTGTTCTCCACATAACTCCCATCATCATATTCTATTCCACCTATAGTGCTATGTCCATGGCTTGCGCTCATGTATTGCGTGAGGGTTGAAAATGCTGAAGCGCGTTAAAAAGTATGAACCAATTGCTCGGCTTGTCATCGGGGTTGTGCATGATTTGAATGCTTTGTGTGGTGAAGATGGAGCATAGCCAGACTATATGATTTTGTAGGGATGAGCTTTTCTTTGGCTATGTTATTTCGATAAGACATAATTGCTTGGTTGGTATGCTTGAAGTATTATTGTTTTTATGTCAAATGATAGACTATTGCTTTGAATCACTCGTGTCTTAATATTCATGCCATGATTAGATACATGATCAAGATTATGCTAGGTAGCATTCCACATCAAAAATTATCTTTTTTATCATTTACCTACTCGAGGACGAGCAGGAATTAAGCTTGGGGATGCTGATACGTCTCCGTCGTATCTATAATTTTTGATTGTTCCCTGCCAATATTATACAACTTTCATACACTTTTTGGTAACTTTTTATACTATTTTTGGGACTAACATATTGATCCAGTGCCCAGTGCCAGTTCCTGTCTGTTGCATGTTTTATGTTTTGCAGAATATCCATATCAAACGGAGTCCAAACGGGATAAAAATGGACGGAGCTTATTTTTGGAATATTTGGAAAATCTGGGAGAAAGATCAACGCGAGACGGTGCCCGAGGTGGCCACGGGGCAGGTGGCGCGCCCCTGACCCTCGTGGGCCACCCGTAAGGCGGTTGATGCCCTTCTTCGGCCGCAAGAAAGCTAATTTTTGGTAAAAAAATCACGGCAAAGGTTTCAATCCAATCGGAGTTACGGATCTCCATATATATACGAAACGGTGAAAGGGCAGCAACTAGAGCGCAGAAACAGAGAGAGACAGAGAGACAGATCCAATCTCGGAGGGGCTCTCGCCCCTCCCACGCCATGGAGACCATGGACCAGAGGGGGAACCCTTCTCCCATCTGGGGAGAAGGTCAAGGAAGAAGAAGAAGGAGGGGGCTCTCTCCCCCTCGCTTCCGGTGGCGTCGGAACACCCCCAGGGGCCATCATCATCACCGCGATCTACACCAACACCTCCGCCATCTTCACCAACATCTCCATCACCTTCCCCCCTCCATCTATAGCGGTCCACTCTCCCGCAACCCGCTGTACCCTCTACTTGAACATGGTGCTTTATGCTTCATATTATTATCCAATGATGTGTTGCCATCCTATGATGTCTGAGTAGATTTTCGTTGTCCTATCGGTGGTTGATGAATTGCTATGATTGATTTAATTTGCTTGTGGTTATGTTGCTGTCCTTTGGTGCCCATCATATGAGCGCGCGCGTGGATCACACCATAGGGTTAGTTGTATGTTGATACGACTATGTATTGGAGGGCAAGTGTGACAGAAGCTTCAGCCTAGCATAGAAATTGATGCATACGGGATTGAAGGGGGACCAATATATCTTAATGCTATGGTTGGGTTTTACCTTAATGAACGTTAGTAGTTGCGGATGCTTGCTAATAGTTCCAATCATAAGTGCATAGAATTCCAAGTAAGGGATGACATGCTAGCAGTGGCCTCTCCCACATAAACTTGCTATTGGTGTAGTAAAGTAGTCAATTTCTTAGGGACAATTTCGCAACTCCTACCACCACTTTTCCACACTCGGTATATTTAATTTATTGCTTCTTTATCTAAACAGCCCCTAGTTTTTATTTACGTGCTCTTTATATTCTTGCAAACCTTTCCAACAACACCTACAAAGTACTTCTAGTTTCATACTTGTTCTAGGTAAAGCGAACGTCAAGCGTGCGTAGAGTTGTATCGGTGGTCGATAGAACTTGAGGGAATATTTGTTCTACCTTTAGCTCCTCATTGGGTTCGACACTCTTACTTATCGAAAGAGGCAACAATTGATCCCCTATACTTGTGGGTTATCACCAATGTGGATACCTCTGCTTGAATTCAATGAGGACCTCACTAATATAATAAACCGTCCGTTGAACCGGATATTCCTTGCCTGCCTCTTTCCGTTCCACCACAATTGCTACACTTACGGCTCGGCTGTTAGCAGCCACATATAACAATAAGGGCTGCTTGTCAATAGGAGCTGCAAGGATTGGCGGATCAGCTAACTGTTTTTTCAAGGCCTCAAACACCTGATCAGCAGCATCACTCCAGACAAAGTGATCTGTTTTCTTCATCATCTGATACAGAGGGATAGCTTTTTCGCCCAACCGGCTTAAGGCCGCAATACGACCCGCCAGACGCTGGACATCATTAATACATGCCGATTTAGCCAAGGAAGTGATAGCCTTGATTTTCTCGGGGTTAGCTTCAATGCCCCTTTCAGAAACCAAAAAGCCCAAGAGCTTGCCTGCTGGCACGCCAAAGACACACTTGGCAGGGTTAAGCATCATCTTGTAGACCCGGAGATTGTCAAAGGTCTCTTTAAAATCACCTATCAAGGTCACCTTCTTCCTGGATTTTACAACAATGTCATCCACATAAGCATGAACATTACATCCAATCTGGTCATGGAGGCAATTCTGAACACATCACTGATAAGTCGCCTAGGCACTCTTGAGCCTGAAAGGCATAGACACATAACAGAAGGCTCAAAACGGAGTAATGAAAGTTGTCTTCTCCTGGTCCTTAACTGCCATCTTGATCTGATGATATCCAGAGTAAGCATCCAGAAAACTTAAACGCTCACAACCCGTCGTAGCATCAATAATCTGATCAATACGAGGGAGAGCAAAAGGGTCAGCCGGACAGGCTTTGTTGAGGTCTGTATAATCCACACACATCCGCCAAGTGACATTCTTCTTAAGCACCAGCACCGGGTTAGCCAACCACTCAGGATGAAAAACTTCAACGATAAACCCAGCCGCCAAGAGCGAGGCTACTTCTTCACCAATGGCCTTGCGTCTCTCTTCATTAAAATGACGAAGGAATTGTTTAACCGGTTTAAACTTCGGATCGATATTAAGAGTGTTCTCAGTGAGTTCCCTCAGTACACCTGGCATGTCAGAAGGTTTCCATGCAAAGATGTTCCGGTTCTCACGGATGAACTCGATGAGCGCGCTTTCCTATTTTGAATCCATATTATCACTGATACTGAACTGCTTGGATGAGTTGCCAGGAACAAAGTCAACAAGCTTAGTGTCATATGCCCTTAAACTTCAATAGAGGATCATGCTCTGTGGTTGGTTTCTTCAAAGGTGTCATATCTACCGGGTCAACATTATCCTTATAAAACTTCAACTCTTCTGTTGCACAAACAGACTAAGCATAAGCATCATCGCCTTCTTCACATTCCAAGGCTATCTTCCTGTTCCCATGCACTGTGATGGTACCCTTATAACCCGGCATCTTAAGCTGTAGATAAACATAACAAGGTCTTGCCATGAACTTAGCATAAGCCGGCCGCCCAAACAAAGCATGATAAGGGCTCTGGATCTTGACCACCTCAAAAGTCAATGTCTCAGCTCTGTAATCACGATCATCACCAAAAGCCACTTCCAAAGCTATCTAGCCCACTGGATATGCCGACTTACCAGGCACCACACCATGGAAAGCAGTGTTAGACGGCTTAAGATCTTTATCAGTTAAATTCATACGACAAAAAGTGTCATAGTAAAGGATATTGATGCTGCTGCCTCCATCCATGAGCACCTTAGTAAACTTGTACCCCCAACCTGTGGCGCAACTACTAAAGCCAACTGACCCGGATTGTCAACCCGGGGCGGGTGATCCTCACGACTCCAAAGAATAGGATGTTCAGACCATCGTAAGTAACAAGGAATCACCGGCTCAACTGCGTTCACCGCCCTTTTATGAATCTTCTGGTCTCGTTTGCATAGACTCGTGGTGAACACATGATACTGTCCACTATTCAACTACTTTGGATTGCTCTGATACCCTGACTGCTGCTGCTGATTCCCCTGGCTAGACTGCTGGTTAAAGCCCCCCTGACCACCTTGTCCTTGAAAACCAGAACTCGAACCGCCGCCTCCAAAGCCAGGTCCGTGTGAGCCGAAGCCTGCTCCGCCGTGCAGGCCATTACCATTGTGGTGGTCCTGGTTGAGGTTGTAATTCCTGTACTCCCTCATGATGCTACAATCCTTCCACAGATGCGTTGCTGGTCTATCAGGCCGGCTATGCTTTGGACAGGGTTGGTTCAACATTACCTCTAGACTGGACCTTGACGCTGCAGATTGGGGCGGGAACCTTCCCTTGCGGCGACGATCATTGTTGTGCACATTAGTGTTAGCCACAAAATCTGAGCCTCCGTCCATATGCTTGCGCTTACCATTGTTACCTTGACCCACCGTATTCTGTTGCTGCCCCTTACCGTTTTTTCCCTTTCCAGCCTTCTCCTCATCAGATTTTGGATCCATGGTACTATCTGAGTCGGCGTATTTGACGAGAGCCGCCATGAGCTCCCCCATATCACTACAGTGGCACTTAAGCCACCCCAGCTTCTGTTTTAGGGGAAGGAAACGATAGTTTTTCTCTAACATGAGGACAGCTGAGCCGACGTTAATACTGTCTGAGGAGTGAATAATGGTTGAGATCCGGCACACCCAATGGGTCGTAGACTCTCCTTCACCCTGGACACAAGTGTCTAAGTCAAGAATCGACATGGGCTGTTTGCATGTATCCTTGAAATTCTGAATGAAACGGGACTTCAATTCCGCCCATGAACCAATGGAGTTAGCAAGCAACCCTTTCAACCAGTTATGAGCCGGCCCATCCAACATCATGGTGAAATACTTAGCACACGCAGCATCACTAACATCCAACATCTCCATAGCCATCTCATAGCTCTCAATCCAAGCTTCTGGAGGTTGATCCGCTGTGTAGTTAGGCACCTTACGGGGATCCTTGAAATCCTTAAGCAAGCGCTCGCTGCGTATAGCCGGCACTAAAGATGGCACATCCAACGTTCTAGAGGTCACTCCTGCCCCTACATACATTGATGGATAAACCGGAGATTGCCGTTGACCCGCTAGCTGAGCCGCCAGCTCGGCCCCGCGCTGCACCCTTCCCTAGTCCACCAAAGCTTGCACATCATTGCCAACGCGCCGCGGGTCATGCCCACAAGGTTGATTACTGCACTGTTCACTGCTCGAAACTGCTGGGGAGTCAATATGCCTGCTATAACTCCGGCTTGGACGAGGGGTTGAGTGAATCCGTTCGCGGCTATACGAATAAGCCGCCTGTTGAGCCACGGCTGTCTGAAGAAGCTCTCTGGCCCTCCGGTCTCTATCGCCGCCGGTGACTCGCCTTCAACTAGGAGAGCTGCCAATCGTGTCGCCGTAGCAATCATATTATCCAGAGGGTTAGAATAATGACCCGGCGGTGTCGGAACATGCTGAGGTGGAGTCATATCCAAATGAGGCAGATCCGTAGTACGTGGCTGAACCGGCGCTCCAGTCACGGGCGCCTCAACTGCTCAGTTCACCACAGGTGAGTCACTAGTCCCTGCCCCAGGTGTGTTGAAGAGGTTTCTTGCATCGTAAACCGGAGGTAAGCGACTCTGGTGCCTCCTCCTCATGATGGCATTTGAAGAGTTTTGATCCAAGGTAAGCCAGAAAGAGTCTGCATGAATCCATTGTGCATGAGGGTCGAAAGCAGCTTGTTCCGTGGCCATCCTAGCATTTTCAGCCGCCAGTTCCTCCTTGGCCTCAGCTATCTCATCTTGAAGCTTCGCAACATCCACTTTATGATGTTCTTGAGTGTCTGGGGTCACCTCCACCCCCATCAAAGCCGCCAAAGCATCCAACAACTCGGTCAGGACCTGAGCCGGCGGGCATGCAGAGCCGCTAGCCCCATCCGTTGCCGCAGCCGTTCAGCTGGAGGTCATGGCCGCAGTGGTTGTCGAACTGAGCACTAGTTGTGTGCCGGCCATGAAGATGGCAACCCTGTTCGGCGGCTCACAGGGGTCAGGAATACTGTCACCATCAGAACAGCCCCCAAGCCGGCCGTCTTGCAGATGATACATTGAATTGGTCTCACCGGTTGACGACTCACCATCAGAGTAGATGGCCGTCTCACCACCAGACACGGATCCTACCTCAAGTTCTGCCCCATGGATGAAACCCACGAAGGCGTGCTTCTCAGCGGTTTGAACCTTGGCGGGTCATGCACGCTGAGCCGTCTCGATGATGTCGGTGCAGGTGTTTGGCTCAGGGCCCGATTCGCCAATCTTGTCGACCAAGACGTGGATTCTGCCGAAGAGGACCCAGTACCCGTACTCAATTGAGCCGGCCTCGGGGCCCCAGCCAGCGTCGTCGATGTAGAGCTTGCTGCGACAACTCTTGGTCATCCAGCCCACAACGTATCCCTTGATCCCTGCGAAGTTTCCCTTCAAGAACTCGAAACCACCATGCGCTGGCCCCATGGTGGGCGCCAACTGTCGTGGACTTAACACGGCAGAGGTCCTAGTGAAAGGACTTAGGTATGGAGCCATTGCAACTAGGTTATCTTAAATGGGTTAATCGGGAAAAATGACACAGAGAGTTTATACTGGTTCGGCCCCTCACGGTGGAGGTAAAGGCTTACTCCAGTTTGGGGTTGTATTGCTTGTGTTTCGATTACCAGGGAGCGAATCCGCTTGACCAAGTTCTCGACTTGGTGTTTCTTGAGTTAACCCGCCGTCGGGTCACGCCTTTATATACACAGGTTGATGCCCGACGACTTACAGAGTCCCGGCCGGCTCATACACAACGTGTCCGGCTCGATGACTAACTATGCTTGCCTTACAATACAAGTTATACTTATGGCGGTTCATCCTCTTGGGCCTTAAGTCACCTCTGGGTCTTGGTCCGTCAATAGGCTTGTCATGATCCGCCATCTTCATTGTACAAACCGTGAGTGGAATGACCCGGCCCCTCCTGGGCGGGTTATACCTGATCGTTATATCCCCAACAATGTTCTCTTGGTATCTTCTGCCGCGTGCACCTCGCCTAGGTGCTCTTTTTGCCCTCCCGCTATCTTGATCCGCTTTCTGAGGAGAGGGGCAAGAAAGGGATTACGGGCATCTTATCTTTTTTTAGACCTTAAGTCTGTGGGCACTTGCCAAATTTTAAACTTTGTAACCCCTTGCTCATGCTTACATTCCGCATGAATTGTACTTGTTAATCAACGTATTAATGAAGAAAAGGGTGTTTGCCGAGTTCTTTTGTGCGTGAGCGAGGCTCACACCAAGGAACGAGTCCTTGTTATTTTTTAAGTAAACAATGTCACCCGGCAACAGGCCTTGCCGTCCTCCCGCTTCGTACCACGGCTACCCTCACGCCCTTGGCGGAGGTAGGGGCAAAGTAGGATTAGGCCCTTCGTCCGTCCCCCTTCCACCGCAGCTACAACCAAATTCCAGCCCAAAGGGGATTTTGGGCATGGGAAGGAGGGAGAACGGTGGCATGGGATCGAGCGAAGTTTCGTACTTTCAAGTTTCATATGGAAGTACGCAGAGGGGGAAAAAGGGACTTACCTGAATCTGCTGCCCCTGGCAGCCTTGGCTAGTCGGGGTCGGGGTGTCAGTTTGTCTCCTTTCCTCCAAGGAGTTCCGCTGAAGCGCCCGTGTAGCCGGCGAACCAAAGAGGCCTGGAAGGGACAAAAATACACACACTCGACCTCTATGCTAGGGGTTATTTGCCGTTAAGCACTATCAACCCTATCAGAGAGAAGCTCAACCTAACAAGCATGCTAATTCTTAGGGCGCCAGCGCTCCGTTTATCCATCTGTTGCTCAGGGTCTGCGCATGGCTTTGTACAAAGGGTTACATGCCTTGCCGGCAAGGCTTGTACAAAAGGTGGTCTGCCGGGGGGCCCGACAACTGTGCCTTACGGGTAAAACTTGCGAAGATGTTTGATGTTCCAGGAGCTGCTCACTGGGATACCATCTTCAGTTTCCAGGCGGACTGCGTCGGGCCTAGTGACTCGTATTAGCCGATAAGTGCCTTCCCACTTTGGCATCAACTTGTTGGAATTCTTGGCCGACTGAACGCGCCGAAGAAGAAGGTCGCCTTGCTCAAAGCTTCGGGCATGAACCTTGCGGCTATGGTAGCGGCGCAAGGCTTGATGGTAGCGCGCAACTCGCACAACAGCCTGAAGACGATCTTCCTCAAGGAGCGTAGCGTCATCTTGCCGCAACTGCTCTTGCTCAAGCTCATCATAAGCGAGCACTCGAGGTGATCCATATGTGAGTTCTATGGGGAGAACTGCTTCTGCCCCGTACACGAGGGAGAAGGGCATCTGGCCGGTGGCTCGATTTTGCATCGTCCTGATTGACCAAAGAACCGCCGACAACTCATCAATCCAGCGTCTTCCGCACTTGTGCAGCCTGTCAAAAGTCCTTGTTCTGAGGCCCCGCAATACATCAGTATTTGCCCTTTCCGCCTGGCCGTTGCTTCGTGGATGTGCAACAGAAGCAAAACATATCTTGGTGCCGAGGTCTTGGATGTATTGCATGAAGGTGCGGCTTGTGAACTGCGTGTCGTTATCGGTGAGGACTCTGTTTGGCACACCAAAACGGCAAACTAGTCCCTTGAAGAACTTGACGGCTGATTGTGCTGTCACCTTTCTCACTGCTTCCACTTCTGGCCACTTCGTGAGCTTGTCAATCGCAACATGCAAGTACTCAAAGCCCCGACAGCACGGGGAAAGGGGCCCAGTATGTCGATCCCCCAGACCGAAAATGGCCAGGAAAGAGGGATCGTCTGAAGAGCTTGAGCTGGCTGATAGAGTTTCTTCGAATGGAACTAACACGCTTCACACTTGGTTACTAGTGCAGTTGCATCCTGGAGAGTAGTGGGCCAAAAGAAACCTTGCCGGAATGCTTTGCCGGCCAGGGCTCTCGATCCTATGTGAGAGCCACATATGCCTCCATGTATCTCTGCTAATAGCTCCAGTCCGTCCTCCCGGGGAATGCACTTCAATTTCACGCAGTTCGGCCTTTTCCTGTATAGGATGTCGTCCACAAACTGGTACATGCTAGACCGACGGGCCAATTTCTCTGCTTCTTCCTGTTCCTCAGGGAGTTCCCCCATTTGGAGGAACTAAACGGTGTGCTGCGCCCATGCCGGAGCCTGAGGCTCGACGGCAAGGACTAGAGGCATGTCTTCTGACATGGGAGCAGTTGTCTCTACGGCAAGGGCTCGAGGCCCTGCCGGAGCCTGTCGCTCCCCGACAAGCTTGGCTTCCCTGGCAACATCCTTGTCGGCAGCTCCTGTGAGCTTAGTGGGAAAGTACTTGCCGAGGCCCGACTTCCTTCGCTTTTTCTGTCCTGCCGATGGTTCAACGGATGGCTGAGTCAATTGGAGCACAAAGGTTCCTAGTTCCACAGGTAACTTGAGGGCATCACGTTTTGACAGGTCGTCAGCAATGCTGTTCTCTGCTCGAGGAACATGCACTGCTTGTAAACCATCGAAACGCTCTTCCAAGTTTCTCACTTCATCTACATAAGCTTCCATCAACAGGCTCTGATAATCCTTGCTCACTTGCTTCACTACGAGTTGCGAATCTCCACGGACGACCAATTTTCTGATTCCAAGGTCTGCCGCGCTGAGACCGGCAAGCAGCCCTTCATACTCCGCAGTGTTGTTCGTCGATCTCTCCCGGGGAAAGTACATTTGGACTACGTACTTGAGGTGCTCTCCGGTGGGGGTGATAAGCAGCACACCAGCACCGGCGCCTTGCAGCAAGAACAATATAGGATAAATTCATAGGCATTGGATCGGTGACTTGTTGGATGATATTCATCATGTGATAGTTATAACCTAGGGTGATACGACACTAGCTCGAGTTCATCGATATAATGTAGGCCTGTATTCCGTAAATAGTCATACGTGCTTTATTAAAAGAACTTGCATGACATCTTTTGTCCTACCCTCCCATGGCAGCGGGGTCCATATTGGAAACTAAAAGATATTAAGGCCTTCTTTTAATAGAGAACCGGAACAAAGTATTAACACATAGTGAATACATGAACTCCTCAAACTACGGTCATCACCGGGAGTGGGCCCGGTTGTTGTCACTCCGGGGTTGTCGGATCATAACACGTAGTAGGTGACTATAACTTGCAAGATCAGATCTAAAACATGGATATAATGATGAATTCATAAACGGTTCAGATCTGAGTTCATGGCACCCGGGCCCAAAGTGACAAGCATTAAGCATAGCAAAGTCATAGCAACATCAATCTAAGAACATAGTGGATACTAGGGATCATGCCCTAACAAAACTAACTCAATTACATGATGAATCTCATCCAACCTCTCACCGACCAGCGAGCCTACGAAGGAATTACTCACTCCCGGTGGGGAGCATCATGGAATTGGCGATGGAGAAGGGTTGGTGATGACGAAGAACAAATATCCCCGTCTCCGGATCCCCAAACGGACTCCAGATCTGGCCTCCCGAGGAAGAACAGGGCTTGGCGGCGGCTCCGTCTCGTGGATCGTGATAATTCTTTCTCCCTGATTTTTTTGGAATAACGTGATTTTATAGTATCAGGGGGGTCGTCAGTGGGGCCACCAGGTGGGTACAACCCACCTGGGTGCGCTAGGAGAGGGGGGCGTGCCCTGGTGGGTTGTGCCCAACCAGGGGCCCCTCCCTGGTGGGCCTTGGCTCCAAAAATTCTTATTATTGATATAAAAAATCTTCGCAAAGTTTCGTTCCATTCCGAGAACTTTTATTTCTACACAAAAACAACACCATGGTAGTTCTGCTGAAAACAACATCAGTCCGGGGTTAGTTTCATTCAAATCATGCAAACTAGAGTCCAAAACAAGAGGAAAAGCGTGAGAAAAAGTAGATACGTTGGAGATGTATCAACTCCCCCAAGCTTAAACCTTTGCTTGTCCTCAAGCAATTCAGTTGATAAACTGAAAGTGAGAAAGAAAAACTTTTACAAACTCTTTTGCTCTTGTTTGCCTAAATAAGCTTAAACAGCACCCAGGTTTTCAGCGAGCATTATAACTAACCATGTCGACAATAACACTTAAAGATTATAATGACTCATATCAATGACATAATCAGCTAGCGAGCAATAATAAGATATCTCAAATAGCAACACATTGTCAAAACAACCATGATATAATATGACAATAGTGGTATCTCGCTAGCCCTTTCTGAGACCGCAAAACATAAATGCAGAGCACCTCCAAAGTTCAAGCAACGACTAGACATTGTAATTCATGGTTGAAAAGATCCAGTCACGATGCACCCAACATTAGCTATACATAATGCATAAATCATGGCATTTGTTCTCTACTCAGTTTCTGGCGCTTGTTTTTAAAACGTGATGACAAAACATAAAAGTAAATGGAAAGTCCCTTCGCAGAGGGAAGCAGTGATTTGCATAGGTGGCAGAGCTCAATTTTTAAAACAAAGATAAATGATAATTTTGAGACATGCACCCTTCTGATTCACTTCACGACTATCAGTTATCAACATCTTCCATGCTAAGCACGCTAGTGGCGGTTCCCAAGTGATAAAAGTAAAGGTTTTGTCTCGATGGGGAGTTTTTGTTTGATTATTTCAGAGATGAACTCCTTTTCATGTTTGCAGTTTGGGACTGGGCATCCCTATTACCGCCCATTTTCTCGTGTGATGGCGAATGAATAAACACTCGACCTGAGAATAACCCGCTTAGCACGGAAGATATCGACCACCTCCTGTTGTTCCATGAACGATCCAGGCACACAAAAAGGATAATTTGTTAGAAGTTTTTAGAGGTGGCACATGCAAATTTACTTAGGACAGCAGGGTAATACCGCATATAGGTAGGTATGGTGGACTCATCTGGAATAACTTTGATTTCAAGGTTTTTGATGTACAAGCAGAATCCCCACTTTGTACAGGTGAAGGCTAGCAATTAAGATTGAGAAGCGGCCAGCTAGAGAGCAACAACGATCATAACCAGGCATTATGCATAAGTAACATTGGACACTAGCATGAGTAGGATATGGACACCATGGACATAAATATCATAGAGGCTGTTGGTTTTGATTCAACTACATGCATAAACATGTGCCAAGTCAAGCCACTCGAACATTCAGAGGAGGGTACCATATCATCATCCTACATCACAATCATCTTAACGCTATGTTGATATCCAAAACAAATCATTATCCACTCCCAGCTACTTATGCATGGCATGAGAAAGTATAATCTCTAATTGTCATTGCAAACATGTTTAATCATAATGGGCTGAATCATGGATACTAGGTTAAACATATTTACACAAACAGAACAAGTCGAGTTCATACCAGTTTCTCTTTGCCACGGCCAGCTCATCGAATATCGTCATTATGCCTTTCACTTGTGTCGTGGTATTCTCACGGGGGGGTGTGAGGCGACAGATGCCACAAGGGCTTAGTGTGAGGGTAAGACTGCTGCTGATAGGACCGGGAGCGGGTATGCGAGAAGCACACGCTAATTTACCCAGGTTCGGGGCTCTCCGGAGAGATAATACCCCTACTCCTGCATGTCTGTGTATCTGTGGTATATCTGGTACAGGGTTGCTCCTGGAGCTGTATCTGAGATCAGTGCCAAGTGCATCTGATCTGGTATATGCATATAGGGCACGCTAGTGGCCGGCCATGCTCATGGCCGTGAGTGTGCGTGAGAGTGAGTGTGTTGTGTGTGTCCATGCCATGGATGGATGGATGTGTGTCTCCTTTTATAGTGTGAGGTAGCTTTGTATGTAAGTTAGCTAGTGGCATGGGAGGCATGGGTGAGTGTCATGCTTGTCTCCTAGGTCACTTCATGAATAGTGCCAAGGGACAAGTGACACTATACATGATGGCTGGGGTGACACGTGAATAGTGCTTGGGTACGACCGTCTCGTCGGTGTCTTGTTGGTGTCGCGTCGGGCTGCAGCCGGCTGGTCGGCGCAGTCGGTCAGCTGGCAGCCGGCCGGGCAGCCGGCCGGGTGGAGCAGTCGGACGGGGTGCCGGCAGGAGCGGCCGGGCAGTCGGACTGAGGGGCTTTGCTAGCCCCGATGTCTTGAAATATTGTCTTGCCGTCTTCGGGATACCCGTGTCCAATTACTCCGACAGTAGCCCCCAAGCCTCCGGGCAACTTGGCAAAGTTGGGCGGAGGTTTTTTCGCGAGTGTTCATGGAAATGATCATAAAAAGGACGAAGTTAGTCCACGCAGATATATCAAATGTTTGCTTTTAGCATTGCAAGTTTTATGCGGAGGGTGCCGACCCGGTTTCGTCCGAGCCCCCTTCAATCTTTTTCATGCTCCCTCCGCTCTTTGGCTTGTGCTCTCGCTTGCCGGACAGCCGCTCCGCGGTCTGTGGATGAGAGTGGGCCGCGGAGTGGAGTGTACAATACTCAGATTCTGGGAGCGAATTCAACCGAGTAGATACTCATAAAGAAAACGGTCGGGTAGCCCGAAGCGTTTTTCTTCCCGGACGTTTTTCGCGTGGGTGGCCTCCAGCGTTCACTCTTGCCAGTCGGACAGCCGCTCTGCGGTCTGTGACTAAGAGTGGGCCTTTCGTACTGCGCATGCTACTAAGCCGTCTGCGGGAACTAACGTCTCAGGCCAAGCGGCCAGCCGCCGGGCCAACTCTGGCTGGCGCCGGGGCGAATAGTGATGCAACTGTAATAAAATGCGGAGATAGCCCCCAAGCATTACTCGAGGTTATCCGTGCTCTCGCGGTGAAAAAATATGCGGGTGAGGAGCTCACATTGATTTTCATGTAGTCGCGGCAGAGGTTATCAAAGATAGCCGGCGCGGCACGGCACGCGCGGAGCGCGCCGGCGCACCCGCTGGGTGTGGCCTTCGAGACCCTGGGTGCTCGAAGGGGTCGCGGCCGGTCAGGCTCGACCGGCCAGGCGGCGAGGTAACTTGCAGCGCCCTTTTTCTTCTTCTGCCGGCTGCTGGCAACCGGACAAAACTCTTCTCTTGTCTGCAATCTTCCGTGGGGGCGCGCCAGCGCACCCACGGGGTGTAGCCCCCGAGATTCGGGCCGACTGCTGAGCAGTCGGGCCGGATCTTCCGGCAGCTACTTTGTCTTCTTTCCTCGCGGGGGCGCGTCAGCGCACCCGCTGGGTGTAGCCCCCGAGATTCGGGCCGACTGCTGAGCAGTCGGGCCGGATCTCCCGGCGACTACTTGGTCTTCTTCCTTGCGGGGGCGCGTCAGCGCACCCGCTGGGTGTAGCCCCCGAGATTCGGGCCGACTGCTGAGCAGTCGGGCCGGATCTCCCGGCGACTACTTTGTCTTCTTCTTCTTCGCGGGGGCGCGTCAGCGCACCCGCTGGGTGTAGCCCCCGAGATTCGGGCCGACTGCTGAGCAGTCGGGCCGGATCTCCCGGCGACTACTTTGTCTTCTCTCCTCGCGGGGGCGCGTCAGCGCACCCGCTGGGTGTGCCGTCGGAGCGGGAGGCAGACCAGCCGGCTTGGCACTGCCGACAGCGTGGGTCACGACTGACCGTCCGAGTGTCGAAGCAGGCTGACGAATCATCCGGGTGTTTCTTTTCTTCTCTTTATCCCAGCCGACTTCTTTCTCTCTCTCTTTTTTGGCCATGGGCAGTCGGGCTTGCCCTTTCTTTTCTTTTGTCTCCAGCCGACCCAAGACCGCACGGACGTCGCCGGTCGACGCATGCGCGGGGGTGGAGTGAGGAGCCGGCCGCGGGCGCGCCTGCAGGGGGGAGCCGGAGGCGCAGGGCGGCGAGCAGGCAGAGCCGGCCCGCGAGGGCGGCCGGGTGCGGAGACGGACGCCGGCTGGGGGCGGCGACCCAGCCAACGGGCGCGCGATAGCCGGCTGGCCGAGCGAGAAGGCGGCCAGACGCGGGCGACGTCGGGGCGGGATCCAGCGGGCGGCGCAGGAGCCGGCCCTGGCCGGGCGCACGGAGCGGAGGCGGACGCCGGCTGGGAGCGGCGACCCGGCCAACGGGCGCGCGGTAGCCAGCCCGCCAAGCGAGAAGGCGGCCAGACGCGGGCGACGTCGGGGGCGGGATCCGGCGGTGGGCGAGACGGCGACCCGGAGCCGGCCTGGGGAGGCCGGGCGCTAGGGAGGCGCGGGTGGCACAGGCGACGGGCGCGGGAGCCGGCTGCGGGTACGGGAAGCCGGCTGGACGACGCGGCGCGCCGGACCCGGCACGAGCGCCGCAGGCGGCCAGCGGCGCGGGAGTGCAGGTGCGCGGCGACGGGCAGTCGGGCGCGGGGCACAGCGCGATGGCGCATGGACGCGCAGCAGGCCCGGGGCGGGGCAGGCCGGCCAAGTCGGCTCGGGAGGCCCTGCGCGGAGATGGCGAGTCGGCGGGCGCGCCGGGGCCAAGCGGCGCGGGCGCGGGGCAGGCCGGCCAAGGCCAGCGCGCGGAGGCGGCCATGGGGCGGGGCGGAGGGGCCACGGCGACCCGGCGCGCAGGGGAGTCGGCCGCGGAGGGCTCGGGCATGGCCCGTCGGGGGCGCTCGCGCGGAGGTGTGGAGCCGGCTGGCAGTCTCGCGGGGAGGGAGGCGGCCGCGGCGACCCGGCGCGCAGGGGAGTCGGCCACGGAGGGCTCGGGCGTGGCCCGACGCTGGTGCTCGTGCGGAGTAGGAGGAGGCCGGGGCTGCCCGCTGGAGCGAAGCGAGGCAATGTATGGCTAGTGTACGGGATATGGTATGAGTAGCGTATGGCTATGGATGGAGCAGCAAACGCGCACTCCAGCACGAGCTAGGCGCAGCCCGGAGGGGAGCGGACGCGGGCGACGTGGCACGGCGCGCGCACCGATACGGCCGACCGAAGCGAGGCACCGCACGCGCGGCGTGTGCGCGGACGGACGATCGGCGTTGCAACGGTGACGATGACGAAGGCGGCGAGGCCGACGACGAGGACGCGCCGTCCCGCGCGGCCGCTCCGGGGGTGGGTCGAAGTCGAGCCCCCGAGCGCTACCGGAGAGACGGCGCGACGCCGCGGCGGTGATGGCGAAGATGGTCCCGACGGCGAGGATGTTGGTGATGACGAAGAACAAATATCCCCCTCTCCGGATCCCCAAACGGACTCCAGATCTGGCCTCCCGAGGAAGAACAGGGCTTGGCGGCGGCTCCGTCTCGTGGATCGTGATAATTCTTTCTCCCTGATTTTTTTGGAATAATGTGATTTTATAGTATCAGGGGGTCGTCAGTGGGGCCACCAGGTGGGTACAACCCACCTGGGTGCGCTAGGAGAGGGGGGCGTGCCCTGGTGGGTTGTGCCCAACCAGGGGCCCCTCCCTGGTGGGCCTTGGCTCCAAAAATTCTTATTATTGATATAAAAAATCTTCGCAAAGTTTCGTTCCATTCCGAGAACTTTTATTTCTACACAAAAACAACACCATGGTAGTTCTGCTGAAAACAACATCAGTCCGGGGTTAGTTTCATTCAAATCATGCAAACTAGAGTCCAAAACAAGAGGAAAAGCGTGAGAAAAAGTAGATACGTTGGAGATGTATCAACTCCCCCAAGCTTAAACCTTTGCTTGTCCTCAAGCAATTCAGTTGATAAACTGAAAGTGAGAAAGAAAAACTTTTACAAACTCTTTTGCTCTTGTTTGCCTAAATAAGCTTAAACAGCACCCAGGTTTTCAGCGAGCATTATAACTAACCATGTCGACAATAACACTTAAAGATTATAATGACTCATATCAATGACATAATCAGCTAGCGAGCAATAATAAGATATCTCAAATAGCAACACATTGTCAAAACAACCATGATATAATATGACAATAGTGGTATCTCGCTAGCCCTTTCCGAGACCGCAAAACATAAATGCAGAGCACCTCCAAAGTTCAAGCAACGACTAGACATTGTAATTCATGGTTGAAAAGATCCAGTCACGATGCACCCAACATTAGCTATACATAATGCATAAATCATGGCATTTGTGCTCTACTCAGTTTCTGGCGCTTGTTTTTAAAACGTGATGACAAAACATAAAAGTAAATGGAAAGTCCCTTCGCAGAGGGAAGCAGTGATTTGCATAGGTGGCAGAGCTCAATTTTTAAAACAAAGATAAATGATAATTTTGAGACATGCACCCTTCTGATTCACTTCACGACTATCAGTTATCAACATCTTCCATGCTAAGCACGCTAGTGGCGGTTCCCAAGTGATAAAAGTAAAGGTTTTGTCTCGATGGGGAGTTTTTGTTTGATTATTTCAGAGATGAACTCCTTTTCATGTTTGCAGTTTGGGACTGGGCATCCCTATTACCGCCCATTTTCTCGTGTGATGGCGAATGAATAAACACTCGACCTGAGAATAACCCGCTTAGCACGGAAGATATTGACCACCTCCTGTTGTTCCATGAACGATCCAGGCACACAAAAAGGATAATTTGTTAGAAGTTTTTAGAGGTGGCACATGCAAATTTACTTAGGACGGCAGGGTAATACCGCATATAGGTAGGTATGGTGGACTCATCTGGAATAACTTTGATTTCAAGGTTTTTGATGTACAAGCAGAATCCCCACTTTGTACAGGCGAAGGCTAGCAATTAAGATTGAGAAGCGGCCAGCTAGAGAGCAACAACGATCATAACCAGGCATTATGCATAAGTAACATTGGACACTAGCATGAGTAGGATATGGACACCATGGACATAAATATCATAGAGGCTGTTGGTTTTGATTCAACTACATGCATAAACATGTGCCAAGTCAAGCCACTCGAACATTCAGAGGAGGGTACCATATCATCATCCTACATCACAATCATCTTAACGCTATGTTGATATCCAAAACAAATCATTATCCACTCCCAGCTACTTATGCATGGCATGAGAAAGTATAATCTCTAATTGTCATTGCAAACATGTTTAATCATAATGGGCTGAATCATGGATACTAGGTTAAACATATTTACACAAACAGAACAAGTCGAGTTCATACCAGTTTCTCTTTGCCACGGCCAGCTCATCGAATATCGTCATTATGCCTTTCACTTGTGTCATGGTATTCTCACGGGGGGGTGTGAGGCGACAGATGCCACAAGGGCTTAGTGTGAGGGTAAGACTGCTGCTGATAGGACCGGGAGCGGGTATGCGAGAAGCACACGCTAATTTACCCAGGTTCGGGGCTCTCCGGAGAGATAATACCCCTACTCCTGCATGTCTGTGTATCTGTGGTATATCTGGTACAGGGTTGCTCCTGGAGCTGTATCTGAGATCAGTGCCAAGTGCATCTGATCTGGTATATGCATATAGGGCACGCTAGTGGCCGGCCATGCTCATGGCCGTGAGTGTGCGTGAGAGTGAGTGTGTTGTGTGTGTCCATGCCATGGATGGATGGATGTGTGTCTCCTTTTATAGTGTGAGGTAGCTTTGTATGTAAGCTAGCTAGTGGCATGGGAGGCATGGGTGAGTGTCATGCTTGTCTCCTAGGTCACTTCATGAATAGTGCCAAGGGACAAGTGACACTATACATGATGGCTAGGGTGACACGTGAATAGTGCTCGGGTACGACCGTCTCGTCGGTGTCTCGTTGGTGTCGCGTCGGGCTGCAGCCGGCTGGTCGGCGCAGTCGGTCAGCTGGCAGCCGGCCGGGCAGCCGGCCGGGTGGAGCAGTCGGACGGGGAGCCGGCAGGAGCGGCCGGGCAGTCGGACTGAGGGGCTTTGCTAGCCCCGATGTCTTGAAATATTGTCTTGCCGTCTTCGGGATACCCGTGTCCAATTACTCCGACAACTTGCACGACCGAATGATATGAAAATAATAATGGTGCAAGAGTGCCGTGGACTAAGCTGGAATCTGCAAACATTTTATTCAACAGGAGAAGACAAGGTAAAATGTGCTCCTTATTAGATCAACAGTTATTCATAAGAGATCCACTCAGCATTTTCATCGTGGTCTTCTACTCGGTAAGACTCGCATAAAAAGAAAAGAAATTCAGAGAAACACACTGAAATAGTTTTGGAGTTTTTGGTTTTCTTGATCAAGGAAATAAAAGGGAAAAGCAAAAACGAGAAAAACTATTTACACGGGAAAGCTCCCAACAAGCAGAAGAAGAACAAGGAAATCTTTTTTGGATTTTCTTTTTAGTAGTACTTCTAAGCATGCATAGAAAGTAAATTACTACAACTAATTTTTTTTGTTTTTTCTAAAGTTTTTCAAACATACAAGAAGAAAGCAAGAAAATAAATCTAAGCATGGGCGATACAATGAAAAAGTGTGAACACCGACAAATGGAATGATATGTAGACATGAATATAATGTCGGTGAGAAACACGTACTCCCCCAAGCTTAGGCTTTTGGCCTAAGTTGGTAATCGATCAGTAGCCTGGAAGGTAGTAGGGATCCTGAGGAGCGGGCATCCACTCATCCCACTGCTGAGGTACCTGTGCAGCCTCGGCAGCAGCGTGAGCGTTCCAGTAGGCGATGATGTCTGCAGGGATAATCCTATATCCACCCCTGGCAACAGCATCAAACAAAGCAGGTGCAGGCAAGGGGATAACATCCCGAGTTGTAATGCTATAGACCAGGTTATAAGGAATGGCAATATCAGGACGATCATGTGCAAGAAAGTGATGGTGATCCATGGCTGCTCGGTCTAGGTAAACCTTGGTCAGAGGGTAATCATGAGGGCATATCTCAACCTCGAAGTGAGCCGCCAAACGAGTGGCAAAAATCCCACCATGTATTTTACCCTGGGATTTATTAAGGTGCAGGCGACGAGCCACGATAGCTCCCAAGCTATACATGTTGTCGCCCTCAAGTGCACGACGTAAAACTGCAAGGTCTGGTGAACTAAGTGCACCCACTTTCTCCCTAGCAAGCAAGCATTTGGTAATAAAAAGTGCAAAGTAACGAATAGCAGGAAAATGTAAGCCAGCGGCAGTGATGGCCGACACTCTTCTCTCATCACCCACTGTCAAAGTGCGAAAAAAGGCCTCAAACTCGGACGGCCTAGGCTCAGCCAAGCTCCCATCAGACGGGATCATGCATATGTTACAAAATTAAGTAAGTGGTATCTGATGGTTTTCAGCATATAAGTCAAAGCTCACTTCAGGGGGATTATTTCTAGGCAGGAAAGTAAAACTTTGAACAAAGATGTTTGTGAGTATTTGGTGTTGGTCACACTCATCTGCGATGAAGTCGGTGAGGCCGGCATTGGCAATATACTGCATGAACTCCTCATGAATTCCACCTCTTGCAGGAACGGGGTGTGCGGCCATTCGCACGGCCGTACCTCCGCCAACCTCCGAGGGCTGAGATCACTGTCAGAACACTCCCCAATAACACCCTTGGAGTTCTTCTTTGAGCCAAACTTCTTGAAGATATTCATGTCCGCTTACAATTTTTCCAAGCAACAATCCCCCGAAATAGTTTCAGAAACGGAGCTTTGAGCAAAGAGATCGAAATCCGCGGGTTTGAGCTCAAGAACATGGGACAGAGAGCAATGGGGATTTTTTTTCTGGAGGTAAGTGATGATGTGGGATGAAGAGGTAAGTGAGGGGGCCCACGTGGGGACCACAACCCACCAGGGCGCGCCCGGGGGTCCCGGCGCGCCTAGGTGGGTTGTGCCCACCTGGTGCCCCCCCCTCTGGTATTATTTGCACCAAAAATTCAGAAAAATTCAGAAAAAGATCGTATTAAGTTTCCAGGGCATTCTGAGAACTTTTATTTTTGGGTCAATTTTTATTGCATGGGAAATTCAGAAAACAGACAAAACATGGCATTTATTTTATTTAACTAATAAAAATAGAGAATAAAAAGTAGGGACAGAAGGTAGTGCTTACTAAATTCATCAACTCCATACCGCTAAAAAATGATTCATTAATAAGGTTGATCAGGTCTTATTAACAACCACTTTCGATTAGCATGAAACTGAAGAACTTTCGTAAATCACTAAGTTACCTCCATGGGGATATGGATGTCCCCAACAATAAGCATTTCATATTTCTTTTTGACAGTAGGTAGAGGTATTTGAAAATTTCCAATAGTGATTGTCGGAGATTTTTCAATAACATTAATACCATTCACTTGGAATTGTTTCTTCCGAAAGTGCACCGTATGCTCATTACCATTAATATGAAAAGTGACCTTGCTTTTGTTGCAATCAATAACAGCCCCTGCAGTATTCAAGAAGGGTCTACCAAGGATAATCGACATGTTGTCGTCCACGGGCATCTCAAGTATAACAAAGTCAGTCAAAATAGTAATATTAGCAACAACAATGGGCACATCCTCACAAATACCGATAGGTATGGCAGTTGATTTGTCAGTCATTTGCAAATATATTTCAGTAGGTGTGAGTTTATTCAAGTCAAGTCTTTTATATAAAGAGAAAGGCATAACACTAACACCAGCTCCTAAATCACACAAAGAAGTTTTCACATAATTCTTTTTGATAGAGCAAGCTATAGTTGGTATTCCCGGATCTCCAAGTTTTTAGGTACTCCATCTTTAAAAGTATAATTAGCAAGCATAGTGGAGATTTTAGCTTTCGGTATTTTTCTCTTATTAGTGATGATGTCTTTCATATACTTTGCATAAGGAGGCATTTTCAAGATGTCAGTCAAGCGAGCACGCAAAAATACTGGCCCCAATATTTCAGCAAAGCGTTCAAATTCTTCATCATCTTTCTTTTTAGTTGACTTGGGTGGAAAAGGCATAGGTTTTTGAACCCATGGTTCTCTCTCTTCACCGTGTTTTCTAGCAATGAAGTCTCTTTTATTATACCTTTTATTCTTAGGTTGTGGGTTATCAAGATCAACAGGTGGTTCTATCTCAACTTCATTATCTGGTTCTTTATTATTATTTGGTTGAGTGTCTTCATGAACCTCATCATTATCTTCTTCATTATCACTAGGTGGGTGTTCATTACCAGACTGAGTTTCAGCATCAGAGATATAAGTTTCATTTGTATTATCAGGAGGTTTTTCTATTTCAGGTTCACTAGAAGCATGCAAAGTCCTATCATTTTTATTTTTGTTTTTCTTTTTAGAAGGACTAGGTGCAATGGTGTTATTTCTTTGTGAGTCTTGTTCAATTTTTTTGGGTGTCCCTCAGGATAAAGTGGTTCCTGAGTTAGTTTACCTCCCCTAGTTGCAACTCTAACAGCAAAGTCATGCATATTATGATTCATTTCATCGAGTAATTCTCTTTGTGATCTACCAACTTGTTGTAACTGGGTTTGAACCATAGAAGCATGTTTTCCAACACCTCCAACATCATTTGATATTCTAAATAACAAGTCACTCAAGCGAGCAATCATATCATAATTATATTTCAACTGTTTCATAACATTTGCATTGAAGTGATCTTGTTTCCTAATGTAGTTTTCAAACTCATAAAGGCATTGACTAGGATGCACATTGTGAGGATTATCATCTTCATTGAACTTCATAAGAGAATTTACCTCTACCACCTTAGGCAGTGGTGGTGTATTAAGCCCATGTATTTCTTCAATAGGAGGTAAATTTTTAACGTCCTCAGCTTTAATACCTTTTTCCTTCATAGATTTCTTTGCCTCTTGCATATCTTCGGGACTGAAATATAATATACCCCTCTTCTTCGGAGTGGGCTTAGGTGGTGGTTCAGGAAGAGTCCAATCATCATAATTTTTCAATATGTTATTCAATAATTCTTCAACTTGAGCAATAGTCTGTTCCCTGAAAACACAACCAGCACAACTATCTAGGAAGTCCCTAGAAGCATCGGTTAGTCCATTATAGAAGATATCAAGTATTTCATTTTTCTTAAGAGGATGATCAAGCAAAGCATTAAGTAACTAGCAAAGCCTCCCCCAAGCTTGTGGAAGACTCTATTCTTTAGTTTGCACAAAGTTAAATATTTCCTGTAAGGCAGCTTGTTTCTTACGAGCAGGGAAATATTTTTCAGAGAAGTAATAAATCATATCCTGGGGACTACACACACACAACCAAGAGCAAGAGTATGGTACCAAGATTTAGCATCACCCTTTAATGAGAACGGAAATAATTTAAGAATAAAGTAATAACAGTTTCCTCATCATGAGTAAAAAGGGTGGCTATATCATTCAACTCAGTAAGATGTGCCACAACAGTTTCAGTTTCATAACCATGGAAAGGATCAGATTCAACCAAAGTAATTAACTCTGCGTCGACAGAGAATTCATAATCCTTATCATCAATAAAGATAGGTGAAGTAGCAAACTTAGGATCACGTTTCATTCTAGCATTCAGAGATTTTTCTTTGTATTTGCATAGTAATTTCTCTAGATATCTCTATCATTACAAGCAAGAATATCTCTAGTTGTTTCTTCACTCATAACATAACCTTCCGGTACCTTAGGCAATTCATATCTAAGGAGGCTAGTTCTAGCAGGTGTTTCAGGAGTTTCAGTTTCGAGCTCATCATTAGATTCAACAACATCATGTTGTATTACTCTAGCAATTTGTTCATCAAAAAATTCACCAAGTGGCACATCATCATTATCAAGCAAGGTACTAGCATCATCATAAGCATCATTCATAGTAGAAGTAGCATCATCAATAACTTGTGACATATTAGAATTGATAGCATGTGGTGGTGTTGCAAATTTACTCATAACAGAAGGTGAATCTAAAGCAGAACTGGATGGCAGTTCCTTACCTCCCCTCGTCCTTGAGGCAAATATCTTAGTCTTTGGATCCTTCAGATTCTTCATAGTGATAATATGATAATAATCCCAAGTGACTCAACAAATATAGCTATGCTCCCCGGCAACGGCGCCAGAAAGAGGTCTTGATAACCCACAAGTATAGGGGATCGCAACAGTTTTCGAGGGTAGAGTATTCAATCCAAATTTATAGATTCGACACAAGGGACAAAGAATATTTGAAGGTATTAGCAGCTGAGTTTTCAATTCAACCACACCTGGAGATTAATTATCTGCAGGAACGTGATCAGTAGCAAAGTAGTTTGATAGTTTTGATAATAGTGACAGCAGCAACGGTAACAGTAACAGTGATAGCAGTAATTTGTAGCAAGTGTAACAGTGATGATAGCAATAGTGATGCAGTAGGAGCAATATAGGATAAATTCGTAGGCATTGGATCGGTGACTTGTTGGATGATATTCATCATAGCAACATCAATCTAAGAACATAGTGGATACTAGGGATCAAGCCCTAACAAAACTAACTCGAGTACATGATGAATCTCATCCAACTCCTCACTGACCAGCGAGCCTACGAAGGAATTACTCACTCCCAGTGGGGAGCATCATGGAATTGGCAATGGAGAAGGGTTGGTGATGACGAAGAACGAAGATCTCCCTCTCTGGAGCCCCAAACGGACTCCAGATCTGCCCTCCCGAGGAAGAACAGGGCTTGGCGGCGGCTCCGTCTTGTGGATCGTGATAATTCTTTCTCCCTAATTTTTTCTAGAATAATGTGATTTTATAGTATCAGGGGGGTTGTCAGCGGGGCCACCAGGTGGGTACAACCCACCTGGGCGTGCCAGGAGAGGGGGTGCGCCCTGGTGGGTTGTGCCCAACCAGGGGCCCCTCTCCTCTGGTGGGTCTTGGCTCGAGAAATTCTTATTATTGATATAAAAAATCCTCGCAAAGTTTCGTTCCATTCCGAGAACTTTTATTTCTACACAAAAACAACACCATGGTAGTTCTGCTGAAAACAACGTCAGTTCGGGGTTAGTTTCATTCAAATCATGCAAATTAGAGTCCAAAACATGAGGAAAAGCGTGAGAAAAAGTAGATACGTTGGAGACGTATCATGGAGCTTATGGTGAAAGCTCCGCCCATGCCGTCCTCCTTGACGGGCACCTTCTTGGTCTCTGGTCGTGCTGCGTTGGATTTCTTGGTCTTGCTGGTGGAGCTCTCTGGCACGTCCTCGACGGGAACGCATCACTCCGAGGAGGCGCATTTGCCGCAGTGGGTGCAAGAGGCCTTGCCGGGGCCAGAAGCCTTGCCGGCGACTAAGGCCTTACCGGTCTTCTTCCCCTCGGGAGCTCCAGTGGCAGGAGCAAGTGCCTTGGTGGCAGGTGCTACCACCGCCTCCCGGTAGAGCTGGTCGGCATAGATGAATGCATCTTTCTTGTTAGAGCCAACAGTGATGATGCTCATCGGGCCGGGCATCTTTAGCGTGTTGTAGGCGTAGTGTGATGCTACCATAAACTTGGCCAGTGTTGGACGACCAAGGATCCCGTTATATGGCAACGGGATTTTGGCCACATCAAAAATGATCTTCTCCGTCCTGTAGTTCAGCTCACCACCAAATGTGACTGGTAGTGTGATCTTACCCTTGGGCTGGCTTCTCCCTGGATTGATCCCTTGAAACATGCCCGTCTCTTCGAGATCTCCATCAAGGATTTGCATCCTCTTGATCACCTTGGGCGAGATCAAATTCAGGCCGGCTCCACCGTCGACTAACATTTTCGTCACCTTGAGGTTGCGAATTGTTGGCGAAACTAACAATGGAAAGCACCCGACCACGGTTGTGCGATCAGGGTGATCCTTGGTGTCGAAAATGATAGGCGTGTTGGACCATTTCAGTGGCCTCTGGGCATCGATCGATGGCTCTGTCGCATTGATCTCACGCGCCCACTGTTTAAGCTGGCGGTGAGAAGAATGCAACGAGGCGCGACCATCGACGCACATGGCTTATGTGGCCTTTTGGAATCCGTGTTCACTGGACTCGTCGTCCTCTTCATGGTCATCATCATCATCATACCCTTGTTTCTTGTTGCGACCCCGAGCAGGCCTCTCTTGTTGCTTTTCCTTGCCGCAGCGCCCCCCTCGGCCATCGCGCTTCTTGCCGGACCCCTCAGCACCATCCTGGCCCTTTTATTTGTCCCGTCTTTCATACTCAGCTTTCTGCCTCTCTACAAGCTGCTCAACTTGCCGGCAGTTCTGGAGGTCATCGCCCTTGGTGCGATGGATTTGGCAGTATTGCTTGTCGGAGCCCTCCGGTTTGGCGGCAGCTGATACGTCTCCAACGTATCTATAATTTATGAAGTATTCATGCTGTTATTTTATCATTCTTGGATGTTTTACAATCATTTTATAGCAACTTTATATCATTTTTTGGGACTAACCTATTGACCCAGTGCCCAGTGCCAGTTGTTGTTTTTTGCTGGTTTTTTACATCGCAGTAAATCAATACCAAACGGAGTCCAAATGCAACGAAACTTCACGGAGATTTTTTATGGACCAGAACACCCAAGATGGGCCAGAGCAGCACCTGGGGGGTGCCCCGAGGGGGGCACAACCCACCAGGGCGCGCCTGAGGGCCCAGGCGCGCCCAGGTGGGTTGTGCCCACCTCGATGGCCTCCCGCACCCCTCTTTATCCTATAAATTCACAAATATTCCAAAACCCTTCGGGGTTAACCTAGATAGGAAGTTCCACCACCGCAAGCCTGTGTAGCCACCGAAAACCAATCGGGAGCCCGTTCCGGCACCCTGCCGGAGGGGGGAATCATCTCCGGTGGCCATCTTCATCATCCTGGCGGCCACCACGACGAGGAGGGAGTAGTCCACCCTCGGGGCTGAGGGTTTGTACCAGTAGCTATGTGTTTAATCTCTCTCTCTCTCTCGTGATCTATATCATGGGCTTTGTTAATATAGATGGATCATATGATGTTTCTCCCCTCTATACTCTTGTTGTGATGAATTGAATCTTTACCCTTTGAAGTTTTGTCTTGTCGGATTGAATATTCAGATTTGAGAACAAATGATGTATGTCTTGCGGTATGAATACTTGAGGTGACAATGAGGTATCGTATTGATTCACATGATATATGTTATGGCACTCAACTTGCGGATTCCTGAGGTGACGTTGGGGTAATCTATGCATAGGGGTTGATGCACGTTTTATTATCTTTTATCCGATAGAAACTTTGGGGTCCCTTCGTAGTTCTTTGTGTGGATTGAGTATTATGAATATGAATTTGTTTTAGTGTTATTTTAGTATGAACTCTAGGATAGATTGAACGGAAAAAATAGCTTTGTGTTATTTTAGTACGAACTCTTGAATAGATC
Organism: Triticum aestivum; assembly: GCF_018294505.1. Lineage (NCBI taxonomy): Eukaryota > Viridiplantae > Streptophyta > Magnoliopsida > Poales > Poaceae > Triticum > Triticum aestivum. The sequence goes on along the minus strand of NC_057814.1, from coordinate 418,797,905 downwards.
GAACATAAAGAATAGCTTTGAGGTGGTTTCATACCCTACAAACAATATCTATCTTTTGTTCTCCGCTAATAGGAACTCGGGAGTGATTCTTTATTGCACTTTGAGGGATAATCATATGAACCAACTATGTTAGCACTATTGAGAGATTGCACTAGTGAAAGTACGGACCATAGGCCTTGTTTTCAAGCATTGAAATACCGTTTTTGTGCTCGTTTACTATTTTCTACCTTGCTGTTTTTATTTATTCGGATTGTAAAAATATATTTCTACCAACCATATTACACTTCTATCACCATCTTTTCGCCGAACTAGTGCACCTATACAATTTGCCATTGTATTGGGTGTGTTGGGGACACAAGAGATTTCTTGTATTTGGTTGCAGGGTCGTTTGAGAGAGACCATCTTCATCCTACACCTCTCACGGATTGATAAACCTTAGGTCATCCACTTGAGGGAAAATTGCTACTGTCCTACAAAACTCGGCGCTTCGAGGCCCAACACGTGTCTACAAGAATAAAGTTGCATAGTAGACATCAAGCTCTTTTCTGGCGCCGTTGCCGGGGAGGTGAGTGCTTGAAGGTATATCTTTAGATCTTGCAATTGAATCTTTTAGTTTCTTATTTTATCACTAGTTTGGTTTATAAAAGAAAACTACAAAAAATGGAATTGAGGTTGCATCATATTATTGATCATCTTTATAATATCTTTCTTGAAAATGATGGTTCGGAAAATTGTGCTCAATTGTTAGAAGAAGAAGTCAATAAAATGTTTGGCACAAAATATTTGAATGATGAGCATGATTGCAATGTTGTTAGTATGAATTCTTTGAATATCCAAAATGCTAATGATGATTGCACAAGTCACGACAAAATTGTTTCTTATAAGCATGTCACTTTTTGCGGAGTGAATTGGGAGTGCCTTTGCACACCAAAAAGGGAAGATAGATTTTGTAAGAAGCATAAATATTTAGAAATGAAAAAGTTGCAAGAGAGGCTAGATGATTGTGCTGAAAGATGTAATTTTTTTGCCACCCTTGTGAACTTTGCAATGATCATGGTCATTTAAATCTCAAATGCAAATTGTTTCATGATCAAATCATGTCCAAAAATTGTGATAACTTGATTACCCTTGAGCATCATAAAGAGCTTAGCCTTCTTTTGGGGTATGAAGAAATAAAACATATAACTAAGGGTTTTCCAAATCCCGAGAGATTTCTTGGTTTTGATCTAGAGGAAATTTATATGTTTTGTATGGTAAATTGCATTAAGAATCCTTATATTGCCAACTATCTAAAGACAAGGAAACGAATGGAATATGAAGAGAGTACTAATGAAAGGGAAAATATTTCCCAATACCCTCCTAGTGTTTATTATGATGAATCAGGTAACGAGGAGGAGCTTCCTATCCAATCAATCTCTTCAACAAGAAGCTTGAAAAATTAATTAAACCCACACATGGTGTGGTGAAGAAGAAGAAAAGAAGAAAGAATAGAGGTAAAAAGGTATCTCTCCCAAATAATGTTGCTCCCATCACCATCGTGCCTCATGAAAGTGAATCAAATATGCTGATGGAGGATGATGATATTGATGATGATATTGTTATGCCTATTGCTTGTTGTGATGATTATGATTGGGAAGACAACAATATCCCTTATGACCTTGAAAATCTTTTTAGCACTTGTTTGGAAGAATATGATAATAATGTTTGCTACACTATTGGTGCCATTCATGCTATTGATAAGAATGATTGTGATGATATGAAAAACCACAAGCTTGGGGATGCTATGTTTAATGAGTATGGCATGTTTGAAGATTTATTTGCCGGAAATAATGCTTGTCCTAAGCTTGGGGATGCTTTGCTTAATGATTATGATCCTTTGATTCCTTCTACTTTCGATAAGAAAATTTATTATGATGATAGCATGCCTCCTATTTATGATGATTACATTGATGAAAGTGGGTTTGGAAGAGTGTCAACTCTAGGTAGTAGTGATCCCACTATTTTGGAGGTTGTTGAATCTTATTACAATATTGTGAAAGTGGATTTGGAGAGGTCATGACTTTATTTAGTGATACATCCACTATTTTGGAAGAGGTTTCAATTAATTATGACAATGAAGTTGCTATCTATGATGATTATTATGATGACATGTATGCCATAAAGAGTGATAAATCTTGTATGCTTGTGCATCATGAAAAGAGCGTTGTATGTGATGGTTATATTGTTGAATCCATTCATGATGTGCCTGAAAATTATTATGAGGAAGGAACTTATGCTCTTACATATCTCAATAATATCAAGTTCCTTCTCTATGTGTTGATTGTTTTGAAGTTGCACTTGTTTTGCCTTCCTATGCTAGTTGATTCTTGCTCCCATAAGTTGTTTGTTCACAAAATCCCTATGCATAGGAAGTTGGTTAGACCTAAATGTGCTAGGCATATGCTTCATGATGCTCTCTTCATGTTTCAATTCTTATATTTTATGCGAGCATCATTGAAATCATCATGCCTAGCTTAAAAGGCATTAAAGAAATGCGCTTGTTAGGAGACAACCCAACACTTTTACCTACTATTTTTGTGTGTTCACATGATTAAACTACTGTCATAATCATGTTTTATTGCTTTTGTTTCAGTAAAGTGCCAAGTAAAACCTTTGGGATCATGTTGGGTGATAGTTGTTTTGACCCTGTTGAAAAATAGAAACTTTTGCGGTCACGAAAATAAGTCTCATTTTTAACAGAAGAGTGATTTTGAGTTGATTCTTTTTGCAGAAGTTTAATATACAAGTTTCTCACGTGTTCCTAATTTTTTCATAATTTTGGAGTAGCAGAAGTATGGTAGTTATCCAGATCATTACAGACTGTTCTGTTTTTGACAGATTCTGTTTTCAATGCATAGTTTGCTTGCTTTCTAGTTTCTATGGCTTATATTGCTCAATATAAATTGTGGAAATGATATGATACAGTAGGCATCGTGTAGAAACAATTATGAATCTTGTCTTTGACAGTACCAAAGTGAAATGGTTTGCTCTTTATCATACTAACCTATCTCACGAAGTTCCGTTAAGTTTTGTGTGATTGATGTTTTCAAGTTTTGGGTGAGATATCGATATGAGGAGAATAAGGAGTGACAAGACCCTAAGCTTGGGGATGACCAAGCCACCCCAAGGTAATATTCAAGTAATATCCAAGCAACTAAGCTTGGGGATGCCCCGGAAGGCATCCCCTCTTTCGTCTCCAACATTATCGGTAACCTCACTAGGAGCTATGTTTTCATTCGTCACATGATATGTGTTTTGCTTGGAGCGTCAATTTATTTTGTTAAGAATTTGCTTTTTGTTATTTAGAATAATGTTTTGCATCTTTTATTTCAATAAAAGTGGCATTGATAGCCTTTGCCATGCTTATCTTGCAAGTATACATGTTGCTGTTTGAAAACAGAAAGTTTATCGATGTTGCAAAAATTCCCGAGGAAATTCAAAATGGGATAAAATGTTGAAACTTTTTGCATAATAAGCTCTGATAAATTTTCTATAGTGTGGTATAATTTCATAATTTTTGGAGTTGAATAAGTATTGATACTCTTGCATTCTTTACAGACTGTACTGTTTTGGCAGATTGCTGTTATGTTTGCTTTGTTTGCGTATGTTTGCTTGTTTAATGATTCAATTTGAGGATAGGAGTATTAAATATGCAGAGGCATTTAGTATGCAATGTTGAATAATAATTTTAGTGATTTGCTACAATAGAGATTGATAAGGTTTTTGCATTAGTTTATACTAACTTATCTCACAAGTTCTTGTTGAGTTTTGTGTGGATGAAGCTCTTGAGATTTAGGAAAACCATGATATGAGAAGAATTAAGGAGACACAAAAGCTCAAGGTTGGAGATGCCCAAGGCATACCAAGATAATATTCAAGAAGTCTCAAGCATATAAGCTTGGAGATGCCCCGGTAGGCATCCCACCTTTCTTCTTCAACAATTATCGGTTAGTATCGGTTGAGCCTAAGTTTTTGCTTCTTCACATGAGTTGTGCTATTCATAGAATATCATTTTTTTACTTGCTGTTTTAATAAAATACTTAGATCTGAAAGTTTTTAAATAAAATAGAGTCCTCAAATAGTTGCCAAGGAGGCTAAGTAAGCGGCTTTCACATCCCGTCAACGAAGCTCTTTTCTTTGGAATTGCTCTTGTGCTTCACTTATATCCTATGAGTAAATTGTTGAATAAATTGAATGTCATGAAGTTGAAATCATATCATGCCTAGTGGTAGCTTCACATTGGGTTTACAAAGTGAAATCTTTTGAGGCTTGACAATCACAATTTTGGTCATACAAGCAATTCACGAAAAATTAGTATAAGGAAGAGAACTTTCACATGCAAATACACTATCTTGGAAATCTTTTGTGATTGTGAGCCCCCATCATAATATTATATGCCAAAATTGTTGACGTTGGACAAGGAAGACAACGTAATGATCTATGTTTGTTCATATTCACATAGAAGTCATATTGTCATAGATCCTTAAACATGTGGTGCTTGCCCCCCATCTTTGCTAGCCAAAAATTCCGCACTAAGTAGAGATACTACTTGTGCATCCAAAAACCCTTAAACCCAAATCTTATTTTCAAGAGTCCACCATACCTGCCTAGGGATTGAACAAGATCCTTCAAGTAAGTTGTCATCGGTGTAAAAAGGCAATAAAAATTGCTTCTAAAAGTGTGAGATCATTTAGTGTAAGAGAAAATTGAGCGTTGTACGAACTTGTGATGGCAAAGAATAAAAGCGACAGAGTGCATAATAAAGGTTGCTATCATAAGGGGCAATATAACGTGACGTTCTTTTGCACTAAGGGGTTGAGCATACAAACAAATAAGTGCATGGCAACCTCTGCTTCCCTCTGCGAAGGGCCTATCTTTTACTTTCCAGTATTTACTTTTATGCAAAGAGTCAAAGTTTTTCTCTCTATTCCTTTTTATTTTTCTCCTTTGGCAAGCATCATGTGGTGAGGAAAGATCTAGGCACATATGTCCAGTTGAATATGGGTAGCATGAGTTATTATTGTTGACGTCACCCTTGAGGTGAATACGTTGGGAGGCAAAACAATAAGCCCCTATCTTTCTATGTGTCTAGTTGAAACGTTTTGTTCATGTGTATGCGGTGAGTGTTAGCAATCATAGAAGACTATAAGATGGTTGAGTATGTGGAGCTCTTACTTAAACTCCATTGAATAAGTTGAATCGCAATTTCTTGGTGACTAAGAACATAGGTTGTTGAGTTTCAAGAGAGTTCATTGTTTGAACCTTAACATGTGAATTGGTTGCTACTTTAACATGAGAAAATTTTATGAGAAAAGAATTGCTGTCATGATGCTAGGAAAAGTGATTGAAATTGTCATATTGATCAAACTTGTGCACCTTGCTAGCATTCACACTTCATTAATTATTTCTTTTATCATTTACCTACGCGAGGACGAGTAGGAATTAAGCTTGGGGATGCTGATACGTGTCCAACATATCTATAATTTGTTAAGTATTCATGCTGTTATTTTATCATTCTTGGATGTTTTACTATCATTTTATAGCAACTTTATATCATTTTTGGGACTAACCTATTGACCTAGTGCCCAGTGCCAGTTGCTGTATTTTGCTTGTTTTTTACATCGCAGGAAATCAATACCAAACAGAGTCAAAATGCAACGAAACTTCACGGAGATTTTTTATGGACCCGAACACCCAAGATGGGCCAGAGCAGCACCTGGGGGGTGCCCCGCGGGGGGCACAACCCACCAGGGCGAGCTTGGGGGCCCAGGAGCGCCCAGGTGGGTTGTGCCCACCTCGGTGGCCTCCCGCACCCCCTCTTTACCCTATAAATTCAAAAATATTCCAAAACCCTTCGGGGTTAACCTAGATAGGAAGTTCCGCCGCCGCAAGCCTCTGTAGCCACCGAAAACCAATCGGGCGCCCGTTCCGGCACCCTGTCGGAGGGGGGAATCATATCCGGTGGCCATCTTCATCATCCCGGCGACCACCACGATGAGGAGGGAGTAGTCCACCCTCGGGGCTGAGGGTTTGTACCAGTAGCTATGTGTTTAATCTCTCTCTCTCTCGTGATCTATATCATGGGCTTTGTTAATATAGATGGATCATATGATGTTTCTCCCCTCTATACTCTTGTTGTGATGAATTGAATCTTTACCCTTTGAAGTTTTGTCTTGCCGGATTGAATATTCAGATTGAGAACACATGATGTATGTCTTGCCGTATGAATACTTGAGGTGACAATGAGGTATCGTATTGATTCACATGATATATGTTATGGCACTCAACTTGTGGATTCCCGAGGTGACGTTGGGGTAATCTATGCATAGGGGTTGATGCACATTTTTATTATCTTTCCCGATAGAAACTTTGGGGTCCCTTCATAGTTCTTTGTGTGGATTGAGTATTATGAATATGAATTTGTTTTGGTGTTATTTTAGTACGAACTCTAGGATAGATTGAACGGAAAAATAGCTTTGTGTTATTTTAGTACGTACTCTTGAATAGATCAAACGGAAAGAATAGCTTTGAGGTGGTTTCGTACCCTACAAACAATATCTATCTTTTGTTCTCCGCTAATAGGAACTCGGGAGTGATTCTTTATTGCACTTTGAGGGATAATCATATGACCCAACTATGTTAGCACTGTTGAGATATTGCACTAGTGAAAGTACGGACCCTAGGCCTTGTTTTCAAGCATTGTAATACCGTTTTTGTGCCTCTTTACTATTTGCTACCTTGCTGTTTTTATTTATTCAGATTATAAAAATATATTTCTACCAACCATATTACACTTTTATCGCCATCTCTTCGCCGAACTAGTGCACCTATACAATTTGCCATTGTATTGGGTGTGTTGGGGACACAAGAGATTTCTTGTATTTGGTTGCAGGGTCATTTGAGAGAGACCATCTTCATCCTATACCTCTCACGGATTGATAAACCTTAGGTCATCCACTTGAGGGAAAATTGCTACTGTCCTACAAAACTCTGAGCTTGGAGGCCCAACACGTGTCTACAAGAATAAAGTTGCATAGTAGACATCAGCAGCCGCCAAGGCCTGGCAGGCGGCGCACCCGGCAACCTCCTTGCCGGGGTCGTCAACCTTGGCCTTCTTGGCGGTGCCAGGGTTTCCGGATTCCTCGACGGCAAGCACAGTCTTGCCCTTGCGCTTCCTGTTGCGCCGCCGGCCCTTCTTTGCCAGGGCGACGGCATCTTCGTCTCCAGATTCACTTTCTGCGGCGGCATCTTCGCCGGGGTACTTCCTTCCTTCTTCAGCCCGAGGACATCTGTCGGCCAAAACATAAAGTTCAGCAACATCCCTAAGCTTGTTCATTGCCAGCTCTTCACGCATCTTGCGGTTGCGCATGTTCTGATGAAACGCTGATGACAGCGACAGGATGAACATCTGTGATGTTGTACTGCACACGGCTGAATCTCTATATGTACTTGCGCAAGGGTTTGCCATCCTTCTAGGGGATGAGATGCAAATCACTTGCCTGGCCGAGAGCTTGGTGGCCTCCGGTAAAGGCGCCAACAAACTCGTGGCACAGAACCGACCAAGAGGAGATGGAATCTACTGGCAGGTGCATCAACCACGACCTAACATTGGGCTTGAGCACCAACTGGAAGTAGTTGGCAAGCACCTTGCCGTCCCGAGTCCCGGTAGATTGCATCGCAATGGTGTAAACGCTCAGGAACTCAGACGGATGAGTCTTGCCATCGTACTTCTCCGGGACCTCTGGTTTGAACGTGCGGGTAGTGGGCCACTGGAACTGCCGCAGCGCACGGGTAAAAGCTGGGCAACCTACCTTGTAAGGCAAGTCACCAAAATCCCCCGGCGCAGGCCTGTATGCAGTGGGCCGTGCATGCCTATCAGATTGATGGCGTGCTTCCCGTCACCGCTTGATGGTAGTTCGAGCGTCCTCTTTAACCGCTCCTGAAGAACTTGACGTTGGTCGCGATGAGCTCGTGGATCGGACGATGTCGTGGATCCATCATCACGGGCATCGACCCGCCGAGCTGGCGACCGTTGCTGTCGTGGTGGAGGGGAGTGCACCATAGTTGCGGCGCCTCTGGCCCGTCCGCCATCTGCACGCGCCGGCTCGGTGGACCTACGCAGCGAAGGGCCCGCCTCCTGGTATCGATCTTTATTGGCGTGGCCAATAAGGCTTTGGATAGCAGCCCTCCACTCTTGCTTCTCCGCAGCAGGAGGGAAGTCGAGGAGTAGCTGCGCTCGCGCTAATGCTTCTGTTGGCGTAGGTGGCAGCGACAAGCCCGAGGAACAAGAGGCGCTCGAACTTCTAACCATGTTAGAAGGAGCGTCGTCACAGTTCCGCGGCCGCGCGCCGTCTTGACCAGCATCTTGGCGTGCATGTCGGCCCTGCGCATCTCGAGAATGATGCAGAGGGCTCTTCCCATGGCGGCGCCTGGGGTCACCAACGTCATGGCGCTGCTCGTCGCACACGACCTGGGAGGACCGCGGCGCGGGCGTTGGCGGGGGTGTCTTAGAGGTCGCCGCGCCGCCCATAGGCAACACGGCTCCGCCCTTGGAGGTCCCCATGCCACCCGTAGGCGGCACGACTTCGTTCTTGGACGCGGCGGCATGCGGCTCGTCGTCTCGGGCACGAACGATGCCGCTCGCCTGGCTTCGGTTGCCAGAATGTTGTGGATGCTCATGATCCGCACCTCGCCACCATCTGCGACTGCTCCGTCACCCATCCGTGCTGGCACGGGCGGATCGACTCCAGACGAACCGATCGCCATGATCCCCTTCTTCTTGGGAGCCATGGTGATCAAGGAAATGACGCGCTAACCACTAGATCAGGTTTGCAGAACCAGTCTTCCCCTACCTGGCGCGCCAAAGATGTCGGGGGAATGACACCTATGGGATCCCGTGGATCCCTTCTATGGTTTGGCAGGGAAGAGGGGTGTGCAAAGAGCAGGTCTAACGATCAACACGATGGGTTTTTACCCAGGTTCGGGCCGCTCAGCAGCGTAAAACCCTAGTCCTGCTTGAGTGTATATTCTGTGTTCTTGAGCTTCGGCTAGCTCCTCTACATGCAAGCTAGGCCGAGAGGTTCAAAAGTTTGAATCCTTCTCCTGTACGCCGTGGGCCTCCTTTTATATGTCCAAGGGGTTGCCACAGTGCCACACATGAGGTGTAAAGTAGCTACAATGTCTATGTTTATCACCGGCGTCTGAGGACAAACGCATTAAATGCGCTGCTTACGTGCCCCTAGCTTTATCGGGGACGGGAATAAAGCCCGTCCCGTCCGTCGCCGCCCTGCCCCGCCTTGACGCGCGTCCGGGCTGATGACGCAAGCAGTGCCAAGTTGGCTCGCCAGCTGCTGCGCTGGAGAGGTGGCAGGATCTTCACGAAGATCTGCATGCCACCACGCAGGTGCTTGCCAGGCTGGCAAGCCAGTTGCTGCGCTGGGGTGTTGGCGAAACCTGGCCAGGCGCGAATCTTGCCAGGCCTTGTACTCAGCCCCGGCAAGGACCTTGTCGAGGGCTTAGCAATTCATCCCGGCAAGGATCTCGCCGGGGGCTTCGCGAGCCACCCTGGCAAGGATCTGCCGGGGCCTCAGCTTCTGGTCTTCTATTCTCTAATCACTGGCTTGACTGCTTCTCTAGTGATCTTGTTTTTATCCTTGGTCATCCTCTTCAGGCCTTGCCGCAGGTGTGGCTACGACTGCCCATGCACAAGTATGGGGTGCTAAAAGCCCAGACTTTAGTACGCCGACACGCGGCTGCCGAGAAGGCTGGGAAGGCTGACGGGCCGTACTGCAAGATCCATCGGACCAAGGGCCACGATCTTCAAGAATGTCATCAGGTTGAGCAACTCGTCAAGAAGTAAAAGGCTGAGTACAAGAAGCATGACCAGGAGATAGATCAGGATGGTGTTGGCGGGAAGGGTCGAGGCAGCAGAGTAGGTCACCCCGGCAAGGCTCCTTGATTCGTCTCCAACGTATCTATAATTTTTGATTGTTCCATGCTATTATATTATCTGTTTTGGATGTTTTATATGCATTAATATGCTATTTTATATTATTTTTGGGACTAACCTATTAACCTAGAGCCCAGTGCCAGTTTTTGTTTTTCCTTATTTTTGAGCTTCGCGGAAAATGAATACCAAACGGAATAAAACTTCACTGATACGTCCATTTTGCATCATGCTTTTATATCGACATTTATTGCATTATGGGTTGTTATTACACATTATGTCACAATACTTATGCCTATTCTCTCTTATTTTACAAGGTTTACATAAGGAGGGAGAATGCCGACAGCTGGAATTCTGGGCTGAAAAGGAGCAAATATTATAGACCTATTCTGCACAACTACAAGAGTCCTGAGACTCCACAAAAGTTATTTTTGGAAATAATAAAAAATACTGAGCGGAAGAAATACCTGAGGGGGCCCACACCCTGGCCACGAGGGTGGGGGCGCGCCCTACCCCCCTGGGCGCGCCCCCTGCCTCGTGGGCCCCCTGTTGGCCCTCCGGTGCCCATCTTCTGCTATATGAAGTCTTTCGTCCGAAGAAAAATCATAAGCAAGCTTTCGGGACGAGACTCCGCCGCCACGAGGTGGAACCTTGGCAGAACCAATCTAGGGCTCCGGCAGAGCTGTTCTGCCGGGGACACTTCCCTCCGGGAGGGGGAAATCATCGCCATCGTCATCACCAATGCTCCTCTCATCGGGAGAGGGCAATCTCCATCAACATCTTCACCAGCACCATCTCCTCTCAAACCCTAGTTCATCTCTTGTATCCAATTCTTGTCTCTAAGTCTGAGATTGGTACTTGTAGGTTGCTAGTAGTGTTGATTACTCCTTGTAGTTGATGCTAGTTGGTTTATTTGGTGGAAGATCATATGTTCAGATCCTTTATGCATATTAATACCCCTCTGATTATGAACATTAATATTCTTTGTGAGTAGTTACGTTTGTTCCTGAGGACATGGGAGAAGTCTTGCTATTAGTAGTCATGTGAATTTGGTATTCGTTAGATATTTTGATGAGATGTATGTTGTCTCTCCTCCAGTGGTGATATGTGAACGTCGACTACATGACACTTCACCATTATTTGGGCCTAGAGGAAGGCATTGGGACGTAATAAGTAGATGATGGGTCGCTAGAGTGGCAGAAGCTTAAACCCTAGTTTATGCGTTGCTTCGTAAGGGGCTGATTTGGATCCATATGTTTCATGCTATGGTTATGTTTACCTTAATACTTCTTTTGTAGTTGCGGATGCTTGCAATAGGGGTTAATCATAAGTGGGATGCTTGTCCAAGTAAGGACAGCACCCAAGCACCGGTCCACCCACATATCAAATTATCAAAGTACCGAACGCGAATCATATGAACGTGATGAAAACTAGCTTGAAGATAATTCCCATGTGTCCTCGGGAGCGCTTTTCTCTATATAAGAGTTTGTCCAGGCTTGTCCTTTGCTACAAAAAGGATTGGGCCACCCTGCTGCACTTTATTTACTTTTGTTACTTGTTGCTCGTTACAAATTATCTTATCACAAAACTATCTGTTACCTATTATTTCAGTGCTTGCAGAGAATACCTTGCTGAAAACCGCTTATCATTTCCTTCTGCTCCTCGTTGGGTTCGACGCTCTTACTTATCGAAAGGACTACGATAGATCCCCTATACTTGTGGGTCATCAAGACTCTTTTCTGGCGCCGTTGCCGGGGAGTGAAGCGCCTTTGGTAGGTGGAATTTGGTAAGGAAAAAATTTATATAGTGTGCTGAAATTTACTGTCTCTTGTTACTATGGAAAGTAATCCTCTGAGGGGCTTGTTCGGGGTATCTTCACCCCGACCAATAGAGCAAAGAGTTGCTCCTCAACCTACTGAACCTACTGAAAATGAAAATGTCTACTTTGAAATTCCTTCGGGTATGTTAGAAAAACTGCTAGCTAATCCTTTTGCAGGAGATGGAACAATGCATCCTGATGAGCACCTAATATATGTGGATGAAGTTTGTGGATTATTTAGGCTTGCAGGCGTGCCCGATGATGTTATTAAGAAGAAGGTCTTCCCTTTATCTTTGAAGGGAGATGCATTGACATGGTATAGGCTATGTGATGATATGGGATCATGGAACTACAAACGTTTGAAATTGGAATTTCATCAGAAGTTTTATCCTATGATCTTGTTCATCGTGATCGCAATTATATATATAATTTTTGGCCTCGCGAAGGAGAAAGCATCGCTCAAGCTTGGGGGAGGATTAAATCAATGTTATATTCATGCCCCAATCATGAGCTTCCAAGAGAAATAATTATTCAAAATTTCTATGCTCGGCTTTCTGATAACAATCACACCATGCTCGATACTTCTTGTGCTGGCTCTTTTATGATGAAGACTATTGAATTCAAATGGGATTTATTGGAAAGAATTAAACGCAACTCTGAAGATTGGGATATCGACGAAGGTAAGGAGTCAGGTATGACACCTAAGTTTGATTGTGTTAAATCTTTTATGGATACCGATGTTTTCCGTAAATTTAGCACTAAATATGGACTTGACTCTGAGATAGTAGCTTCTTTCTGTGAATCTTTTGCTGCTCATATTGATCTCCCTAAGGAGAAGTGGTTTAAATATCATCCTCCCATAGAAGTGAAAGTAGCTGCACCTATTAAAGTTGAAGAAAATACTATCACTTATAATGATCCTATTGTTCCTACTGCTTATGTTGAGAAACCACCTTTCCCTGTTAGGATAAAAGATCATGCTAAAGCTTCAACTGTGGTTCGTAAAAGCAATATTAGAACCTATACACCTCCTGAGCAAGTTAAAGTTGAACCTAATATTGCTATTGTTAAAGATCTCTTGTCTGATAATATTGATGCGCATGTTATTCATTTCTGTAATGAGACTGCTAGAATTGCTAAACCTTGTGCTAAAGATAAACATAGACCTGTGGTAGGCATGCCTGTTATTTCTATTAAAATAGGAGATCATTGTTATCATGGCTTATGTGACATGGGTGCCAGTGCTAGCGCTATACCTCATGACTTATACAAAGAAATTATGCATGATATTGCACCTGCTGAGTTAGAAGATATTGATGTCACAATTAAACTCGCTAATAGAGATACTATATCGCCAATTGGAATTGTTAGAGATGTTGAAATCTTGTGTGGGAAAACTAAATATCCTGCTAATTTTCTTGTTCATGGTTCCCCACAAGATAGCTTTTGTCCCATTATATTTGGTAGACCCTTCTTGAACACTGTTAATGCTAAGATAGATTGCGAAAAGGATGTTGTTACTATTGGTTTGGGTGATATGTCTCATGAGTTTAATTTTTCTAAATTTCGTAGACAACACCGTGAAGAGGAATTGCCTAGTAAGGATGAAATTATTGGTCTTGCTTCTATTGCCGTACCTCCTAATGATCCTTTAGAACAATATTTGCTAGACCATGAAAATGATATGTTTATGAATGAAAGAAGGGAAATAGATGAAGTATTCTTTAAACAGGAACCCATCCTGAAACACAATTTTCCTGTTGAAATCCTAGGGGATCCTCCTCCACCCAAGGGTGATCCCCTGTTTGAGCTTAAACCCTTACCTGATACTCTTAAGTATGCTTATCTTGATGAGAAAAAGATATATCCTGTTATTATTAGTGCTAACCTTTCAGAGCATGAAGAAGAGAGATTATTGAAAACTCTGAAGAAGCACCACGCTGCTATTGGATATACTCTTGATGATCTTAAGGGCATTAGTCCCACTCTATGTCAACATAAAATAAATTTGGAGAAAGATTCCAAACCAGTTCATGATCATCAACGACGGCTGAATCCTAAGATGAAAGAAGTGGTAAGAAAGGAAATACTGAAGCTTCTTGAGGCAGGTATTATTTATCCCGTTGCTGATAGTCAGTGGGTAAGTCTTGTCCATTGTGTCCCTAAAAAGGGAGGTATTACCGTCGTTCCTAATGATAAAGATGAATTGATCCCGCAAAGAATTATTACAGGTGATAGGATGGTAGTTGATTTCCGCAAATTAAATAAGGCTACTAAAAAGGATCATTACCCCTTACCTTTTATTTATCAAATGCTAGAAAGATTATCCAAACATACACATTTTTGCTTTCTAGATGGTTACTCTGGTTTCTCTCAAATACCTGTGTCAGCCGATGATCTATCAAGGCCACTTTTACTTGCCCTTTCGGTACTTTTGCTTATAGACGTATGCCTTTTGGTTTATGTAGTGCACCTGCTACCTTTCAAAGATGCATGATGGCTATTGTAACATCCCAAAATTCTAAATTTTGGAATGTTATAATAAATAGATAGATTTGATTGATTGAGTGAAATTGAGTGAAATTTGAAATATTTGAAAGTTAAATGAGAGGGAATAAAAGGACTTTCCCAAACTTTCATTTTTGCTTTTATGATCTCCGTGAATTCAAATTCTTTTCACCACAAAACCCTAGAGAGAAGATGACATGACTTCTTCCATTTATTTAAATGACAAGGGGTGTTGAAAATATTTGAATTTCATTTGAAAATATTTCCAGTTCTCAAACTTTATGCAACTCAATGATTTTCACGAGAGAAGATAAAATGACTTCTTCATAATATATGAAATATGAGTTGGGAGTCTCAAAGGATCAAATTCAAATTCCTTTTTGGAATTATTTTTCAATTTGGAGTTATTTGGATTTTTATTCAAATTATTTTCTCCAAAAATAAAATACATGGAAAATAGGGTAACATGATTCCCTACAATAGAAAATTGGAGAGAAATAAATTTGAATTCATTTTGGTATTTTAAAATGATTTTTATTGGATTTTATTAGAGCAGTAGCAATCTTGGCTTTATTTAAATTTGTGTGGATTTTATTTGACTCTAGAAAAATATTCAGCTTGTAGGAAATCTTTTGCTGAAAATTTTGATATATTATATGCCTATATAATATTTTCGTTTATTTTTATTTATCTATTTTTGTTTGTCTGAGAAAATGTTTTTTTTAAGATTTTTTTCCCCGCGGGCCAACTGGGCCAAAGCCCAGCCAGCCGGCCCAGCCCCGCGCCGCGCCCCGCTCGTCCCCGAGCTCGGGCGGACTCCCGCACCCGCACGGCGTCGCCGCCGCCGTCCTGTACCAGGACTCCGCCGCCGCCTCTCCGTTGCCCCTCCTCCACGCCTCGCGACTCCCCTCCCCGCCTATTTAAGCCGCAGCCCCGGGCCCCCCTCTCTCTTTCCTCGCCTCGCCTCGCCCGATCCACCGCCTCCGCCGTCGAGCGCCGCAGCCGCCGCCCGTGACGTCGTCGACCGCCCCCGATGCCACCACTGCACCCGCCGCCCAACGCCGCCCCTCCCCGACCTCTTCACTGGCCTCGACGACCGCCGGAGCCGCCGCCCCGATCGGATCCGAGTCGCTGGAGAACCGCCGGAACCGCCGCCGCCGCGGTAAACCCTAACCCCGATCAGCCGCCGGTTTTTAACGAAAAACCGCCTCCGACCGGTCCGATCCAGATCTTTCTGTTTTTTCATTTTGTTTTTATTTAGAGAATGTTCGCTGGTTAGAGTTAGAAAGCGAGCGTTCGCTCAGTAGGTTTTTCTTTTTTATTTTCTGTCCAGGGACCTAGTTGCAATTTTTTTTCTTACATAATAGCCCCTGGTTTTCAAACGTTCACATCTTTTTACTCGTTTGTCCAAATCCAACGAAACCAGCGCCATCTTCTTTGTTATGATCCCCTCTATCCAGTAAAATAACTTAAACATGTTTTTGAAAATTTAAAGTTTGAATTTCAAACAGATTTGTATTTGAACTTCATTTGATCGTAACTTGAGTTTTATAACTCCGTTTGAGTTGATTCTTTTTGCAAATCGAAGCTCTTGACCTAAACTTTTTGATAAGGCCAAATTCACATAATTTTGGTACTGTTAGAAATTGTTTTATGTTGCAAGAGTTATTTGCTTGGTTTTGATGTTTCCGAACTGTCTTCTTCGTTCTTCCCGATCTTTGAGTGATTGCTTATGTGTGGTTACTATTGCTTGCTCACGATAGATTGACCGGAGTGTGACGAGTAGAACTATCAAGAGTTATGAGTGTGAATGATCTTCATCAACATTGCAGGCAAGTTCACACTTTGATCATACTTTTCATTACCCAGTTTTATTGCATTAGATCAATCCTCAAACAACTGCATGATTAGGATCTGATTAATATGTGGGTTTTGGGAAGTAGATGAGGTAGTACCTATTGTCCTGTTTACTATCAAACCCTTGGGAGTTACTTCTACGTTTGCTTATATTGCTATGCTATGCTCGTAGACGTGGATTGGGTTTGAGTGAATTTTCCATAACAGATGTGAGATTGTAAATTAATGGTTCAACTTAAGGTGGCTACTTAAATAAACAACTGGGTGGATTGAGGCACCTGGAGAACCCAGTGTTGCCTGTATTTTTGGATATCCCGGAGTACCCGTGTGATCATCCTATGGACCGCCACCCAGACTAAAAGGGATCATAAGATTATTCATGCTAGAAACTTCCGTGTGCAGCCACAAGCCATTATGGGCTCTGGCATAGTTGAGTAAGTTGTGTGAGCTCTTGAAGAGGTGGACTAGCAGATGTAGGGGGATTGTAGGTGTAACGGTCTGCCCGGAGTAGAGAGTAAATGCTTCTGAAAGACTGTGTCTCAATCATCCGTTTCTCAAACACCAAGTAGTGCGAGAAATCCAAAGGAGGAGATCGAGTCTTGTGGGGAAAAGTGCACAAACCTCTGCAGAGTGTACAAACTAATCATGATTAGCCGTGTCCCCGGTTATGGACATCTTGAGTATCTAGGTCTTGGATTATCATGTGAATCTCATCATCATGTTACTTTAATTTAAATTTGATTGGGTTTAATCACGTTCTTAATTGGGATTGAGTTGGAGGCACCTTCTCAATGTTTAACAACCACCATGATAGTTAAATAAAATCTATTTCTTTGCTGTAGGGAAAAATTAGCTTTTTTCAAAAACATTATAACCATAGAGCTTTTCCACCAGCCATATATGCATGTAGTGATAGTTATTATTCATCATTATCCTCTGGTGTGAATTTGCCAGTACATTCAATGTACTGACCCTTTGTGGCTGCAACGTCTCATGTTGCAGGATTTCTTACGACGAGTAAGTGATACGTTAGGGTTACGATTTCTACACTCAACTTTGCCGTTGGTGTTGATGGGAATCCACAACCTTGTTGTTACTTCCGCTATTTGGATTGAGGTAATATTTTACGTTACTTTATACATGTGATTTACCTCTGTTATAAATCCTCGAGTACTGTGTGTGTCAGCATACCGATCCAGGGATGACACTTAAGCACAGAGACTTGACCGTATGAGGTCGGGTCGCTACAGCTATATTCTCTGACTTTTGTGAAAATATTTGTGAGGTTTTTATGGACGATTTCTCCGTCTATGGATCCTCTTTTGATGATTGCTTAAGCAACCTTGATCGAGTTTTGCAGAGATGTGAAGAAACTAATCTTGTCTTGAACTGGGAAAAGTGCCACTTTATGGTTAATGAAGGTATTGTCTTGGGGCATAAAATTTCTGAGAGAGGTATTGAAGTTGATAAAGCTAAAGTTGATGCTATTGAAAAGATGCCATGTCCCAAGGACATCAAAGGCATAAGAAGTTTCCTTTGTCATGCCGGTTTTTATAGGAGGTTCTTTAAAGACTTCTCAAAAATATCTCGGCCTCTAACTAATTTATTACAAAAAGATATACCATTTGTCTTTGATGATGATTGTGTAGAAGCATTTGAAATACTTAAGGAAGCATTAATTTCTGCACCTATTGTTCAGCCACCTGATTGGAATATACCTTTTGAAATTATGTGTGATGCTAGTGATTATGCTATAGGTGCTGTCCTAGGGCAAAGAGTTGATAAGAAATTAAATGTTATTCAATACGCTAGTAAAACTCTAGACAATGCTCAGAGAAATTATGCTACTACTGAAAAAGAATTCTTAGCAGTTGTATTTGCTTGTGATAAGTTAAGGCCTTATATTGTTGATTCTAAAGTAACTATTCACACTGATCATGCTGCTATTAAATATCTTATGGAAAAGAAAGATGCTAAACCTAGACTTATTAGATGGGTTCTCTTGTTACAAGAATTTGATTTGCATATTATTGATAGAAAGGGAGCTGAGAACCCCGTTGCAGACAACTTGTCTAGGTTAGAGAATGTTCTTGATGACCCACTACCAATTGATGATAGCTTTCCTGATGAACAATTAAATGTTATAAATGCTTCTCGTACTGCTCCATGGTATGCTGATTATGCTAATTACATTATTGCTAAATTTATACCACCTAGTTTCACATACCAACAAAAGAAAAAGTTTTTCTATGGTTTGAGACATTACTTTTGGGATGACCCACATCTTTATAAAGAAGGAGTAGATGGTGTTATTAGACGTTGTGTCCCTGAGCATGAACAGGAACAGCTCCTACGCAAGTGTCACTCCGAGGCTTATGGAGGACACCACGTTGGAGATAGAACTACACATAAGGTATTGCAATCCGGTTTTTATTGGCCTACTCTCTTCAAGGATGCCCATAAGTTTGTCTTATCTTGCGATGAATGTCAAAGAATTGGTAATATTAGTATACATCAAGAAATGCCTATGAATTATTCACTTGTTATTGAACCATTTGATGTTTGGGGCTTTGATTATATGGGACCATTTCCTGTCTCTAATGGATATACACATATTTTAGTTGCTGTTGATTACGTTACTAAGTGGGTAGAAGCTATTCCAACTAGTAGTGCTGATCATAACACTTATATTAAAATGCTTAAAGAAGTTATTTTTCCGAGGTTTGGAGTCCCTAGATATTTGATGACCGATGGTGGTTCACATTTTATTCATGGTGCTTTCCGTAAGATGCTTGCTAAGTATGATGTTAATCATAGAATTGCATCTCCTTATCACCCACAATCTAGTGGTCAAGTAGAATTGAGCAATAGAGAGCTCAAATTAATTTTGCAAAAGACTATTAATAGATCTAGAAAAAATTGGTCCAAGAAACTGGATGATGCATTATGGGCCTATAGAACTACATACAAAAATCCTATGGGTATGTCTCCGTATAAAATGGTTTATGGAAAATCATGTCACTTACCTCTCGAACTAGCACATAAGGCTTATTGGGCTATTAAAGAACTCAATTATGATTTCAAACTTGCCGGTGAGAAGAGGTTATTTGACATTAGCTCACTTGATGAATGGAGAACCCAAGCCTATGAGAAAGCCAAATTGTTTAAAGAAAAAGTTAAAAGATGGCATGACAAAAGGATACAAAAGCGTGAGTTTAATGTAGGTGGTTATGTATTGCTATACAACTCTCATTTAAGATTTTTTGCAGGAAAACTTCTCTCTAAATGGAAGGTCCTTACGTTATCGAGGAGGTCTATCGTTCCGGTGCCATAAAAATCAACAACTTCAAAGGCACAAATCCGAAGGTGGTGAACGGTCAAAGAATTAAACATTATATCTCAGGTAATCCTATAAATGTTGAAACCAATGTTATTGAAACCGTAACCCCGGAGGAATACATAAGGGATACTTTCCAGAACGTTTCAGACTCCGAAAAGGAATATGTATGTGGTACGGTAAGTAAACCGACTCCAAAACAGTTCTAATGGCATTTTTTCTTTGTTTTGGAATATTTAGAGAAATAGAAAAATAAGAAGCAGTCCAGGAAGGACACGAGGCCTCCACGAGGGTGGAGGGCACACCCTACCCTACTGGGCGCGCCCCCTACCTCGTGGGCACCTCGTGTGCTCTCCGGACTCCGTTTTCTTGCACGATACGTATTTTGGTCGGTAAAAATTCATTATATATTCTCCTGAAGGTTTTGACCACCGTATCACGCAATTGTCCTTTGTTCTTGTTTCGAGCTGTTTTCTGTCAGGGTTGTCAAGGCTAGGCATCATGTCGTCCCCCTCCTCCAACAATGGTGACAACGATGCTTAGCTAATGAAGATAGAGCTGAAGAGGGAAGAACCCATGGAGATCAACAAGGATGAAGGGATCAAGGAGGCCACGGAGTATCAAGCTCCGGCAGCAGAAGACATGCTTCAACTTGATCACAATCTTCTTACCCCAACTGAGATCGAAGCTTTCAAGATGATTGAGTTAGCTCGTATACAAAACAAGTATCTCACACGTGAAAATATTTTGTTGAAGGAGCATATCACCGCACTCAAAGGCATTATCCGCAAGTTGGAGGACCTCTTACGCTCGATGTGCGACTATCCATCATCACCATCATCTTCTTCTTCAACAAAGGAGACATAATCACATGGGTATGGGCACTCCCCTTGGCAACTGCCAAGCTTGGGGGACGTGCCCCGGTATCGTATCACCATCACATCTCTATCTTTACCGTTTTTCTTAGTTCGATCCTTTTAGTATTATCTTGATCTAGTAGAATAAAGTTTTAGTATGATCTAGTCTTGAGTTTTGCTTTATGATCCCTCTATGTAATCGAGTCCGTGAGCTATATATAATAAAGATTAGTGTTGAGTCAAGGGCTTGATTATTTTGCTATGATCTGGAGGGAATAAAAGAAAGAGAAAAGAATAAAAAGAAACAAAGAGATCATATTGATCTTATGGAGAGTAATGACTTCACATAGAAAGAGTATGATGATTAAAAGTTGCTGAGAGTTGACAAACATAGCTTTAGTCATCGTTGCAATTAATAGGAAGTAATAAAGAAAGAGAGGTTTCACATATAAATACTATGTTGGACATCTTTTATGATTGTGAGCACTCATTAAAATATGACATGCTAAGGAGTTGATGTTGGACAAGGAAGACAACGTAATGGGTAAAGTTTTCTTATATCTAAAATAAAGTATATTGTCATGGATCATCCAACATGTTGAGCTTGCCTTTCCCCCTCATGCTAGCCAAATTCTTTGCACCAAGTAGAGATACTACTTGTGCTTCCAAAGACCCTTAAACCCAGTTTTGCCATGAGAGTCCACCATATCTACCTATGGATTGAGTAAGATCCTTCAAGTAAGTTGTCATCGGTGCAAGCAATAAAAATTTCTCTCTAAATATGTATGATTGATTGTTGTGGAGGAAATAATCTTTATACGATCTTGTGATGTGGAAGAAATAAAAGCGACGGACTGCATAATAAAGGTTCATATCACAAGTGGCAATATAAAGTGACATTCTTTCGCATTAAGATTTTGTGCATCCAACCCTGAAAGCGCATGGCAACCTCAGCTTCCCTCTGCGAAGGGCCTATCTTTTACTTTTATCTTCTACATTATGCAAGAGTCATGGTGATCTTCACCTTTCCTTTTTACATTTTATCCTTTGGCAAGCACAGTATGTTGGAAAGATCCTGATATATATATCTAATTGGATGTAAGTTAGCATGAGTTATTATTGTTGACATTACCCTTGAGGTAAAAGGTTGGGAGGCAAAACTATAAGCCCCTATCTTTCCCTGTGTCTGATTAAAATTCCGTAACCACAAGTATTACGTGAGTGTTAGCAATTGTGAAAGACTAAATGATAGTTGAGTATGTGGACTTGTGAAAAGCTCTGACATAGACTCTTTCTGATGTTATGATAAATTGCAATTGCTTCAATGACTGAGATTATAATTTGTTGGTTCTCAATCAAGTTTCTGATTCATACTTTGCATTGTGAATAGATTATTACTTGAGCATAAGAAATCATATGTCAATATCCATATATGTTGCTGTTATGAGAGTAATCATGATGCCCTCATGTCCGTATTTTATTTTATCGACACCTCTACCTCTAAACATGTGGACATATTTATCGTTATCAGCTTCCGCTTGAGGACAAGCGAGGTCTAAGCTTGGGGGAGTTGATACGTCCATTTTGCATCATGCTTTTATATCGATATTTATTGCATTATGGGCTGTTATTACACATTATGTCACAATACTTATGCCTATTCTCTCTTATTTTACAAGGTTTACATAAGGAGGGAGAATGCCGGCAGCTGCAATTCTGGGCTGGAAAAGGAGCAAATATTAGAGACCTATTCTGCACAACTCCAAAAGTCCTGAAACTCCACAAAACTTATTTTTGGAAATAATAAAAAATAATGAGCGAAAGAAATGCCTGAGGGGGGCCCACACCCTGGCCACGAGGGTGGGGGGCGCCCTACCCCCCTGGGCGCGCCCCCTGCCTCGTGGGCCCCCTGTTGGCCCACCGGTGCCCATCTTCTGCTATATGAAGTCTTTCGTCCGAAGAAAAATCATAAGCAAGCTTTCGGGACGAGACTCCGCCGCCACGAGGCGGAACCTTGGCGGAACCAATCTAGGGCTCCGGCAGAGCTGTTCTGCCGGGGACACTTCCCTCCGGGAGGGGGAAATCATCGCCATCGTCATCACCAACGCTCCTCTCATCAGGAGAGGGCAATCTCCATCAACATCTTCACCAGCACCATCTCCTCTCAAACCCTAGTTCATCTGTTGTATCCAATTCTTGTCTCTAAGTCTGAGATTGGTACTTGTAGGTTGCTAGTAGTGTTGATTACTCCTTGTAGTTGATGCTAGTTGGTTTATTTGGTGGAAGATCATATGTTCAGATCCTTTATGCATATTAATACCCCTCTGATTGTGAACATGAATATGCTTTGTGAGTAGTTACGTTTGTTCCTAAGGACATGGGAGAAGTCTTGCTATTAGTAGTCATGTGAATTTGGTATTCGTTCGATATTTTGATGAGATGTATGTTGTCTCTCCTCTAGTGGTGTTATGTGAACGTCGACTACATGACACTTCACCATTATTTGGGCCTAGAGGAAGGCATTAGGAAGTAATAAGTAGATGTTGGGTTGCTAAAGTGACAGAAGCTTAAACCCTAGTTTATGCGTTGCTTTGTAAGGGGCTGATTTGGATCCATATGTTTCATGCTATGGTTAGGTTTACCTTAATACTTCTTTTGTAGTTGTGGATGCTTGCAATAGGGGTTAATCATAAGTGGGATGCTTGTCCAAGTAAGGACAGCACCCAAGCACCGGTCCACCCACATATCAAATTATCAAAGTACCGAACATGAATCATATGAACGTGATGAAAACTAGCTTGACGATAATTCCCATGTGTCCTCGGGAGCGCTTTTCTCAATATAAGAGCTTGTCCAGGCTTGTCCTTTGCTACAAAAAGGATTGGGACACCTTTCTGCACTTTATTTACTTTTGTTACTTGTTGCTCGTTACAAATTATCTTATCACAAAACTATCTATTACCTATTATTTCAGTGCTTGCAGAGAATACCTTGCTGAAAACCGCTTATCATTTCCTTCTGCTCCTCGTTCGGTTTGACACTCTTACTTACCGAAAGGACTACGATAGATCCCCTATACTTGTGGGTCATCATTCACGATGATTTTTCTTGGACCAGAAGACACCCAGGAGACTTGGAGTTCAAGTCAGAAGAGCCACGGGGCGGCAACAAGGGTGGAGGGCGCGCCCAGGGGGTAGGGTGTGCCCCCTACCTTGTGGGCCCCACGTGACCCCCTTGACCTAGTCCTGCCTCCTATATATTCACATATATTCCCAAACCACCAGAAGCATCCAAGAAAACACTTTTCCACTGCCGCAACCTTCTGTTCCCATGAGATCCCATCTTGGGGCCTTTTTCGGCATCTTGCCGAAGGGGGATTCGATCATGAGGGTATCTACATCAACCCTATTGCCCTTTCGATGAAGCGTGAGTAGTTTACCACAGACTTACGGGTCCATAGCTAGTAGCTAGATGGCTTCTTCTCTCTCTTTGATTCTCAACAGCATGTTCTCCTCGATGTTCTTGGAGATCTATCCGATGTAATCTTCTTTTGCGGTGTGTTTGTCGAGATCAGATGAATTGTGGATTTATGATTAGCTTATCTATGAATATTATTTGAATCTTCTATGAATTCTTATATGCATGATTTGATATCTTTGTATTTCTCTTCGAATTATCGGTTTGGTTTGGCCAACTAGATTGGTTTTTCTTGCAATGGGAGAGGTGCTTAGCTTTGGGTTCAATCTTGTGTGATTTCACCCAGTGACAAAGTAGGGGTAGCGAGACACGTATTGAATTGTTGCCATCAAGGATAAAAATATGGGGTTTACATCATATTGCTCGAGTTTATTCCTCTACATCATGTCATCTTACTTAAGGCGTTACTCCGTTCTTTATGAACTTAATACTCTAGATGCATGCTGGATAGCGATTGATGTGTGGAGTAATAGTAGTAGATGCAGCCAGGAGTCGGTCTACTTGACACGGACGTGATGTCTATATTTCATAATCATTGCCTTGGATATCGTCATAACTTTGCGCTTTTCTATCAATTGCTCGACAGTAATTTGTTCACCCACTGTATTATTTGCCTTCATGAGAGAAGCCTCTAGTGAAACCTATGGCCTCGGGGTCTATTTTCCATCATATTAGTTTCCGATCTACTTTTTGCAATCTTTTACTTTCAGATCTATAAACCAAAAAACCCAAAAATATTTTATCTTTTGTTTAGTTTTATTTATCTATCTCTATCAGATCTCACCTTTGCAAGTGACCGTGAAGGGATTGACAACCCCTTTATCGCGTTGGGTGCAAGTGTTTGATTGTTTGTGCAGGTATCGATGATTTGGGCATTCTTCTCCTACTGGATTGATACATTGGTTCTTAACCGAGGGAAATACTTATCTCTACTTTGCTGCATCACCCTTTCCTCTTCAAGGGAAAAACCAACGCAAGCTCAAGAAGTAGCACTCCTCAGTATCAAGGGAGACCCGCCAGAGGCCGCGAGAAGAAGGAATGCGATGACGAGAGTGATGAAGGAGATGAAGAGGAAACCAGCGAGCAGGAGTTCCAGAAAGCCACTGACGCCCTATGCATTGACGGGGGTGCATCCTTGCACTCCTCTCATCGCCAACTTAAACAGTGGGCAGGTGAGGCCAATGCCGTGGAGCCAGCAGCAGATTCTCGGAAACCGCTCAAATGGTCCCGCACGCCCATCATCTTTGATGAAGAGGACCACCCTGACCGCACCACCGCTGTGGGGTGTTTGCCGTTGTTGGTCTCACCAACAATCCGCAACCTCAAGGTCACAAAAATGTTGGTTGACGACGGGGCCGGGTTGAATCTGATTTCTCCCAAGGTCATCAGTAAACTCCAGATAGCAGATGAAGAGCTCAAGGCTACTGGTACTTTCCAAGGGATCAACCCCGACAGGAGTCATCCTAAGGGGAAGATCACACTGTCGGTAACGTTCGAGGGGGAGTTGAACTACCAGACTAAGAAGATCGTGTTTGATGTGGTAGACCTCCCCCTGCCATACAATGGAATCCTTGGTCGCCCAGCCCTAGCAAAATTCATGGAGGCATCCCACTATGCCTACAACACACAGAAGATACCAGGACCAATGGGCGTCATTTCCATTCCATCAGATAAGAGGGACGCGATCATATGCATGGACAAGATGTACCGGGAAGCAATCACGGGAGAGGCCGCGGAAGCTACCGCTCCCGCCAAGGAAAGCAAGAAAGGGAAGAAAGCTCGCAAGGACGCCAGCAAGGAATCCGGGAAGTGCACCTCTTCAGAGTGCGATGCGCCTGTTGATGACTTGCCGGAGAGTTCCAATAGCAAGAGATCCAAGGCTGCTACACCCGCTGTGAAGAAAAGGTCCCGGCAGGGCTGGCTGGCGCTGATGGTACATTTACTATCAGTACCACACTCGATGACAAATAGGAAAGCGCGCTCGTTGCCTTCCTGCGGGCGAATGTCGATGTGTTTGCTTGGTAACCGTCTGACATCCCCGGTGTTCCCAGGGAGGTAATCGAGCACCACCTTGCTGTCTGCCCACATGCCCGGCCCGTCAAGCAGAAGGTCAGAAAGCAAGCTTTGGAGCGGCAGCAGTTTATTACCGAAGAGATCAAGAAATTTGAGGCAGCTGGTTTGGTAAGAGGAGTATTGCATCCAACGTGGTTAGCAAATCCAGTGGTGGTGCGCAAGGCAAATGGGAAATGGAGGCTTTGCATAGATTTCACAGATATGAATAAAGCATGCCCGAAGGACCCATTCCCCTTGCCACACATCGACCAGATTGTCGATTCCACCTCCGGGTGTGACCTGCTTTCCTTCCTGGATGCCTACTCCGGATACCACCAGATTTTCATGTCCAAGGAAGATGAAGAGAAGACCGCGTTCATAACCCCATGCGGCATGTATTGTTTTGTACGGATGCCCTTTGGGTTAAAGAGCACTGGATCGACCTTTGCAAGAGTAGTACAGATTGGCTTTGAGTCCCAGCTGCACAGAAATATTGAAGCCTACATGGATGATATAGTGGTCAAAACCAAGGACAGATTGACCCTCATTCAGGACTTGGAAGAGACCTTTGCGAATCTACGCAAGATCAACTTGAAGCTGAACCCGGAGAAGTGTGTGTTTGGTGTTCCTTCCGGCAAGCTACTTGTATTCTTTGTATCCCACCGGGGGATAGAGTCCAACCCCGACAAGATCAAGGCGATTGAGCAACTTCAAGCACCCAAGACAGTTAAGGACGTGAGGCGTTTGACTAGATATGTTGCCACGCTGAGCAAGTTCATTTCCAAGTCAACCGAGCACGCCATGCCGGTCTTCAAAATCTTGAAGAAGGTAGGGCCCATGGAGTGGACCCCAGAGGCAGACGCTGCGCTACAAGATTTCAAGGCCTCCCTTTCCTCTGTTCCCACCTTAGTCGCTCCTAAACCACAAGAGTCGTTGCTACTATATCTAGCGGCAACCAATCAAGTGGTTAACACAGCGCCGGTGGCACAGCGAGAGGTGGATGAAGCAGCAGTCGCAACCACTGTCCCCCTCTGAAGAGGAAAGCGAACTATCCCGGCAAGGCCAGATGCAGATCAGAACAAGGAGGAGCGGGGCAACGGAGACAGTTCCAAGGTCACGGCAAGGAACAAGGTGGTGCAGCGCCCAGTGTACTTGTAGCGACTCGACCTCAGACAGTCAAGTCTCTGTGCTTAAGTGTCATCCCTGGATCGGTATGCTGACACACACAGTACTTGAGGGTTTATAACAGAGGTAAATCACATGTATAAAGTAACGTAAATGCTATTACCTCAATCCAAATAGCGGAAGTAACAACAAGATTGTGGATTCCCATCAACACCAACGGCAAAGTTGAGTGTAGAAATCGTAACCCTAACGTATCACTTACTCGTCGTAAGATATCCTGCAACATGAGACGTTGCAGCCACAAAGGGTCAGTACATTGAATGTACTGGCAAATTCACACCATAGGATAATCATGAATAATAACTATCACTACATGCATATTTGGCTGGTGGAAAAGCTCTATGGTTATAATGTTTTTGTGAAAAGCCAATTTTTCCCTACTACAAAGGAATATATTTTACTTAACTACAAGGTTTGTTGAAAATATTGAGAAGGTTCCTCCATCTCAATCCCAAAGTAATAATTATAACCCAAAAAATTAATTAAGTAAAGTGATGAGATCAACATGATAATCCAAATACCAGAGACTCAAGATTGTCCATAACCGGGGACACGGCTAATCATGATTAGTTTGTACACTCTGCAGAGGTTTGTACACTTTTCCCCACCAGACTCGATCTCCTGCGTTTGATTTCTCGCACTACATGGTGTTTGAGAAACGGATGACCGAGACACAGTCTTTCAGAAACAATAACTCTTTACTCCGGGTCGACAGTTACACCTATTTTCCCCTACATCTGCTAGCCCACCTCTTCAAGAGGTCATGTAACCTACTCAACTATGCTAGAGCCCATAATAGCTTGTGGCTGCACACGTGTCTTCATCTGGTTGCATGAACTTGCTCCTTGCATCCGCCATTCCTAAAAGAGTAGAAAGTGGAGAGGGGTCAGAAATGAGAAGAGAGAAGCTTTCTAGGGCTTAAGATTAGTGGTCGTGTCCTACAGTCAGCGTGTGCTCTGATACCAACTTTGTAGCGACCAGACCTCAAATGGTCTGTGCTGCTGTGCACCAGTGTCATCCCTGGATCAGTAATGCTGACACGCACAGTACAAATGGAGGATTTATAACAGAGTAGCAATCACACACTTATTACATCGAATATCTCCAAAGAGAATAAGTATGATAAACATGGCTTAAGGCCATCTAATAACGATAACAGCGGAAGACTTGGAAGATAAGTGAGTCCATCAACTCCAGCGGCATCACTGAGTATAAGACCACGACCTAAGGCACCTTACTCGTCGTCTGAAAAGTCTGCAACATGAAACGTTGCAGCCCGAAAACGGGTCAGCACATAGAATATGCTGGCAATGTAACACATAGAGAATAATGAACAATAATAATGCTATACTACATGCATATATGGCTGGTGGAAAGCTCTATGGTTACAATTTTGCGAAAAGCCAATTTTATCCTACTTCAAAGGAATAAATTTTATTTAACTATCATGGTGGTTGTGAAACATTGAGATGGTTGACAGCATCTCAATCCCAATTAAGAAATCATCATCAACCCAACAAAATTAATTAAAAGTAACATGGTGATGAGATTCACATGATAATCCAAGTACTAGATACTCAAGTTGTCCATAACCGGGGACACGGCTAACCATGATTAGTTTGTACACTCTGCAGAGGTTTGTGCACTTTTCCCCACAAGACTCGATCTCCTCCGTTGGATTACTCGCACTACATGGTGTTTGAGTAACGGATGACCGAGACACAGTCTTTCAGAAGTGTTTGCACCTTACGTATGGGTAGACAGTTACACCTACTTTCCCCTACATCTGCTAGTCTACCACTGTAAGAGTTCACACAACTTAGTCAACTATGCTAGAGCCCATAATAGCTTGTGGCTGCACACGGAAGTTTCTAGCATGAATAATCTCATGATCCCTTTGAACCTGGGTGGCGGTCCAAAAGAAAAACAGGCAATCCTGGAATACCCAGGTACCTCAATCCACCCAGATGTGAGTTTTAGTTGCCACCTTAAGTAAACCATTAATTAACAATCTCACATCTGTCATGGAAATCTCTCAAACCCAATCCACGTCTACGAGCATAGCATGGCAATATAATAGCAAACGTAGAAGTAACTCCCAAGGGTTTGATAAAAAAACAGGTAATAGGTACTACCTCAGCTACTTCCCAGTTCCCACAATTTAATTAGATCCTAATCATGCAATTGTTTGAGGAATAGATCTAATGCAATAAAACTGGGTATGGAAGGTATGATCAAAGTGTTACTTGCCTTGCTGATGGTCCGCAAAACCTAGCGTTTCGAAGTAACAAGCGGCACACTCCGGGTACTCTATCGCAAACAAACAAGCAAACAATAAGTACTCATCTAATGCATAGGTAAAACTCGAATGAATGATCCAACCAGAAAGTTCAACTTAAGAACTCCGGTTTGCAAAAGGAATCAACTCGAAAGAAGCAACGAAAGTCAAACTGCGAAAGAAACAAGCTTCGTTTACTAATCTGGATCTAGGTCAAATTTTACAGTAGCAAAATCTTGTTTGAGTAGGTTAAACGGAAAGAGAATTTCGAGACGAAACTCTAGGCGCTTGAATCGCCTGATTCCGATAAACGAGCGAGAAGTTAAACAGAAACGAAGATTCGATCTGAAATCGAATCTGAGATAATCGCAGAAAAATCCGACGAAAAAGAAAAACGGATGAACGGTTAAAGAACGGACGTTCGTTAACAGAGAAAAACCGACGAACGCGTTCGTTAAAACGAACGGTTCGGTGAACACTCGCAAAATAACAAAACCGAAAAAAAAACCGATCTAGGTTTTTTTTAAACGAACGGTTTTTTTTAAACAAAAACCGGCGACGAACGAGGCGAGGCAGTACCTCGTCGGGGGTGGCTCCGGTGGGGCTCCGGCGAGGGCGCGGGGGTGCGGCGGGGGTGCGGGGGCTCGGGGAAGGGCGAGGGGGCGGCTCCGGCGGCGGCAAACGGCGGCGGCGGCGGCTCCCGTGCGGGCGGCGGCGGCGGGCAAGTGCGGCGGCGGCGGCGGGCAAGGCGGGCGGCGGCGGGATGAGGGAAGAGGGGGGGTGCGGGGGTTTATAAAGGGGGGGGAGCAACTTGGAGGAGGGGGCAAGCTCCGGCGGCGGCTCGGATTCCCGTGTCCACCATGGACACGGCGGCAGCGGCGCGTCCCGTGCGCGAGGAGGAGAGGGGCGCGGGGTGGGCCGGCGGCCTGGCGCGGCTGGGCTCGGCCCGGCGGGCGCGCGTGTTTTTTTTTTAAACGTTCCGCGGAAAAATATTCGTAGAGAAATAAATAAAAGTCCAAAAAATATAAAATAAATTTTCCCCGTCTAGTTAGAAAATCTAGAATAGGGTGAACATTTTTTAACACAAAATAAATATTTTTAAAACATGCAATATTTTTAATGCAATAAAAATTGCAAATAAAATCCAAATAAATTCCAATAAATGATTTTAACATTTTACCTCCAGTATTTCAATTGTTTTGGAGAAGTCATATTTTCTCCTCTCATTTATTTTTAAAATGAAATATTTTTCCGGAGAGAAAATAATTAAAACCAAAATCCTCGTCTTATTATTTGATGTAAATCAAATATGAAAATTCGAGAAAATCCCCAACTCTCTCCGAGGGTCCTTGAGTTGCTTAGGATTTATTGAGGATTTGTCAAAATGCAAATAAAATATGATATGCAATGATGATCTATGTATAACATACCAAATTGAAAATTTGGGATGTTACAGATACACTCAATCCCAATCCACATCTACGAGCATATCATAGCAGTATAAGCATAACGTAGTAACTCCTAGGGTTTGATACAGGGCAATAGGTTCTACCTCATCAACTACTTCCCAATACCCACATGTTATCAAATCCTAACCATGCAATGTTTGGGGGTGAAACTAATGCATAAAAACTGGGTATGAAAGGGATATGATCAAAGTGTGAACTTGCCTATACTGTTGATGAAGATGATTCGCACTCAACACTCTTGATAGTTCTACTCGTCACACTCCGGTCAATCTATCGTAAGCAAGCAATAGTAACCACACATAAGCAATCACTCAAAAGATCAGAAAGAACGAAGAAGACAATTCGGAGAACATCAAAACCAAGCAAATAACTCTCGCAACATAAAACAATTTCTAACAGTACCAAAATTATGTGAATTTTGCCTTATCATAAAGTTTAGGTCAAGAGCTTCGATTTGCAAAAAGAATCAACTAAAACGGAGTTACGAAACTCAAGTTACGATCAAAAGAAGATTCAAATTCAAATATGTTTGAAATCAAATTTTAAAACTTTCAAAAACATGTTTAAATTGATTATCTGGATAAAGGGGATCATAACTAAGAAGTAGGCGTTGCTTTCGTCTAATTCCGACTAACGAGCAAAAAGTAGCGATCGTTTGAAGTACAGGGACTAATCTGTTAAAACTTTAATCACACACGGGTCCCTGGCAGAAATAAAATAAAACAAAAAGGCTATTAAACGAACGTTCGCTAACGAACGCTAACGAACAAAAAACCGTTCGGTGAAAACCCTAACTAACGAACGTTCACCGAATAAATAAATAAAATGTTTAAAAAATATTAAAAAAACGAAATCTGGATCGTTCGATCCAGATCCAACGGACGGAAGGCGGCGGTTACCACGGCGATCGCCGGCGACGTGGAAGACGGCGGTGGCGGCTCGGCTAGAATGGGGCGACGACTCCGGGCGTCGGCGGCGGCAGCGGAGTAGCTGGGGAGGGGCGGCGCGGCTGGGCGAAGGCGATGGCGGTGTCGGCGCTCCGCGAAGGGGCCGGAACGGAGTGCGGCGGCGGCGGCAGATCTTAGCTGACGGGTCTGGCGCCAATACTAAACAACTATCGATATCTCATGGTGGTCAACCATTTATGGTTTCTCCTGCAGGAAAAGGGTCTGGGTTGAACCTCACCGTATATCCTACAATTGGCAACGGCTGCGGTGTACAAGGGAAAATTGTCATACCATTCTAAGGTTTAAACAAGGTTTTGGTCGTCGTCTCTCTACTATAGGTAAGTCACTCATATTTACCATCCCATATAGCAAGGCGAATAATAAGAGTAAGTCAGTATGGTGATCAATCCATCCTACACCCAAATCATTATCTTGTATATGGTTTAGCGAATCTCGCATTCTAACACTCGGTCATCCTCACAAGCATTGCAGAATTTCTCTTGTCAACGAACCAAGTTCGGATAATCCATAGATTTTGCAAGCCAAACAAACATCTATCATTCCTTCACAACTCTAAGGTTTTGCGTTAGTTCCTATGAAATCATCTGTCGATAAAATCGTAACTTCTTCCAAGGTTTTTCCTTTAGCAAGAGTGTGCTTGCTTCTTGGCAGGTCCTGGGGCCTGTGGGTTATGGCCCATCTCGTCACTTGTAAACCTTGAACTCATCCTCGGGGCAACTGCTCTTCAATCCACCATCCAACTTCCTGGCATACTTAAATCCATCAAATTCTACTGTCTCCCTTCCTTCGAATTATGCCAAACTAAGACGTGATTACTCAGACTCATCATGGAGTTGCAATTGCTCCATGTTACCAACATTCTACCTCCTTTACATCCAATAATACTCCATACCTTCATATTCTTGGGGTATCCAACATATCGAGATAAAACTCATTCTTATTTTGTCCAAAATCCACTTCGTGGTATATCATTCTCCTTTCCATGGGTCAAGTGTCCTCACAGGGTACTACCACCCTTAAAATTGCACAAACTCATCCATAGACCATATTTCTCATATCCTCGAAAATGGTCAAAATCTTTCTTCACAGAGTAACAACTCATAAAATCCAAATCAGTACCAACACTGCTAACTTTATTGATCCTCAAATTACTACAATCTCCTGCATATCCATTACATGTCTCAACTCATTGCCTCAAAAGAAAATGTTCTCACTTCTACTACTATACTTCTTTGTTGCAGACGCAACTATTTAGCTCAAGCTTCCTTCTCTTTGGGACAATCTCTCGCAAAGTGTCCTGCTTCATTACAATGGAAACATATTACTTCCGACAAGTCTCATGGTTTTTGTGATTACATAGCCTCCTTGGGTCCTCGGCTTCCTTTTTGGGCAACTGTTGAAGTAGTGCCCTGACTCCTTACACCTATAATAGGTGATATGACTCAGATCCTTCCTGGAATCCAATCTACTTCTCTTTCTGGACTTTTCCGTTCCAATCTGGGCTTCTATTTCCTGTGGGTCATACTCTACTCCATCCGTCGGGAATTCTACTAGATCCCCATTCATACAATTCTGGGAGATGTGTCCTTCTTCTCCACATGAATAGCATGACTTGGTGCAGGGTTTAATTGGTTCTTCTTTGGGTGTGTCCTCCACCTCTTCCTTCAACACTGGTTCTTCTAGAATTTCCATGAGGGCTCCTTTCATTGCTTCTTTCTTCTGCTGGATGGTTCGTTGTACCATGGGGTAAATGTGACACTGGGCAGGGTAGTGGGTAGTTCCTTCACACAGGAAACCAGTAATCTGCCTAGTTGGGCATTCTTCAGCTGGGTGACTTCCTTCACAATTAGGGCATTCACCCTTGTGCTCTTTATGGTTGTGTCCTATTTCTCCACAAAGCTTGCATGCACAGGGTTTCTTCATATCATTTCCATAAGGCTTCAATTTCTGGGACACAAACCGAGACTTTAGCAAAGTCAACATAAATTCTTCCCAAGTGGTTTCTCCTTGCCATCCATTGGTGGTTTGGTACATCCTCCACCAAGTGGCAGCACCTCTTTCAAAGCACTGAAGAGCATGCTGGGCCATATCCTTTCCGGCTATAGGGTTATTCTCCATGTGATCCTCCATGTTCTAAATCCATCGGTCCGTCTCCAATTGACTTATCGGTCCAAAAATACAAGCTCATCTCCATTCATCCTCTAATGGGTCCATGGGTTTTGGGGTGGGATAAGAGAGATCGAGAGGGATGCACACATTACAAACAAAAGTTTTGAAAAGAAAGATTTTATTTGTGGCTGTCGAAAAGACAACAAACAAATGACAGCTCACAAACATCGCATCTAACGTAGGTATATAACAGGGGTTTGGTCTTCTAAAGGTCAATAACTCCTCAAAGTCGTCAAACTCGTCAAACTCTTCAAGTCTCGTTCATGCCTCCAATGGCTTCTTCCGATCAGACTTGTCCTTCTCAAGTTCTTCTGCCAGATCATCTCTGTTGACGCGAAGTCTCTCGTGACATCCTTTAATATTTCTGGAGTTGCATTCAAACTTCTGGTTTTCAACATCCTTGGCATGAACCCTGGTCCTACTATCCTTCAGTTCCTGACGAATTCTTCGATGTCTCGAGGTTTTGCTCCTCCAGCTTGGCTACTTTTAGCTTCTAGGTCCTCAGTTCTTCACGAAACACTTCTTTGTCAAATACGGCTTCCTGAAGGTCCATCAATTCTTGATGTAATACTCCAAATCCTGGCGATACACCAGCTAGGGTTAAAACTTCATCTTTTGCTGATAGATGCTCCATCAGCCTTCTACCATCCAATCCTTCCATGCATATGCATGCTTAACTCAGCACGGTGACAATAGCATAAGCGGGTGATAACATCATGGATAGCCGTGTTTCTTCCCTTGTAATTGCCATGAGCTATCATTCCATAGTTGATATCTCCTGCCTTCGGGTTTCCTTGACAAAACTTTGAGTTCTAATGCTAAATGTTCCGGTCTTTCTCCGATACACCTTGATCTCGGGTATTGACAACTTCCTTAGTCTGCCAAGTTCCATAAGGGGTGCCTTCCTAGGTCATACAAATCTGGAAAATTCTATAGGGCCTTCAAATTCTCCTAGTCTTCGGAGTCTTCAACCGTTTTAATTTCCATTATTATAATACACGGTAAAATCCTCTTCATTCCGAAGTGATCTTAGTTGTCCGATATCTTGTACTCCTTGGAGTGGTCTCATCAGTCGATTCCTCATGTGGTCAAAAGGGGAAAGGGATATGGTCTCACTAAAAGGGAATATTTGAATAAGCTCAGAAGAGAAGAGAGGTAAAAGATCTTTTTGAAAGAGAAAGTTTTAGAGAAAATCCTTCCTATGGGCTTACCAGTTTCTAGGGTCATGTCCTACAGTCAACATGTGCTCTGATACCATCTGGTAGCGACCCGACCTCAAACGGTCAAGTCTCTGTGCTTAAGTGCCATCCCTGGATCGGTATGCTGACACACACAATACTCGAGGATTTATAACAGTGGTAAATCACATGTATAAAGTAACGTAAATGCTATTACCTCAATCCAAATAGCGGAAGTAACAACAAGGTTGTGGATTCCCATCAACACCAACGGCAAAGTTGAGTGTAGAAATCGTAACCCTAACGTATCACTTACTCATCGTAAGATATCCTGCAACATGAGACGTTGCAGCCACAAAGGGTCGGTACATTGAATGTACTGGCAAATTCACACCATAGGATAATGATGAATAATAACTATCACTACATGCATATTTGGCTGGTGGAAAAGCTCTATGGTTATAATGTTTTTGCGAAAAGCCAATTTTTCCCTACTGCAAAGGAATATATTTTATTTAACTACAAGGTTTGTTGAAAATATTGAGAAGGTTCCTCCATCTTAATCCCAAAGTAATAATTATAACCCAAAAAATTAATTAAGTAAAGTGATGAGATCAACATGATAATCCAAATACCA
The DNA here is from genome assembly GCF_018294505.1 of Triticum aestivum. Classification (NCBI taxonomy): domain Eukaryota; kingdom Viridiplantae; phylum Streptophyta; class Magnoliopsida; order Poales; family Poaceae; genus Triticum; species Triticum aestivum. Next base: position 418,762,129 of record NC_057814.1, on the reverse strand, counting down.
GAGACTCAAGATTGTCCATAACCGGGGACACGGCTAATCATGATTAGTTTGTACACTCTGCAGAGGTTTGTACACTTTTCCCCACAAGACTCGATCTCCTCCGTTTGATTTGTCGCACTACATGGTGTTTGAGAAACGGATGACCGAGACACAGTCTTTCAGAAACAATAACTCTTTACTCTGGGTGGACAGTTACACCTACTTTCCCCTACATCTGCTAGCCCACCTCTTCAAGAGGTCATGTAACCTACTCAACTATGCTAGAGCCCATAATAGCTTGTGGCTGCACACGGAAGTTTCTAGCATGAATACTCTTATGATCCCTTTGAGCCTGGGTGGCATTCCATAGGGTGATCACACGGGTCCTCCGAGATCCCCTTGGCAAGCACTGGGTTCTCCAAGTGCCCGGGCAAACCACTGGGTGCTCTAGGGTGCCCCAACCAATCCACCCAAATGTGTATTAAAGTAGCCACATTGAGTTAACCATTAAATAATAATCTCACATCTGTCATGGATACACTCAATCCCAATCCACGTCTATGAGCATATCATAGCAGTATAAGCATAACGTAGTAACTCCCAGGGTTTGATACAAGGCAATAGGTTTTACCTCATCAACTACTTCCCAATACCCACATGTTATCAAATCCTAACCATGCAATGTTTGGGGGTGAAACTAATGCATAAAAACTGGGAATGAAAGGGATATGATCAAAATGTGAAGTTGCCTGTACTGTTGATGAAGATGATTCGCACTCAACACTCTTGATAGTTCTACTCGTCACACTCCGGTCAATCTATCGTAAGCAAGCAATAGTAACCACACATAAGCAATCACTCAAAAGATCAGAAAGAACGAAGAAGACAATTCGGAGAACATCAAAACCAAGCAAATAACTCTCGCAACATAAAACAATTTCTAACAGTACCAAAATTATGTGAATTTGGCCTTATCAGAAAGTTTAGGTCAAGAGCTTCGATTTGCAAAAAGAATCAAACTAAAACGGAGTTACGAAACTCAAGTTACGATCAAAAGAAGATTCAAATTCAAATCTGTTTGAAATCAAATTTCAAAACTTTCAAAAACATGTTTAAATTGATTATCTAGATAAAGGGGATCATAACGAAGAAGTAGGCGTTGGTTTCGTCTAATTCCGACTAGCGAGCAAAAAGTAGCGATCGTTTGAAGTATAGGGACTAATCTGTTAAAACTTTAATCACAGAAGGGTCCCTGGCAGAAATAAAATAAAATGAAAAGGCTATTAAACGAACGTTCGCTAACGAACGCTAATGAACGAAAAACCGTTCGGTGCAAACCCTAACTAACGAACGTTCACTGAATAAATATTTAAAATGTTTAAAAATATAAAAAAACGAAATCTGGCTCGTTCGATCCAGATCCAACGGACGGAAGGCGGCGGTTACCACGGCGATCGCCGGCGATGTGGAACACGGTGGCGGCGGCTCGGCTAGAACGGGGCGACGACTCCGGGCACTGGCGGTGGCAGTGGAGTAGCTGGGGAGGGGCGGCGCGGCTGGGCGAAGGCGATGGCGGTGTCGGCGCTCCGCGAGGGGGCCGGAACGGAGTGCGGTGGCGGCGGCAGATCTCGTCGGAGCTCGCAACTCCGGCAAGGTTTTGCACGGGCGGCGGCGGCGGCTCGGGGAGGAGAGGAACGGGGCCCGGGGCCTCGGGTTTTATAGGGGAGGGGAGGAGGGGGCGTGGAGGAGGGGGCAGGAGAGGCGGCGGGGAGAGGCCGGGTGGAGCACGGCGGCGGCGCTGGCGTGCTGGCTCGGGACTTCGTCCCGAGCTCGGGGACGAGCGGCATGGGCCAGCTGGGACGTGGCCTGGTTGGCTGGCTGGGTCGGCCCGGTCCGGTCGGTCCAGAAGCTAATTTTTTTTAAAAAAAACATTTTTTTCTTTTCAGACAAACAAAAACAATAAAAAATAAACTTATATAGGCATATTATATATCAAAATTTTCAGAAAAAGGTTTCCTACAAGCTGAACATTTTTCTAGAGTCAAATAAAATCCACACAAATTCAAATAAAGCAAAGAGTGGTACTGCTCTAGTTAAATCCAGTAAAAATCATTTTAAAAATACCAAAATGATTTCAAATTTATTTCTCTCCAATTTTCTACTATAGGGAATCATGTTAGCCTATTTTCCATATATTTTATTTTTGGAGAAAATTAATTTGAATAAAACCCAAATACTCCAAATTGAAAATAATTTCCAAAAGGACTTTAAATTAGATCCTTTTAAACTTCCAACTCATATTTCATATGTTTTGAAGAAGTCATTTTATCTTCTATCATGAAAATCATTGAGTTGCTTAAAGTTTTTGAATTGGAAAATATTTCCAAATAAAATTCAAATCTTTTCAAAACCCTTTTCATTTAAATAAATGGAAGAAGTCATGTCATCTTCTCTCTAGGGGTTTTGTATTTGAAAAGTATTTGAATTCACGAAGATCAAAATGCAAAACGAAAGTTTGGGAAAGTCCTTTTATTCCCTCTCATTCAACTTTCAAACAGATACGAATTTCACTCAATTTCACTCAAGCAATCATACAACCAAGCAAAACTATCTATTTTATATAACATTCCAAAATTTAGAATTTTGGGATGTTACAGTACTTTGTTAGCTCCCTGCTGCAGGGGGCTAGGTCGAGGTACTCTGGCATGCAAAAGTTGTTTTTTGGCCTCGTCATGGCCTCAAATAAACTGCACCACTACTTCCAAGCCCACTAGATCACGTTAGTCACCCGCTTCCCCTTGCAACGCATAATGAGGACCCCGAGGCCACTGGTAGGATAGTGGAGTGGGCCTTGGAGTTGTCAAGCTTTGGTTTGAAGTTTGAGAGCACGTCAACCATTCAGAGCAGAGCACTAGCAGAGTTCATTGCGGAGTGGGCACCTACCCCTGACAAAGAAGTGCTGGAGACAGTTATACCCGGCAAAGAGGCGCCCCAAGAGTGGCTCATGTACTTTGATGGTGCCTTCTCCCTACAAGGTGCAGGAGCTGGCATGCTTCTCGTTGCTCCCACTGGGGAGAACCTCAAGTACGTCGTTCAAATGCATTTCCCCCGGGAGAAGGCTATCAACAATACTGCAGATTATGAAGGGCTCCTTGCCGGGCTCAGGACCGCAACAGAACTGGGAATCAAGAAGTTGATCATCCGTGGAGATTCGCAACTTGTGGTGAGACAAGTAAAAAAGGATTATCAAAGCCCATTGATGGAGGCATACGTCGAGGAGGTGAGAAAGTTGGAGGAGCGCTTTGACGGATTGCAAATAGAGCATGTGCCACGTGCGGAAAACAACATTGTTGACCACCTATCAAAGTGTGCTGCGCAAAAATTCCCTATGGAACCGGGGACTTTTGTTCTCCATCTGACTCAACCCTCTGTATCCCCGACAACAATGGACAAAAAGAGGAGGAAACTGGACTCCGGCATGCCTCTCCCGGCAGAGCTTCCCGAAGCCCTCGGCAGAGAGCTTGGTGGGAACAAGTCTGGTGAGCTACACCCTCCCACCAAACTGACAATCTTTGCAGTCGAGGCGTCTGCTCCCGCGAACGAGGAGGTGCCGCTGGTCCTTGTTGTCGAGCCTCAGGCTCCAACTTGGGCGTGACACATAGTCTATTTTCTCCAAATAGGAGAACTTCCCGAAGAGCAAGAAGAAGCTGAAAGAGTAGCCCGGAGGGCCAGTATGTATCAGTTCGTGGACGACACACTATACAGAAGAAGGCCCAATGGAGTGAAATTGAAGTGCATTTGCCGGGAAGAAGGAAAGGAACTATTGGCAGAGATACACAAGGGTATCTGTGGCTCTCACATTGGATCAAGGGCCTTGGTTGGAAAAGCTTTCCGGCAAGGTTTCTACTGGTTCACGGCCCTCCAAGATGCAGTTGATCTAGTCACCAAGTGTGAAGCCTGCCAGTTCCACTCCAAGAATATCCATCAGCCTGCTCAAGCTCTCCAAGCGATCCCTTTGTCATGGCCATTTCCGGCCTGGGGGCTCGACATCTTGGGCCCCTTCCCCCGTGCTACCGGGGGCTTTGAATACTTGTTCGTCGCAATTGACAAGTTTACAAAGTGGCCGGAAGTGGAGCTCGTGAGAAAGGTGACCGCACAGTCAGATATCAAGCTCTTGAAAGGATTGGTGTGCCGTTTCGGAGTACCCACCAGAAACATCACTGACAATGGCACCCAATTCACAAGCCGCGCCTTCATGCAATACGTTCATGCCCTCGAAAGCAAGGTCTCATTTGCCTTTGTTGCCCATCCCAAAAGCAACGGACAAGCTGAGAGGGCAAACAGTGAAGTGCTGCGAGGACTCAATACAAGAACATTTGATAAGCTGCAGAAGTGTGGCAGGCGATGGATCGACGAGCTGTCGGTGGTTCTTTGGTCCCTCCGTATGACACCAAATTGAGCTACCGGACAGACTCCCTTCTCCCTAGTCTATGGGGCAGAAGGAGTGATCCCCACGGAACTCATATACGGATCTCCTCGAGTGCTTGACTACGATGAAGTAGCGTAGGAACAACACTGGCGTGACGACGCTATGCTACTTGTGGAGAACCGTCTCTGGGTTGCTACACATGCTACACGCTACCAGCAAGCCCTGCATCGCTATCACAGCTGCAGGGTTCACGCCCGGAGTTTTGAGGAAGGCGACATTGTCCTTAGGCGTGTCCAGTCCGCCAAGGGTACAAACAAGTTGACGCCAAAGTGGGAAGGCCCTTACCGGGAAGTACGAGTCACCAGACCTCGCGCAGTCCGTCTGAGAGTGGAGATGGCATTCAATTGCAAAACTCATGGAATATTGAGCATCTCCGTAAGTTCTACCCATAAGGCCCTTTTGTACAAGCCTTGCCGATGTTGCATGTAACCCTTTGTACAAAGCCAGGCGCAGACCCTGAGCATCATATGAATAAACGAAGCGCTGGGGGCGAAACTTGCATGCATTCATAAGCATATCATGAGCATAACATCTTCATGTAGATAAGGTAGCATGTAGCTCTGTTTTCATCTGCACTAAGCTGCAGGGTTCTTGCCGCGGACTTGGTTCCTGTAATAGCCTGGATTTTGGCCCTTTTCTTTTTCTTTTAGTTTAATTGGTTTTTGCTCTGTTTTTCTTTTTGGAGTGGTTCTGTGGCCTTACCACCTGGGAAATCATCCTCATTCCCTCTCCCAAGTGGCTCATCATTCCCAAAACATTGCCAAGATCATGTCACAACACTGCTTGACCAAACCCTAAAATCTTTTTCTAGGAAATATTCCTTTTTCTATTAAAGGAATAACCCTGACTGCCCTAGGTTGTGAAGCAACCTATATTTCTGTCCATCCATAAATTCCCAAATAATTCTCATAATTCCTTTGGGTCATATGTTGCTCAATATGCCCAAACTTTCCTGTCCTAGCCCAAAAATAATTCTCCAATAGTTATTCTTCATTTCTGTCCAGTGTGGCTTTCTGTGAAGTGCCACCTATCCAATCTTTTTTGCTCCCAAACTTGTTGGGCATTCTTTTATGTCCAAATAATTGCCTCATGCCAAAATTCAACTTTATTTGCCTAGCCAATCTTCCTCAGTGATTTTTCAAAGTTCCTGTCAGGCAGAAGCCATTGTGAAGGAAGTGCTAGCTAGGGTTATCCAAATGAGTGGAAATTTTGCATGCCTCTTCTTGTGCTCATATAATTAGCCTCCTCCAAATTCAGCCCCATCCAATCATTTATGAGAGCACAGGGCCAAATTTTTTATTCTGGCAATATTTTCAGGCTGTGAAGCAAGTGCATTTTATATTGCTTAAAAAACCCTGATAAATTACTAGATTGTTCACCTACCCAAATAACTTCTATCCACCAAATTTGGCACCATTTCACCTAGCCAATATTTCTCTGAAATTATTGCAAGATTCTGGTCAGTGAAGATAGCTGTGAAGGAAGTACCATTTTGGTGAATCCAATTGGTATGAAACTTCTACAGCATCTTTATATGATCAAATCATTAGGCCTTGACAAATTTGAGCTCAAGTAGCCTCACCATGTGAGTGCTTCTTCCTGTTTTTGATTTTGGACCAGTTTATGTTGTTGTAAAGCAAGTACATTAAATCTTGATCCAAATCTTCTCAAAGTTACCAGGGTGAAAGTCCTTCTTACCCTAAACCTCGCAGACAACTCCATTGCTCCCAATCACCTTCCTGTTGATCACCAGTGCTCACCCAAGTTTACTGCAGTAAACTTCAGAGGGTGATTACCATTTAACCATAGCAGTTTTCACCGAACTACCACCGTAGTTGAGACCTACCCTGGAAGAACTTACCCGTAGACAACATGGTCAAGCCCCTCTCCCTCGCTACATACCAGTGCACGCGGTGACCGCGTTAATGGCATCACTGTGCACACGCTCTGTTTGCGGTGGCCGCGTCCAGTGGCCGTTTGTGCTTCGGCACCTCCTCCTCTCGTCGGCTTCGCGCGCGTGAGCGTGTCCAGCAGCTGGCCCGCGTCGTCGCCGTCCTCCTAGAGCCATTTCCCCCTCCGTCCGCTTCCTCACCGACGCTCGCCACCGAAGGCCCACAGGAGCAGAGTGCGCCGACCGTCGTGTTCCTCCTCGTCTTCTTCCTCCCTGCGCTCCTTTGGCCTCCTCCTCCCCTGAGCTCTCCCCTGTGCCTCCCTCGTCCCCTCCCTCCGAGCTCATGCGCGTGCACACGCGTCCGTGGCGCTGGACACGTATCCATGGCGACGCCAGCTCGGCTTCCTTGCCTCGCGCCTATTTAAGCCCTTCCCCGAGACCCCCGAGCTCGTCATCCAGTCCCTTTCCTCCCCAGGACCGCCCCTGACCTCTCTCCCGAGCTCAAGGACCTCTCTGTCCCTCCCATGGCCGCCGTGCCCGTCGTCGGTCTCCTCTGAAATTTGAGTTGCGCCGAGCCCAACCCTGCCTGCTTCCATCTCGAGTAGCTCCCCTCCACCCCGGCGAACCTCTCCATCTACTCTTATCCTCGCCGGAGTGCCTATGGACGCGGCTCCCAAGGATTGGCCGCCGCCTCTGCCCTCAGCCACCGCAACCCTTCGTCGCCCCTCCGCCCTCCCCGGCGCCTGATGCTGCTCCAGATGGATGCAGCGCCCCTCCCCGAGTCCGTCGGTGCCTCCCGCTCGGCCAGAGGTGGCCGGGCTGCCGCCGGCGCCGCGCCCCTCCCTCTGGACCACGGGCGAGCGTAAGCAGGCACTTGAAGACGAAGACGACCCTGACCCCTACCCCTGGGCCCCGCCTGTCAGCCTCTATGCGCTGACCGGGCCGGCCCGCTGACGTGGATAAGTGGAGGCGTATTACCCAGAATAAGTCTCCCGCACACGAAAGCGCGTTCCTCCTCGGCGTCGGGCTGAAATGCGTTTTCCTTTCTGGAAAACGTAATTTTCAGAAATGCGTGTTCTGTTTTTCCAGCCAAGGGCTTGTTTGTGATGATTTTGTTTACAAATGGGTCCCTGGTAGAAAAACAACTATATCTTTTTGATCCTAACTCCAAATCAGGTGATTCCAAAGCCCACTTCTTTGTTTCGTCGAGCCCGTTCCGATGGAATGATTTTCAACATGTTTTGATGTTCTGAAAATGACCATTATGCCCTTGACCTTATTCAGCCCCCCTCCGAGAGAGAACGTTTTCCAGCGATTCTTTCCGCGATCTTTCTGCGCTTCTCCCCGGTGTATTCTTCATCCCCAGGCAAGCCATACCCTCCATTTGCATCACTGTAATGCAGTGACATGGTTTAATCTATTTGAACTTGTTTAAAATATTGCTTTAGCTACATGACTTTGTGCATGGCATTTTCTTGGAATATTATTTTGATCTTGTTGTTGCCATGCTATTGTTTGGATTACTAGGAGTTATGTTTGTAGTTGATGAGTATCATGTTGCCATTGGAGTATTACTGGTTGATATTATGATTGTTTTCATGATGATATCTGTTATTATATTTTGGAGTATTACTTTGGATGTCATGCTACCTTTGGATTATTAGTGGTTAGTATGATTATTTTCATGATGCTAGTCGATGTTCTGTTAGTGTTGCTTGGAGTATTAATTTCGGAGATGATGTTTACATGTGGATCCTAGCTGGATAGCTTTGTTCTTGTTATTGGAGTAGTACAGTTATTGTTTTCGGATTCATCATGATAGAAATGTTATGCTATCCTTGGAGTATTTTGATATGATGATATTATGCTCAGATTATTTTTTGGATATTTCTATGACTTTGATTATAGTTTGATAGTTGATATCGGAGTATCAATTATCACAGTTATATTTTGGGGATAAATTCCGTCATTAAGTTGGTCAGGTGCCACCGAACCGGGCTTTCTCCAGTGCAACCACATTTGCCTTTGTGGGAAGGCCCCAATGCGATGCTATTGCCATGTCTCTCGCCGGTGCCTCCAACGAGGGAAGGTTATGGGCGCGCGCTACCCTGATCAGGTAGGCGGACATAAGCCTTGTGTGCTGATACGTCTCCAACGCATCTATAATTTATGAAGTATTCATGCTATTATATTATCCATCTTGGATGTTTTATGGGCTTTACTATGCACTTTTATATTACTTTTGGGACTAACCTATTGATCCAGAGCCCAGTGCCAGTTTATGTTTTTTCCCTTGTTTCAGTGTTTCGCAGAAAAGGAATATCAAACGGAGTCCAAACGGAATGAAACCTTCGGGAGAGTTATTTTTGGAACGGAAGCAATCCAGAAGACTTGGAGTATACGTAAGGGAAGCAACAAGGAAGGCACGAGGCAGGGGGCGCGCCCACCCCCCTAGGCGCGCCCTCCACCCTCGTGGGCCCCTCGTGGCTCCCCTTACCAACTTCTTTTGCCTATATATCTCCATATACCCTAAAACCATCAGGGAATAGAAGAGATCGGGAGTTTCGCCGCCGCAAGCCTCTGTAGCCACCAAAAACAAATTGGGACCCTGTTCCGGCACCCTGCCGGAGGGGGGATCCCTCACCGGTGGCCATCTTCATCATCCCGGCGCTCTCCATGATGAGGAGTATTTCACCCTCGGGGCTGAGGGTATGTACCAGTAGCTATGTGTTTGATCTCTCTCTCTCTCGTGTTCTTGATTCGGCATGATCTTGATGTATCACGAGCTTTGCTATTATAGTTGGATCTTATGATGTTTCTCCCCCCTACTCTCTTGTAATGGATTGAGTTTTCCCTTTGAAGTTATCTTATCGGATTGAGTCTTTAAGGATTTGAGGACACTTGATGTATGTCTTGCCGTGCTTATCTGTGGTGACAATGGGATATCACGTGATCCACTTGATGTATGTTTTGGTGATCAACTTGCGGGTTCCGCCCATGAACCTATGCATAGGGGTTGGCACACGTTTTCTTCTTGACTCTCCGGTAGAAACTTTGGGGCACTCTTTGAAGTACTTTGTATTGGTTGAATAGATGAATCTGAGATTGTGTGATGCATATCGTATAATCATACCCACGGATACTTGAGGTGACATTGGAGTATCTAGGTGACATTAGGGTTTTGGTTGATTTGTGTCTTAAGGTGTTATTCTAGTACGAACTCTATGATAGATTGAACGGAAAGAATAGCTTCATGTTATTTTACTACGAACTCTTGAATAGATCGATCAGAAAGGATAACTTTGAGGTGGTTTCGTACCCTACCATAATCTCTTCGTTTGTTCTCCGCTATTAGTTACATTGGAGTGACTCTCTGTTGCATGCTGAGGGATAGTTATATGATCCAGTTATATTATTATTGTTGAGAGAACTTGCACTGGTGAAAGTATGAACCCTAGGCCTTGTTTCCGACCATTGCAATACCGTTTACGCTCACTTTTATCACTAGTTACCTTGCTGTTTTTATATTTTCAGATTACAAAAACATATATCTACCATCCATATTGCACTTGTATCACCATCTCTTCGCTGAACTAGTGCACCTATACAATTTACTATTGTATTGGGTGTGTTGGGGACACAAGAGACTCTTTGTTATTTGGTTGCAGGGTTGTTTGAGAGAGACCATCTTCACCCTACGCCTCCCACGGATTGATAAACCTTAGGTCATCCACTTGAGGGAAATTTGCTACTGTCCTACAAACCTCTGCACTTGGAGGCCCAACAACGTCTACAAGAAGAAGGTTGTGTAGTAGACATCAAGCTCTTTTCTGGCGCCGTTGCCGGGGAGGTGAGTGCTTGAAGGTATATCTTTAGATCTTGCAATCGAATCTTTTTGTTTCTTGTTTTAGCACTAGTTTAGTTAATAAAAGAAAAAAATGGAATTGAGTTTGCCTCATACGCTTCATCTTTTTAATATCTTTCGTGAGTATGATGGAAAGGAAAATTGTGCCAAAGTGTTAGAAGAAGAATGCATTAAAATGTTTGGCACTAAATCTTTGAATGATGAGCATGATTGCAATATTGTTAGTATGAACTCCTTGAATATCCATAGTACTAATGATGATTGCACTAGTTATGATGAACATGTCTCCTATAAACATGTCAATTTTTGTGGAGTGCATTGGGTTTGCAAATACACACCAAATAGGGAAGATAGGTATTGCAAGAGGCATAAGCATTTAGAAACTAAATTGTTGCAAGAAAGGCTAGATGTTTGTGCTGAAAATTTAAATTTTCTTGGCCGTACTTGTGAACTTTGCAATGAACGGGGTCATTTAACTATCCGATGCGAATTGTTTCATGATTTAATCATGTCCAAAAATTGTGATGACTTGATTTCCCTTGCACATTATAATGAACTTAGTTTGCTTATGGGTTATGAAGAAATGAAACGTATAACTAACTATCTTCCAGTATTTGCCCGTGATAAACTTCTTGATTTTGATCTAGAGGAAATTTATATGTATTGTGCAGTGAATTGCATTGAAAATCCTTATATTGCCAATTACGTAAAGAAAAGAAAGCAAATAGAAGATGAAGAGAACACTAATGAAAGGGAAGAGACTTCCCAATATCCTCCTATTATTTCTTATGATGAATCAGGTAACGAGGAGGAGCTTTCTATTCAACCAATCTCATCAATAAGGAGCTCAAAAAAGAGGGGTAAACCCGCACATGATGTGAAGAAGAAAAAGAAAAAACGGAGAAGCAAAGGTAAAAAGGTATCCCTCCCAAATAATGTTGCTCCTATTATTGTTGTGCCTCATGAAAATGAATCAAAAATAATTGTGGAAGATGATGCACTTGATGATGATCTCGTTATGCCTATTGCTTGTTGTGATGATTATGATTGGGAAGATAATGATACTTCTTATGATCTTGAAAATCTTTTTGGCACTTGCTTGGAAGAATATGATAATTGCTATACTATTGGTGTTATCCATACTATTAATGATGAGAGTAATTATGCTTATGATATGAAAAGGCCCAAGCTTGGGGATGCTATGTTTGATGAAGATGATGTTTTTGAGAATATATTTGCTGCAATTAATGCTTGTCCCAAGCTTGGGGAGGCTACGTTTAATGAAGATGATATTTTTAGTCTCCCAAGTTTTGATATGCAAATTTATAATGATGATAGCATGCCTCCTACTTATGATGATTATATTGATGAAAGTGGGTTTGGAAGAGTGTCAACTTTAGGAAGTAATGATCCCACTATTTTGGAGGATGTTGAATCTTATAATATTTATGAAAGTGGATTTGGAGAGGTCATGACTTTATTTAGTGATGAGTCCACTATCTTGGAAGAGGTTTCAATCTATTATGATGAGAACAAAGTTGCTACTTATGATGATTATTGTGATGAAACTTATGCTATAAAAAGTAGTGATGATTATATTTATAAAACTTGTCATGATTATGATTACCCTTTTTCTGAACATTACTCTTTTAATGTGGAAACAATTTATAGTATTCGAGTTTCTTATGATACTCCCACTATTCCGATTGAGAAGAATTTTGCTTATGTGGAGAGTAATAAAAATTCTATGCTTGTAGATCATGAAAAGAATGCTTTATGTGATGGTTATATTGTTGAATTCATTCATGATGCTACTGAAAATTATTATGAGGGAGGAACATATGCTTGTAGGAATTGCAATAATATCAAGTTTCCTCTCTATGTGCTTAAAGTTTTGGAGTTATGCTTGTTTTGCCTTCCTATGCAAGTTGATTCTTGTTCCCATAAGTTGTTTGCTCACAAAATCCCTATGCATAGGAAGTGGGTTAGACTTCAATGTGCTAGTCATATTCTTCATGATGCTCTCTTTATGTTTCAATTCTTATCTTTTATGTGAGCATCATTGAAATCATCATGCCTAGCTAGGGCGTTAAACGCTAGCGCTTGTTGGGAGGCAACCCAATTTTATTTTAGTTTCTTGCTTTTTGGTTCTGTTTAGGAATAAATAATTCATCTAGCCTCTGGTTAGATGTGGTTTTATGTTTTAATTAGTGTTTGTGCCAAGTAAGACCTATAGGATCTTCTTGGATGATAATTATTTGATCTTGCTGAAAAAGACAGAAACTTTCTGCTCACGAAAACAATTGTTAAAAATCACCTGAAAGAGATAAAATACTGATTCCAATTTCAGTAGATAAATAATCAAATTATCTAGGTCTTCCTATTTTGGCAGAATTTTCTGAGTTCCAGAAGTTTGCGTTTGATGCAGATTACTACAGACTGTTCTGTTTTTGACAGATTCTGTTTTCTATGTGTTGTTTGCTTATTTTGATGAATCTATGAGTAGTATCGGAGGGTATGAACCATAGATAAGTTGGAATACAGTAGATATTACACCAATATGAATTTAGAATGAGTTCACAACAGTACCAAAAGTGGTGATTTATTTTCTTATACTAACGGAGCTTACGAGTTTTCTGTTGAGTTTTGTGTTGTGAAGTTTTCAAGTTTTGGGTAAAGATTCGATGGAATATGGAATAAGGAGTGGCAAGAGCCTAATCTTGGGGATGCTCCGGATGGCATCCCCTCTTTCGTCTTCGTTCATCGGTAACTTTACTTGGAGCTATATTTTTATTCACCACATGATATGTGTTTTGCTTGGAGCGTCATTTTATTTTGTTAGTATTTGCTTTCTGTTATTTAGATTAATGTTTTGCATCTCTATTTTCAATAAAAATGTCAAGGATAGCCTTTACCATGCTTATTTTGCAAGTATACATGTTGTTGTTTCAAAACAGAAAGTTTACCGCTGTTGCAAAAATTCCCTAGAAAAGTCAGAATGTGATAAAATGTTGAAACCTTTTTCATAATAAGATCTGATAAATTTACTAAAGTGGGAATTTTCTTTCATAATTTTTGGAGCTAGGGAAGTATGGATCTTGCTGCATTCTTTATAGGCTGTCCTGTTTAGGCAGATTGCTGTTATGTTTGCATTGTTTGCATATGTTTGCTTCTTTAATGATTCTATTTGAGGATAGGACTATTAAATATGCATAGGCATTTAGTATGCAATGTTGAATAATAATTTTAGTGATTTGCTACAGTATAGTATGATAAGGTTTTTGCATTGGTTTATACTAACTTATCTCACGAGTTCTTGTTGAGTTTGGTGTGGATGAAGCTTTCGAGATTTAGGAAACCGTGATACGAGAGGAATTAAGGAGACACAAAAGCTCAAGCTTGGGGATGCCCAAGGCACCCCAAGATAATATTTCAATAAGTCTCAAGCATCTAAGCTTGGGGATGCCCCGGTAGGCATCCAACCTTTCTTCTTCAACAATTATCGGTTGAGCCTAAGTTTTTGCTTCTTCACATGATGAGTGCTATCCTTGAAATGTCATTTTATTTTCTTTAGTTTTGCTTGCTGTTTGAATGATATACCAAGATCTGAAATTCTTAAATGAGAGAGAGTCTTCACATAGCTACATAATTATTTAACTACTCATTTATCTTCACTTATATCTTTTTGAAGTAGTTTGTCATTTACTCGTGTGCTTCACTTATATCCTATGAGTAAATGGTTGAATGAATTGAATGTCATAAATCTGAAATTATATATGTTTCATATGCTTATCCCATGGGGAGTAATGCCTTCACATATAAGAAGTAGAGGTGGTAAATTTATTGAAGGTTAGCAAACGTTGTATTGGTCACTTGAACAATTCATGAAAGAATATTGAAGGAAGAGAGGTTTCACATATAATACTATCTTGGACATCTTCTATAATTGTGAGCCCCATTAATTATTTTCAAACCTGAGCAAATTAGTTGAAGTTGGACAAGGAAGACAACATAATGAGTTATGCTTGGGTATATTTGTATATAAGTTATATTGTTATGGATCCTCTAACATGTGGTGCTTGCTATTTAGAATCCTTTGCTAGCCAAAATATATGTACTAAGTGGGAATACTGCTTGTGCATCCAAATCCCTTGAACCAAGTTTCTTCCATGAGTGTTGAGGATATAGACCTTGGAGTCACCCGCCAGGATGGCCGGGTTACTCTAAAGGTCATTACCAGAAGCCCGGAGCTAAGTTTCAAGATAATGGGCTAGAGATGGGCTGAGACCCGGATATGGCTTAAAGCCCGTAGTTACAATCATTGTTATAGTAGACTTGTAGTGTAAGGCAAGTATTGATTAGAGTCCGAGCCGGACGCTCTTATGAGCCGGCCGGGACTCTAAGGGTTGCTGGGCGTCAGCCTCCCTAGATAAAGGGGGGACCCGGCAGCGGTTGAAGGGCGACAACAATCTCTCCGAGAGCCGGGATAAGTGTTTAGCTCCCTGGCGATCGTAACCCTAATCAATAACACCTCGAACTGGACGTAGGCTTTTACCTTCACCGTAAGGGGCCGAACCAGTATAAACCCTCGTGTTCCTTGTCCCGCATAACCCCTTCAAGCTTCCTAGTTGCGATGGCTCCACGACTAAGTCCTAGCCCAAGGACATCTGCCGTGACAATTCCACGACAGTTGGCGCCCACCGTGGGGCGAGCGCACGGTGGATTTGAGTTCTTGAAGGGCAGCTTCGAAGGGCTCAAGGGATACGCTGTGGGCCGGATGACCAAGAGTCGTCGCGGCAGGCTCTACATCGACGACGCGGACTGGGGCCCCGACGCCGGCTCAGTGGAGTACGGGTACCGGGTCCCCTTTGGCGGAATTCATGTCTTCATTGGCAAGGTTGGTGAGCCAGGCCGCGAGCCGGGCCTCTGCGCCGATCTCATCAAAACGGCTCAGCGCGCACGACCCGCCCGGGCCCGGCCTGCCTTAAAACGCGCTTTTGTGGGATGCATCCATGGAAGGCCCTCCGATCCATCTGGGTCTGGGGATGAGGCGGCCGCCGGCTCTGACGGCGAGTCGGCCGCTGATGAGTCAAACTCGTTGTACCAACTTCAAGATGGCAGGCTCATGAGTTATTCCAATGGCAACAGTATTCCGGACCTTTTTGAGCCGCCAAGTCAGGTCGGAGTTTTTATGGCTGGTGCGCAGCCTGTTCAGAACCCCGCTACCGGATCAGAAAACCCGGAGCCTTCCCCGGCTCAGGTGCTGATGGATCTCACAGATAAGATGACGGCCTTGTTAACTGCCACGGTTGACCCGGCAGATCAAGCCCAGCATGACGCGGAGGTGGCACAGTTAAAATTGGATCTGATGAAAGCAAAAGAGGATCTTGCAGCAGAAGGGATCAGGCTGGCGGCGGAGCGGGCGGCTCTCGACGCCCGGACTCAGTTGATTCAGGCGCAGTCCTTCCAACTCACGATGGATCAGAACGCGGCCAACGAGGTCATGAGAAGGAGGCATCAGAAGGCCCAGTCTCGACTCCCGCCGGTTTACGATCCGCGCAATCTATTCAACACGCCGGGTGCGGGATCCAGTAACCCACCAGGGGTCATTGCGCCCGGGTCGGGACCCCTTATTCAGCCACTAGTAATGGGGCCTCCCCAGGCGCCCCCTGCCCCGCCTCAGTATGTGCCAATACCCCCGGGTCATTACGATAACCCGCTGGAGAACATGGTAGCTGCGGCAGCACGACTGGCGGCTCTTCCCGTTGACGGCAATTCTCCGGCAGCCGTTGAAACCCGCCGGGTCAGGGAACTCCTGCAGACGGCCCTAGCGCAGCAAGAGGCGTACTCCTACAGCCGGGACAGGATCCACTCAACTCCTCGCCCAGGCCAGAGCCCGAGTTACAGCCGGCACATGGTCTCGGCGACCGGCTCAAGTAATGTCCGACGCCATGGCCCGGCTCATGTTGGAACCTTCTACGCCGCAGACCAAGCACGGCAAGAGGCGGAGCAGGTGCCGCAATTGACGGCTTATCAGACCCCCCCCGGCTTATCCAACGGCGTCCGTTGATGTGGGTATTTCTACCAGGACCGGGGGTGTCCCTTGTTTGGTGCCGGCCATCCGTAATGAACGTCTACCTAAGGATTTCAAGGGCCCTAGGAAGGTGCCTAACTATACAGCTGACTTACAGCCTGCGGCCTGGATTGAAAGTTATGAGATGGCTATGGAACTGCTAGAGGTCAGCGAGGCGGCCATGGCCAAATATTTCACCATGATGTTAGATGGAACTGCCCGCACGTGGTTAAAAGGGCTGCCACCGAACTCCATTGGGTCTTGGACTGAGCTGAAGGCCCAGTTCATTCAAAACTTCAAGGATACCTGTAGGCAGTCTATGTCAATTGTGGATTTGACTAACTGTAAGCAGCAGGAGGGTGAGTCCACGACCCATTGGGTTCGCCGGGTCAAGGAGATCATACATTCATCAGATAAGATGGACGCCGGCTCTGCAGTCTTGATGTTAGAACAGAACTGTCGTTTTGTGCCCCTAAAGATGAAGCTTGGGCGGCTTAAACGTGACTGCACGGATATGGGTACACTAATGGCGGCTCTTGTCAAATACGCTGATTCCGATGGTACCAAGGATCCCCCTTCAGATGATGAAAGGACAGGGAAGGGAAAGAAGAACGGCAATGGCAAGGGCCCTCAGTTTAACCCGGGGAATCAAGGAGGAGGCAAGCACAAGGCCGATGGCAGCCTGGAGTTCGTAGCCAACACCCAAGGCAACAACCAGCAACGCAAGGGGAGGCCCCCTCCCCGAGGCGGCGGGTCAGGACCTTCTCTGGAGCAGCTGTTGAATGAACCTTGTCCGAGACACGGCTCTAGAGAGAAGCCAGCGACTCATCTGTGGAAGGATTGTGCTATCATGAAGGCCTTTAAAAACTACAATGGCCCGGGCGGCGGCCCAGGCGCAGGCGGCTCCGGCGCTGGCGGCTTTCATGGCCCGGGTGGCGGGTCAAATTCCGGTCCTCAGAACGGTCAAGGGGGCTTCAATCAACAGTCTGGTCAGGGTCATCAACAGCAACAGGGGGGCTATCAGACCAACCCGAAGCAACTTAGCGGTGGACAGTATCACGTGTTCACCACTAGTTTGTGCAAACGAGACGAGAAGCTTCACAAGAGGGCTGTTAATGCTGTTGAGCCGGCGGTTCCACGCTACTTACGGTGGTCGGAGCAACCCATAGTGTGGAGTAGGGAGGATCACCCTCCCCGGGTGGATAACCCGGGCCACCTGGCCTTAGTAGTGGCTCCTCAGGTGGGAGGCTATAAGTTCACAAAGGTACTCATGGATGGAGGCAGCAGCATCAACATCCTCTATTATGAGACTTTCCGTCGTATGGGGCTAGTTGATAAGAACCTCAGCCAGTCAAATACTATCTTCCATGGTGTGGTACCCGGTAAGTCGGCTTATCCAGTCGGCAAGATCGAATTGGAAGTGGCTTTTGGTGATGAAAACAACTACAGGGTGGAGAAGTTGACCTTTGAGGTGGTCAAGATAAGAAGTCCATACCATGCTATATTCGGACGGCCGGCTTACGCCAAGTTCATGGCACGGCCGTGTTATGTGTACTTACAGCTCAAGATGCCGGGTCACAATGGGACCATTACAGTTCACGGCAGCCGGAAAGTGGCTCTGGAGTGTGAGGAAGGTGACGCGGCTTATGCAGAGTCTGTTTGTGCCACAGAAGAGTTGAAATTTTATAAAGACAATGTTGACCCAACAGATATGACCTCTCTGAAAAAGCCAACCACGGAGAATGAACCAGCAACGAAGTTTAAATCAGCCGATGAGACTAAACTTGTTGATTTTGTTCCAGGTGACTCGTCTCAGCAGTTCAGCATCAGTGCAAATCTGGACCCGAAATAGGAAGGCGCGCTCATCGAGTTCATCCGTGAGAATAGGGACATCTTTGCATGGAAACCTTCTGACATGCCAGGTGTACCTAGAGAACTCGCTGAGCACACTCTCAATGTGGATCCAAAATTTAAGCCGGTCAGACAGTTCCTTCGACGGTTTAACGAAGAGAGGCGGAAGGCTATTGGTGAAGAAGTGGCCCGGCTTTTGGCGGCCGGGTTCATTGTTGAGGTTTTTCACCCAGAGTGGTTGGCTAACCCGGTGCTTGTACTTAAAAAGAACGGCACCTGGCGGATGTGTGTGGACTACACGGACTTGAACAAGGCGTGTCCGGCTGATCCTTTTGCTCTCCCCCGTATCGATCAAATCATTGACGCCACGGCAGGTTGTGCACGCTTAAGTTTCTTGGATGCTTATTCCGGGTATCATCAGATTAAGATGGCAGTTAAGGACCAGGAGAAGACGGCGTTCATCACTCCCTTTGGAGCCTTCTGCTATGTGTCTATGCCCTTTGGACTCAAGTGTGCACAGGCGACTTACCAGCGTTGTGTGCAGAATTGCCTTCATAAGCAGATCGGGCGCAATGTTCATGCTTACGTGGACGACATTGTGGTTAAATCCATCAAGGAGGAAACCCTGATAGATGACTTAAGGGAAACCTTCGACAATCTCCGGGTCTATAAGATGATGCTTAACCCGGCCAAATGTGTTTTTGGTGTTCCTGCAGGCAAACTATTGGGCTTCTTGGTTTCTGACAGGGGCATTGAGGCTAACCCAGAGAAGATCAAAGCTATCACTTCTCTAGCTAAGCCGGCATGTATAAATGACGTTCAGGGTTTGGCGGGTCGCATCGCTGCGTTAAGCCAGTTTATAAGCCGTTTGGGTGAGAAGGCTATGCCCTTATATCAATTGATGAAGAAAACTGATAACTTTGTCTGGAATGATGCAGCTAATACCGCCTTCAAGGATTTGAAAAAGCAACTGGCAGAGCCCCCTGTCCTTGCTGCTCCGATTGATAAGGAGCCCTTGCTACTGTATGTAGCGGCAAACGCACGAGCTGTCAGCGTGGCTATTGTGGTGGAGCGCAAGGAGGCAGGTAAGGAGCATCCGGTTCAGCGGCCGGTTTATTATGTCAGTGAGGTGCTCATTGAGTCCAAGCAGCGGTATCCGCATTGGCAGAAGCTCGTATATGGGGTATTTATGGCGAGCCGGAAGCTTAAGCATTACTTTCAAGGTCATCCCATCACTGTGGTCAGTTCCGCCCCTCTCGGTGATATTATCCAGAACAGAGAGGCTACAGGGAGAATTGCTAAGTGGGCTATAGAACTTGGACCTCATGACCTCAAATATGTGCCACGCACTGCTGTTAAGTCTCAGGCCTTGATAGATTTCATCAATGATTGGACAGAGTCACAAGTACCCGAGCAAAAGCCGGATAACACTTATTGGACTATTCACTTTGATGGGTCCAGGCAGCTGGAGGGCTCGGGGGCTGGTGTGGTCTTGGCTTCCCCTAAAGGTGACAAGTTCCATTATGTGCTACGGTTGATGTTTCCTTGCACTAATAATGCGGCTGAGTACGAGGCTTTGCTCCACGGTCTTCGGGTGGCTAAGGAGATGAGCTTAAGCCGGCTGAGGTGTTTTGGTGACTCAGACTTGGTGGCTCAACAAGTATCAGGCACCTGGGATTCTAAGGATCCTCTAATGGCGGCTTATCGCCGCAAGGTTGATGCCATTGCCGGGCACTTTCAGGGATATCAAGTGGAGCACATTGACCGCAGGAAGAATGAGGCGGCTGATGCTTTAAGCCGGCTCGGCTCTCAGCGAAAGCCGGTGCCGCCTAACACTTTCCTGGATGTCCTATATAACCCTTCGGTTAATTTGCCTACAGAGGAGGACTTGGCTATCCCTGACCCGGAGGCACGACTGGTGGCGGCTCTTCATATCATACCAGACTGGACAATGCCATATCTGGCTTATATAACCCGGGGAGAGTTGCCTGAGGATGAAATTCTGGCCAGGCAAATAACCCGGCGGGCTAAGTCAATGATTGTTATCGATGGCGAGTTGCATCATCGCAGTGTTTCAGGGGCATTCCAGCGTTGTATCTCCCCTGAGGAAGGTCAAGAGATCTTGCGCGAGATCCATGAAGGGGATTGTGGCCATCATGCCGGTTCAAAATCTCTTGTGGCCAAGGCTTTCCGTCATGGTTTTTATTGGCTGACGGCTCACGCTGATGCAGAGGACTTGGTCAGTAAATGTGATGGCTGCCAAAGGTTCTCCCGACGGGCTCATGTGCCGGCTCAGGAATTGAGGATGATCCCGATCACTTGGCCCTTTGCGGTCTGGGGGCTTGATATGGTCGGGCCTTTTAAACGGTCCAAGGATAAGAAGACCCACCTCTTGGTGGCAGTGGACAAATTCACGAAGTGGGTGGAAGCTAAGCCAGTTAGCAAGTGTGATGCAGCCACGGCGGTTCAATTTATGAAAAAGGTGATCTTCCGCTTCGGCTTTCCACACAGCATCATAACAGACAATGGCACTAATCTGTCCAAAGGCGCTATGGAGGAGTTTTGTCAAAGAGAGCATATCCGGCTTGATGTCTCTTCAGTGGCACACCCCCAATCCAATGGTCAAGCTGAGAGAGCTAACCAGGAGATTCTGAAGGGCATTAAACCCCGGCTCTTGGTCCCTTTGCAACGGACGCCAGGTTGTTGGGTGGAGGAGTTGCCCTCCGTTTTATGGAGCATCAACACTACTCCTAACAGGTCTACAGGCTTCACGCCTTTCTTCATGGTTTATGGAGCAGAAGCAGTTCTCCCGAGCGACATCCGTCATGATTCACCTCGTGTGGCGGCTTATGTTGAGACGGATAATGAACAGGCGCGCCGAGATGCTCTGGACTTGCTGGACGAACAGCGTGATGTGGCAGCCGCCCGTTCAGCGATTTACCAACAAGACCTGCGCCGTTATCATAGCCGCCGGGTCAAATCCCGGGTCTTCCAGGAGGGCGACCTGGTGCTCCGGCTCATCCAGGATCAAACAGATGCACACAAGTTATCCCCACCTTGGGAAGGGCCTTTTGTGGTCAGTAAGAACTTGCACAACGGGTCATATTACCTCATTGATATCCGGGAGCATAAGGACTCACGTAAATCTGAGGAGGAGACCCGTCGGCCGTGGAACATAGCTCAGCTTCGGCCTTACTACACTTGAGCTTCCGACTCTTGTGATGTACATATTTATCTCAGCCATGTATATATTATGATAAAGCGATAAAGCAGGACCTCTGTCCTTTGCTCTCTTCCAAAAATGTGTGTTGTTACATGCTGACTTACAGAAGATCCGGCTTATGATCATCTTCGAATCTAGCTGTAAGCAGTAAAGTCGCTTGGGGGCTTCCTGTTCACACATGGGTCGTATTCGAACCAAAGAGAACATAGCTGTCGATACCCATTTGATTGGCAAAGTGCCGAGCTCATTGGGAAGTTGCCTCTGGTCATATTTGAATCATAGTGTAACCCTCTGAGAACCGACGTGGATCGTATTCGAATCAGCGTCGTTAAACAAATTTTCAGAATCACTTGGGGGCTTCCTATTCAAACATGGGTCGTATTCGAACCAAAGAGAACATAGCTGTCGATACCCTCTTGATTGGCATCGCCAAACCCACTGGGGGCTATATGATCGTATCCGAATCTTAGCTTAACCCCTTTGGACCGAGATTCTGGTCGTATTCGAACCGGAAGTCCTTAAATTTTTACATTTTACCACAAGTTTACTCTGATCATGTCAAAGTATGTACTGCCGGGTTTCACTTGCCGGCTTAATTTTGGTTTATCTTGTTAGTTGAGCATCATGGATGTCATCAAGACAAGTAAATTCGAGTTCAAATATTAACCGTGCTACCCGGGTTATTTAACCCGGAAGTATGCTTACAAGCTGTTGAGTGTGTTATCACGGCTGTGTTCAGAATATAGTTAAAGACCAGTCTTTTTGGTTTGAATTTCCGGGTTATCCATCTCAGACACCTGATTCTCAGGGCGGTAAGCCGCCTTGTGACTTGTGATTGGCCTTCTTATGCAGATACTTAAAGGTACTTTTTTAAGAAAGGTTGAGAAGCACGAAGGATAATTATAACCCGGAGGAGCATCAAAAAGAATGACTTCAAAGGATTTCAGCATTCATTACGTGCACGAGGGCACGGCAGAGATAAATTGTTGCACCTATTCTATTACAAAAATCTTTCAAAGTTTCAAGGTTGGAGCGTTGTTTGGTGAGCTGCTAGCCGGTTTATGACGCCTGCTGAGTCGAAGTCCCCGGCTCATCTTCTGCTCCGGCTGATCCCAAGGCTTCGAAGGTCGACGACTTCCAGTTGATGCCACTGAGAGCTTCGAACTGAGCTTCTTCGTCAATTAACCCGTCCGGGTTAATCTCCGGGGAGAAGGTGTGCTGGCGAGCCGGAGGAATCAGATTGATGGCTTCATAGCGAGGGGTTGGAATCCTCTGATTCTCCGCGTTGTATCCCGGCTGATACTTGGTTAAATCGGTGTCGTTCCCGATGATGGTGGCCACCGGGCGCACAGCCTTCACACAAGCCGCGAAGTCCTTCTAGTCGAACGCTGAGCCGTCTTCTTTCAGGCTGGGATAACCCAGGGCGATGTCTGCCGGGTCTAGCTCCGGCAAGAAGGCTTTGGCCCGGCTCAGTGCGGCGATTGCTCCGGATCTCGCGGATGCTCGTCGTAGCTCCTGGATCCGCTGCGGCAGAACTGCGAGCCGGCGCAGGACTTCGGCCAGATGAGTCGGCACTTCATTCGACAGGGCCACCACAGCTAAAGCCCGCTGTGACCCGGTGTAGAGCTGTTCCACCAGGGTGTACACGGCCTTTAACTTGGTGACCACGCTCTGGTTCAAGTTGGCGCTTCTGGAACCTATTTAACAACATCAGATGACCCGGTGGTAAGGATGAGTTAAGAGATGTAAACATTCCAACGTGAATGAAAGCCGGTGAGGCGACTTACCGAAGATGGCAGCTACCATTTGGGACACTTGGCGCTTTAGACCGGAGAGCTCAGCGGTCTTCTCAGTAAGGGCCTTCTCCGCCTGTTCTGCCCGGGTCACCAGTGCAGTTTTCTCCTCAGCCCAGGCCTTCCGCTCAGCGTCGAATTCAGTCTTCAACTTCTCCTGAGCGGCGATGCTGGAGACAAACTTGGCATTTGCCTTCTGGGTCTCCATCTCTTGTGCCTTCAGCCGGCTCTTGAGATCCGCCAGGTCTGACTCTAATTTCTTGCCAACAGCCTGCATATATTTCCGGGTTATTAACAGTCATTCTATAAAGTCCCAAGCGCTTTCCAAGCAAAGCCACTTGGCACTTGGGGGCTAATGCATATTGAACGTATCTATCTATGTACGGCCGGCTCAGTTCAGTAAGCCGGAATCTAAAGTCTACAACATATTCAAGTATAAGTCCTAGACTTGGGGGCTAGAATGGCAAGGATCACTATGCGGAAAGTAAGAGAACAGCAGAAGGTTACCTCAGATTTGTGTTGGATCTGGTTGACCATGGCGATCTCGGCGTCCCGGCTCTTGTGAACCTGGCTGATATAGCCTGAGACGAGTTCTCCAATACTTAAGTCGGTGTAGCTGGAGAGATCCAGATTCACCCGGTGGGGTTGTAGCAATTCCCCCCTCGCGGAGCATTTGGCCAGCGCAGTCGGCCTCCCCGGCTCAACAGACTCCGTCCGGGTAATTACCACGTCCGGGTCGTTAGTTGGCGGGGCTGAGCCGGAGGCCTCCGGGTTAGCTAATGTTTCGGTCGTTGTCTTGGTGGTCGGGGCAGGGGCTTCAGGCGCCGTATCCATGGGAATAGTGGCTTCAGGGGCGGAGGCGACTGGCGGCTCTTGAGCCGTCGTCTCCGGCTCAGGCAAGTCGGGCACTCCGGCTGACCTGGTCTTCTTTACTCTTTTGGTGAGCTTTGCCTGGGCACTGAAAAGGCAGAAGTGTTAGGCATACAAAGGGTAAGTACAGACAGATAATGTAAGGAGATTGTTGTTACCCGGGGGCAGTCTTGAAGGCCGGCAGACTTGACTGCATGGAGTCACCCGAGGAGGGGGAGGTCTCCTGGTAATTGGAGTCAGAAGAGTTGAGTGGCTGACGGATGACACCCGCCAACGGATGAAAAGGGTACAGGTGAGAAAAAACCTCAGTGCGGCGTTTTCTCGTTGCGTCGGGTAACCCAGTGGAGAGGTCGGTGTCCTTGCGGGCCCGGGTGTGACGCCGGCTCTCGTGAACCTGCTGCTTCAAAAGAAATTGAGGGTCTCGGTGAGCTAATGGATGGGAAAAGCTTACTTTCCGGGTTACCCTTCGGACTTTCAGCTGTGGTAAAGGCTCCGAGCCGGAGGAAAGTAATGTTACCTCTTCGATCGCCGGGTTACTGGCGCCGGTGTCATCCTGTCAATAAGCAAGTGTTGATAAGGCGGACAGCATCAGACAACATATACTGCACGAATTTAAAAGATTTAAGGGTTACCTCTGACTCGGAGCTATCGCTTAATTGCAGCAGCTCCGAAGCAGTGGGTCTGTTTCCCTTTTTGCGAGGGGCGGCTCTCTTGGCGGCTTTCTTCGCCTTCCTGGCCTTCTTGGCCGCCTCATGGTCATACTTGACCCGCCAGAATTTATCATCAGCCTGAGAAATACAGTAATGAGTTCTTAGTAAGATGACAGGTAAAACAAAATGGAAAGGTTAAAGTCAGCGGCTTACCGCTGGGGCTGGATTGGTCTTGCAGAACGGGGCTAGCCCGGTTCTTCCACAGTCTGCCAGGCTCTCGTTTAAAAGAGCCTTGGTCTCTTCTTCAGCAACGTCTTCTGGAAGATCATTGCGACTGTGCCTCTGCGGGTCATCCTTTCGCCCGGTGTACTCACACATTAAGCCGGGGCGGCGGCTCAATGGGATCACCCGCCATGAGATCCAGACCCGGACCAGGTCAATTCCGTTCAGACCATTGCCTAGCAGGGCTTTGATCTTGTTGATCGTTGGAAGCAGAGGCTGGCGTTCTGCGGCAGTCAGCTTGTCGGATAATGGATGAGTTGGCTCCAGGCGCGTTGGGCGAAAGCCGGGCAGCGGGCTCTCATCAGCCGGGGACGTGTCTTGGCAGTAGAACCAAGTCATGTTCCAGTCCTTGGGGTGACTTGGCGGTTCTGCGTAAGGGAACAGACAATCCCTACGCCGTTGGATGGAGATGCCGCCTAACTCTAGACTTGGACCGTTTGCGCACTCGGTTTGGCGGTTCAAATAGAACAGCTCTCTGAAGAGCAGCAGACTCGGCTCTTCTCCAAGATATACTTCACAAAAAACTTGGAAGTTGCAGATGTTGGATATCGAATTGGGTCCTATATCCTGAGGCCGAAGATCAAAGAAGTTGAGCACGTCCCGGAAGAATTTTGAGCCGGGCGGTGCGAAGCCCCGGCTCATATGGTCGGCAAAGATCACTACCTCCCCGTCTCTCGGCTGTGGCCTTTCTTCGGACGGGTCAGGGGCACGGTAGGACATCACTTCCTTCTTAGGCAGATATCCGGACTTAACGAAGTTGGCCAGGGTCTCTTCGGTGACGCTGGATTTCATCCAGTTGCAAGTGATGGGAGCCTTGGGAGGCATGGTGACGGTTGGTGGTCTACGAGGAAGAGAAAAGTGTCCGGATTAATTATAAGCCGGAGTTTATCATTCAAGTTACAATGACGGCTTATGAAGGGGACTAATGGTATGTATTGATACGGTGGGTTATCTAAGCCGTCGGGGCTTTCAGGATAAGTTGGTCGTCTACGGCTTACTGCGGTTAAGTCGGAAGATACTACAGAGCATGATTCTCTTTAAACCGGAAAGTTCTACGGCGCGTGTTTTCTCTAAGTCGGAAATATAAGCCGCCAAAATTCAAGGACTGCAGTTTTTACTAAGTGTGGTAAACAGATTTCACATATTACAGTAACTTTTTTGGATCAAAGTAGTCGGAGCAGAGAAAGTTTTCTAGACCTAAAAAACAGAGGCAGGAGAAGTTTTTGAGGTTGAACACAGTTCTTATGCAGTAAAAAGAGGGTTTCTTACAGATGAAATGGGTCTCAAACCTCTACCGCAGTGGTTCTACGCGAGGTTAAGGATCAACCAACTACGGTGGCAACAAGAACTACCGAGTTTGTGGGCAATGGTGACGAACACGAAGAACTGAAGAAACCCTACCGCAGATCTATTCTAGCAAGGCAGAGAAGACTCACCGGAGTTGAGGAAGAGAGGAGGTCGCCGGCGTTATCTGGTCCGGGTCAGGGTGATGCAGCAGCCGGGTCGATGAAGATCAGGGGCGCGACGGCGACGGCGACGGCGGCAGAAGCTCGGGCAGAGGAACGACAACGCAAGGAAGAAGAAGGAGAGTGTGAGAAGAGAGTGCCGGGCCGGCCTATTTATAAGGTGAGTCATAAGTAGGCGCGGGGTTCAAGGAGGCCACGGCGTGGTTATCTCCCCCTTACGGCGCCTCGATTCTCGGAAGGACAATAAAAGCAAAGATCCGTTGCGGATCTGGCGGAGTAAAAAACGGACTTAATGGAGGATGACGTCACGGCGGATTACCCAGAGTCCAGAGGATGACGTCACTCCGGGTTATGACCTTTACATGAATAGAAGCCGGGGATTTTTTTCTGCAGAGCTGAAGATTGACCCGAGCCGGCTCAAGTCAATCTGGGGCCTAATGTTGAGGATATAGACCTTGGAGTCACCCGCCAGGATGGCCGGGTTACTCTAAAGGTCATTACCAGAAGCCCGGAGCTAAGTTTCAAGATAATGGGCTAGAGATGGGCTGAGACCCGGATATGGCTTAAAGCCCGTAGTTACAATCATTGTTATAGTAGACTTGTAGTGTAAGGCAAGTATTGATTAGAGTCCGAGCCGGACGCTCTTATGAGCCGGCCGAGACTCTAAGGGCTGCTGGGCGTCAGCCTCCCTAGATAAAGGGGGGACCCGGCAGCGGTTCAAGGGCGACAACAATCTCTCCGAGAGCCGGGATAAGTGTTTAGCTCCCTGGCGATCGTAACCCTAATCAATAACACCTCGAACTGGACGTAGGCTTTTACCTTCACCGTAAGGGGCCGAACCAGTATAAACCCTCGTGTTCCTTGTCCCGCATAACCCCTTCAAGCTTCCTAGTTGCGATGGCTCCACGACTAAGTCCTAGCCCAAGGACATCTGCCGTGACAATTCCACGACAATTAGTGTCCACCATATCTACCTATATGCGGTTCCAAGTAAATTTGCATGTGCCAAACTCTAAACCTTCAAATAATAATCTGTTTTGTAATGCCCGAATCGCTCATGTAGCGACTAGGGGTTAGCAGTATCTTCCATGCTAGGTGGGTTATTCTCACGATGAGTGGACTCCACTCATCATTCACGAGAAAAATGGCTGGTAACTGGGATGCCCAGTCCCATGATCCAAAGATCGAAATCAAATCAAAAATAATTGCAAACAAAACTCCCCCAGGATTGATGTTAGTTGGAGGCACCCGTTGTTTCGGGCAAGCCATGGATTGATGATTGTTGGTGGAGGGGGAGTAAAATCTTTACCTTTCTGTTTGGGAACCGCCTATAATGTATGTAGTATGGAAGATATTGGGAACTCTTGGTCGTTATGTTGACAATGAAAGCATACCTCTCAAAATTATTTTCATCTTTGTTTTTGCTTCGAGCTCTGGCACCTCTGCAAATCTCTTCTTCCCTCTGCGAAGGGCCTATCTTTTACTTTTATGCAAGAGTCAGTAGTATTCCTTCTCATTCCAACCTACTCTTTAGTTGGCAAGCATCATATGATGGAAAGATCTAAGCATATATGGCCATTCAAATATATTTGATCATGAATTATTACTGTTGACATTACCCTTGAGGTAAAAGGTTGGGAGGCGGAACATTAAGCCCCTATCTTTCTCTGTGTTCGATGAATACTGTTTGTTCTAAAAATATGCTTTGAGTGGTAGCAATCATGGAAGACTAAATGATAGTTGAGTATGTGGAGTTTGCTAAATCAAAGCTCTGACATAGACTCTTCCTGAAAATAAGATGAATTGTAATTGTTTGATGACTAATAACACGGTTTGTTAGTTTTCAAGAAAGTTTATGATCTATACTTTAACATGTGAATAGCTTGTTACTTGATCATGCAAAGTTCTATGAGTTGAGCTACTGTTATGACATATAATGATGCCAGAAAAGGTGATTGAAATTATCATCGATCAAACTTATGTACCTGCTAGCATTCACACTTCATAAATTCTTTCTTTTATCATTTACCTACTCGAGGACGAGCAGGAATTAAGCTTGGGGATGCTGATACGTCTCCAACGTATCTATAATTTATGAAGTATTCATGCTATTATATTATCCATCTTGGATGTTTTATGGGCTTTACTATGCACTTTTATATTACTTTTGGGACTAACCTATTGACCCAAAGCCCAGTGCCAGTTTCTGTTTTTTCCCTTGTTTCAGTGTTTCGTAGAAAAGGAATATCAAACGGAGTCCAAACGGAATGAAACCTTCGGGAGAGTTATTTTTGGAACGGAAGCAATCCAGAAGACTTGGAGTATACGTAAGGGAAGCAACGAGGAAGGCACGAGGCAGGGGGCGCGCCCACACCCCTGGGCGCGCCCTCCACCCTCGTGGGCCCCTTGTGGGCCCCTCGTGGCTCCCCTTACCGACTTCTTTCGCCTATATATCTCCATATACCCTAAAACCATCGGGGAACAGAAGAGATCGGGAGTTCCGCCGCCGCAAGCCTCTGTAGCCACCAAAAACAAATCGGGACCCTGTTCCGGCACCCTGCCGGAGGGGGGATCCCTCACCGGTGGCCATCTTCGTCATCCCGGCGCTCTCCATGACGAGGAGGGAGTAGTTCACCCTCGGGGCTGAGGGTATGTACCAGTAGCTATGTGTTTGATCTCTCTCTCTCTCGTGTTCTTGATTCGGCACGATCTTGATGTATCGCGAGCTTTGCTATTATAGTTGGATCTTATGATGTTTCTCCCCCTCTACTCTCTTGTAATGGATTGAGTTTTCCCTTTGAAGTTATCTTATCGGATTGAGTCTTTAAGGATTTGAGAACACTTGATGTATGTCTTGCCGTGCTTATCTGTGGTGACAATGGGATATCACGTGATCCACTTGATGTATGTTTTGGTGATCAACTTGCGGGTTCCGCCCATGAACCTATGCATAGGGGTTGGCACACGTTTTCGTCTTGACTCTCCGGTAGAAACTTTGGGGCACTCTTTGAAGTACTTTGTGTTGGTTGAATAGATGAATCTAAGATTGTGTGATGCATATCGTATAATCATACCCACGGATACTTGAGGTGACATTGGAGTATCTAGGTGACATTAGGGTTTTGGTTGATTTGTGTCTTAAGGTGTTATTCTAGTACGAACTCTATGATAGATTGAACGGAAAGAATAGCTTCATGTTATTTTACTACGGACTCTTGAATAGATCGATCAGAAAGGATAACTTTGAGGTGGTTTCGTACCCTACCATAATCTCTTCGTTTGTTCTCCGCTATTAGTGACATTGGAGTGACTCTCTGTTGCATGTTGAGAGATAGTTATATGATCCAGTTATGTTATTATTGTTGAGAGAACTTGCACTAGTGAAAGTATGAACCCTAGGCCATGTTTCCTACCATTGCAATACCGTTTACGCTCACTTTTATCACTAGTTACCTTGCTGTTTTTATATTTTCATATTACAAAAACCTATATCTACCATCCATGTTGCACTGGCATCACCATCTCTTCGCCGAACTAGTGCACCTATACAATTTACTATTGTATTGGGTGTGTTGGGGACACAAGAGACTCTTTGTTATTTGGTTGCAGGGTTGTTTGAGAGAGACCATCTTCATCCTACGCCTCCCACGGATTGATAAACCTTAGGTCATCCACTTGAGGGAAATTTGCTACTGTCCTACAAACCTCTGCACTTGGAGGCCCAACAACGTCTACAAGAAGAAGGTTGTGTAGTAGACATCATGTGCCCGTTGTTGTTGTTATGTGCACATGTTCCCGTTTGGGACGGTTTATTGTTTTGGCCACGACGGTGGCCGTTTGTGTCTTTGGTAGACACGGGGCCACCCAGGACTAGCCTAGTGGGGAGTGAGTCGGAGTGGCCAGGAGAGTGTCATGGCAGTAGATCGGTTTTGTCGGAATGCCGTTGGTCCACCCGAATGGGAGTGCGAGGCCATGGGTTCCGTGGTGTGGGTAAAGTGCGCTACCTCTGCAGAGTGTGTTTGTTTAAACTATCGATAGCTGCGTCCTCGGTCATGGGCATGGGTTCGTACTAGGTCACACCGTTCGATCAACACTCACATGACGGAATGACTTATAGGTGATTTATATGTTGATATTTTGAGTAGTACAGATTGGCAAGATGTTGATGATGATGTTGGAGATCAAGTGTTGGTCATGGTAGTGATCGCCGGAAAGATCACCGTTTGAGACCAAGTGTTGGTCAGGGTTGTAATCGCCGGAATGATCACCGTTTGGTTTTGATCATGAGGTGATCGAGATGGTATATTGCTTGGCCGGTTAGCCAAGAGAGATATGGTTATGGAGATCTGAGATGGTGATTTATCAGTATTGTATCAGTTTCATACCATGCTTAGTAGTTGCTTCATCATGGTAGTTGTTAATTAATTAACCTGTTAATGCTATGTTATTGTCTTGCATTGATGTTTATGGTTGTTGTGAGCTTGCAAGTACATTCAATGTACTGACCTGGCATGTCATGCCAGATTGCAGATTGCTTGATTGTTTGTCGAGGTGTCCGTTCGTGCGAGCTAGATCGTGTCCCAGCCAGAGTCCATGCGGAGTGGAGTTCACCACCTTCGTTGTTGTTCCGCTGCTAGAAGTATTCCGCTCCTACGAGTTGTTTCGCTGCTAGCATAGAGCAAGAGTAGTATCGCAGGCGTAGTGTCGCCGTGCTGATGTGCTTCTTTGCAACATCGGACCCTTGTATTATTATTCTTGTATTAAGAGCTGATTTGTTCTATGTCAAGCAGTGCCGTATTCTAGAGACTTCTCCTCCATCTCTGGGCTGGAATACGGGGCATTCCGGTTTCTCTGAGCCGGGGTGCCACGGCGCTTGGTATCAGAGCAGGTCTGACTGTAGGACGCCCTAGTCAGTGCGAGCGGTAGAAACCGGTAGAAATCGGTAGTTTAAATTTGGCTTGTTTATTGCATTTGGTTGCTGCATTTGTTTGTTGCATAGCATGCATATAGCCTTATTATTTTGCTACTAACGATTTATCTGGTGAGTGTAGATGGCATCGGTTCGGATCCGCTACAGCTCAGCCCTTGCATTTCTCCAGTTTTCTTTTCTTACTCGTTCTTCGGTGTTTGGCGTCATTTCCGTCCCAGCGGAGTGATGCCAAGTGATCCCGACACTGTTTGCAAAAATGGTGCTCAGGTATCACGCCGATTTCTTTCTTTCAACCCCATTTTGTTTCGGTGGTAGGCATGCTTCTATTCCGGATCGTCCTTTTTATTTTGCCGTGTTGGCAACCCTTAATGATCTTAGTCATCACGAAAGGGCAATGCCAGCAGACTCAGTTTTTCCCCGCTATCCTTATTTCTTGGATGAGTACGGATATTTTCCGTCCGCTTGATAATAATGTGGTCGTGACATTCGTGTCCTGCTACATGGTTACCAAGTATGTCCTCACCTCCGAGCTAGTCCAGGTTGCTACCTGGCTAAGCTAGCACTTGGTGTAGCGCTGTTTACACCAATTCTTCCACACATTTATACGTCCTCGTGCACATCGTCACAGCATGCTACATCGTAGAACCGGGGATTTCGCGAAATTTGTGTGCTTAAGTACGCATGCATATTGTGTGACTAGTAGTAATATGTGACATTGATTGTGTGTGAATTGGTTGTTGTTGTGTGCTCTTGTTTAGTTGAGTTTTCTTTTGCTTTTTCTTTTTGGGCCCTGGTGTTACATTATTTTTCCCCTATAAAGAGTTGCTCATCAACTGACACCGGACTCGAAGAAGTAATAAGGATTTCAAATATTTGGAAGAAGCTCAGCTAAACATTCTAGTCTACCCAGCAACTGCATTATAGCATTAATATCTGCTCAGAATACCAATGGTGTATTGGATTGACTATCAGCATCGAGTCAACATTAGTGCCAAATCCTCATTGCAATTATGATCCAGCCAGCAGAAAGACAAGTTAGTTGCAAGATCAACGGTATATTTTCAGTCAAAGGTATGGATCATATACAAAATTTTGGCTCAGCAAGGCATGATGCTTGAAATATGTTATCATCCAGAATAAAGTCAGAATGTGATATGCTCACGGAAGACAGTCAAACAAATTTTTCTCATGCAAATAATCAGCCACAAAATATTATGGGCGTGTGTGTAGATTTCAGTCTGCATATTAGTATGAAGCTTTGGATGTAAGAAACTCAGTATTCTTCCAGACGTTATCGGAAGAAATTTATGATGCAAGGCTCCTCAATTTTCCTCAGCATGATATGTAAACAATTTCTAGTCCAAGATACCCGGTCTTTCTCAGCAAGATATCTCGGTAAAATCTTATGACAGACGAAAATGAATTTTTCTCAAACAAGCAAACCCGAGGGGAAGCTTTTCAAGTACGGGACTCAGGCTTCTCCCGCACAATAATCAGACCCAGCTTCGTGTGTAAGCTATAGAGCCTTCTTCTGCACGATACCCAGACAAAAGATTTGAGCAGAAGTTAACAAGTCTCCCTCAGCAAGCTACTCGGATGGCTTCTCTCGTAAGCCATCCAGTCCGCGTTAATACCAAAATATTGCACCATCCTCAGAGATTATATGATGAGTTGCCAATATATGGCAGCACCGCTCAAGAATCAGACTCGCAAAATTTTTGTCAGAAGCACAAATCAGTCAAACATATGCCTACCGCAAGGATCGATTGTTCGGTGGCATATGATTCTTATATATGGTGAGCATGCATCCCTAGTCATATCAGTCACTCATACGAGATGCATCAAGGATCCAGCAGATATACCTAAGGAAAGTAAGGATTCGACAACCTCATGAGTCAAGTAAAGGAAAATAAGCAGAGATACATCTCATGAATTACAAGGATCGACAAGATCTGGGGATGACATCACAGAATCCACAGTCTTGACAATGGTCATCAAGGTCATTATTCTCGCACCAGACAAGGTGATATCATGAAACCTTGTCACCTTCTTGTATGATTGGCCTCAGCAATGAGCTCCGTATAGCTACAAACCCCGAGTATATGTCATATATGTGCGGACACAGGTCAGAAAAACAAGCACAAGGAATAATGTCAAAAATATTAATCACATCCATGGTCATATGAAGAATCAAGGACAGGCGTGGCCAAGTTATTTCAGCAAGGTATCCTGACAAAGAAAATCATGACCGTTAAAAGGTGAGACCGACAACAAAGGTATGATGATTTTGCACGACCATCAGGGTCCGGATACCCCAAGTCAGTTGGAGGCCATAATTCCATATGGATCCACAAAGACATACACCTTCAACGGCCTACTCTATTTACAAGGATTTTCATATCCCGCTGACCCGCTTGACATGGTTAGTATGGAATATCCAAGTCTGTTCTGTCAGATCCAAGATTCCTTTGCAACCTCAACAGTTTGACCTCAGCGGCAGTGTTAAAACATATCACAGCGTATTACCAAAGATGGGTATACCGACAAAATGAGAAAGTCAAAATCCGAATAATCAGCTCAGACCCGGTATACTCGTCGACGGAATAAAGTACACGGTCAGTCTGTCAGGAAAAGCATTTGTTCGTCAGCCCCCTGTTGGGCAAAGTCTCAAGATGCAAATATTTGAGGTATGACATAGCTATAACTCCATACACCATTATGTTTCTGACGGCAGAAGGCAGTCAAATCTCTGGTATATGCCACATGCTCGAGCCAAAGGAAATAAATCAAGATAAATCAGTGCCACCTATGAGCAGTCAGATCCTGTCAGAAGATGGCCATGATTAATTCTAAGCATTTATTGAACCCAGAAGGTCTGCATTTATTTGAAGCAACCCCATGACAGAAGTAAAAAGGTTTTCATGACCAAAAGAAAATTTATGCTCAGATCCATTGGATATCACCGCAGATATGAGAAAATTCACGTCAGCAAAAGGAAGTGGTATATGAGCAAAAACCCATCAGAATTTGGGGAAAGGTGAAGCAAGACACCCCAGAGCAAGGTAAGTTGATCATCTGAAATTCTTGGGGGAACAATAAATAAAGGAAAAAGGATACCCGAGTTGGAAACGGTATCTTCAAGTCATACTTGTTCCCAGAGCAACTAAATCTCGAGGACGAGATTTCTTTAAGGGGGTAAGAGTTGTAACAGCCTGGATTTTGGCCCTTTTCTTTTTCTTTTAATTTAATTGGTTTTTGCTCTGTTTTTCTTTTTGGATTGGTTCTGTGGCCTTACCACCTGGGAAATCATCCTCATTCCCTCTCCCAAGTGGCTCATCATTCCCAAAACTTTGCCAAGATCATGTCACTCCACTGCTTGACCAAACCCTAAAATCTTTTTCTAGGAAATATTCCTTTTTCTATTAAAGGAATAACCATATCTGCCCTAGGTTGTGAAGCAACCTATATTTCTGTCCATCCATAAATTCTCAAATAATTCTCATAATTCCTTTGGGTCATATATTGCTCAAATATGCCCAAACTTTCCTGTCCTAGCCCAAGAATAATTCTCCAATAATTATTCTTCATTTCTGTCCAGTGTGGCTTTCTGTGAAGGAAGTGCCACCTATCCAATCTTGTTTGCTCCCAAACTTGTTGGGAATTCTTTTATGTCCAAATAATTGCCTCATGCCAAAATTCAACTTTATTTGCCTAGCCAATCTTCCTCAGTGATTTTTCAAAGTTTCTGTCAAACAGAAGCCATTGTGAAGGAAGTGCTAGCTAGGGTTATCCCAATGAGTGGAAATTTTGCATGCCTCTTCTTGTGCTCATATAATTAGCCTCCTCCAAATTCCAGCCCCATCCAATCATTTATGAGAGCACAGGGCCAAATTTTTGATTCTCGCAATATTTTCAGGTTGTGAAGCAAGTGCATTTTATATTGCTTAACAAATCTTGATAAATTACCAGATTGTACTCCTACCCAAATAACTTCTATCCACCAAATTTG
The DNA here is from genome assembly GCF_018294505.1 of Triticum aestivum. Classification (NCBI taxonomy): domain Eukaryota; kingdom Viridiplantae; phylum Streptophyta; class Magnoliopsida; order Poales; family Poaceae; genus Triticum; species Triticum aestivum. Next base: position 418,726,758 of record NC_057814.1, on the reverse strand, counting down.
GCACCATTTCACCTAGCCAATATTTCTCTAAAATTATTGCAAGATTTTGGTCAGTGAAGGTAGCTGTGAAGGAAGTACCATTTTGGTGAATCCAATTGGTATGAAACTTCTACAGCATCTTTATATGATCAAATCATTAGGCCTTGACAAATTTGAGCTCAAGTAGCCTCACCATGTGAGTGCTTCTTCCTGTTTTTGTTTTTGGACCAGTTTATGTGGTTGTAAAGCAACTATATTAAATCTTGATCCAAATCTTCTCAAAGTTACCAGGATGAAAGTCCTTCTTACCCTAAACCTTGCAGACAACTCCATTGCTCCCAATCACCTTCCTGTTGATCACCAGTGCTCACCCAAGTTTACTGCAGTAAACTTCAGAGGGTGATTACCATTTAACCATAGCAGCTTTCACCGAACTACCACCGTAGTTGAGACCTACCCTGGAAGAACTTACCCATAGACAACATGGTCAAGCCCCTCTCCCTCGCTACATGCCAGTGCACGCGGTGACCACGTTAATGGCATCACTGTGCATGCGCTCTGTGTGCAGTGGCCGCGTCCAGTGGTCGTTTGTGCTTCGGCACCTCCTCCTCTCGTCGGCTTCGCGCGCGTGAGCGTGTCCAGCAGTTGGCCCGCGTCATCGCCGTCCTCCTGGAGCCATTTCCCCCTCCGCCCGCTTCCTCACCGGCGCTCGCCGCCGAACGCCCACGGGAGCACAGTGCGCCGACCGTTGTGTTCCTCCTCGTCTTCTTCCTCCCTGCGCTCCTTTGGCCTCCTCCTCCCAGTGAGCTCTCCCCTGTGCCTCCCGCGTTGCCTCCCTCCGAGCTCATGCGCGTGCACACGCGTCCGCGGCGCCAGACACATATCCATGGCGACGCCAGGTCGGCTTCCTTGCCTCGCGCCTAATTAAGCCCTTCCCCGAGACCCCCGAGCTCGCCATCCACTCCCTCTCCTCCCCAGGACCGCCCTTGACCTCTCTCTCGAGCTCAAGGACCTCTCTGTCCCTCCCATGGTCGTCGTGCCCGTCACCGGTCTCCTCTCAAATGCGAGTTGCGCCGAGCCCAACCCCTCCTGCTTCCATCTCTAGTAGCTCCCCTCCACCCCGGCGAACCTCCCCATCTACTCTTATCCTCGCCGGAGTGCCTATGCCCGCGGCTCCCAAGGATTGGCTGTCGCCTCTGCCCTCGGCCACCGCAACCCTTCGTCGCCCCTCCGCCCTCCCCGGCACCTGATGCTACTCCAGATGGATGCGGCGCCCCTCCCCGAGTCCGTCGGTGCCTCCCGCTCGGCCAGAGGTGGCCAGAGCCGCGCCCCTCCCTCTGGACCACGGGCGAGCGCGAGCGGCCGCTTGAAGACGAGGACAACCCCGACCCCTACCCCTGGGCCCTGCCTATCGGCCTCTATGCGCTGACCGGGCCGGCCCACTGACGTGGATAAGTGGAGGCGTATTCCCTAGAATACGTCTCCCGCACACGAAAGCGCATTCCTCCTCGACGTTGGGCTGAAATGCGTTTTCCTTTCTGGAAAACGTAATTTTCAGAAAGGCGCGTTCTGTTTTTCCAGCCAAGGGCTTGTTTGTGATGATTTTGTTTACAAATGGGTCCCTGGCAGAAAAACAACTATATCTTTTTGATCCTAACTCCAAATCAGGTGATTCCAAAGCCCACTTCTTTGTTTCGTCGAGCCCGTTCCGATGGAATGATTTTCACCATGTTTTGACGTTCTGAAAATGACCATTATGTCCTTGACCTTATTCAGCCCCCCTCCGAGAGAGAACGTTTTCCGGCGATTCTTTCCGCGATCTTTCTGCGCTTCTCCCCGGTGTATTCTTCATCCCCAGGCAAGCCACACCCTCCATTTGCATCACTGTAATGCAGTGACATGGTTTAATCTATTTGAACTTGTTTAAAATATTGCTTTAGCTACATGACTTTGTGCATGGCATTTTCTCGGAGTATTATTTTGATCTTGTTGTTGCCATGCTATTGTTTGGATTACTAGGAGTTATGTTTGTAGTTGATGAGTATCATGTTGCCATTGGAGTATTAGTGGTTGATATTATGATTGTTTTCATGATGATATCTGTTATTATATTTTGTAGTATTACTTCAGATGTCATGCTGCCTTTGGATTATTAGTGGTTAGTATGATTATTTTCATGATGCTAGTCGATGTTCTGTTACTGTTGCTTGGAGTATTAATTTCGGAGATGATGTTTACGTGTGGATCCTAGCTGGATAGCTTTGTTCTTGTTATTGGAGTAGTACAGTTATTGTTTTCGGATTCATCATGATAGAAATGTTATGCTATCCTTGGAGTATTTTGATATGATGATATTATGCTTAGATTATTTGTTGGATATTGCTATGACTTGGATTATAGTTTGATAGTTGATATCGGAGTGACAGTTATCACAGTTATATTTTTGGGGATAAATTCCGTCATTAAGTTGGTTAGGTGCCACCGCACCGGGCTTTCTCCAGTGCAACCACATTTGCCTTTATGGGAAGGCCCTAATGCGATGCTATTGCCGTGTCTCTCGCCGGTGCCTCCAACGAGGGAAGGTTATGGGCGCGCACTATCCTGATCAGGTAGGCAGACATAAGCCTTGTGTGCCCGTTGTTGTTGTTATGTGCACATGTCCCCGTTTGGGACGGTTTATTGTTTTGGCCACGACAGTGGCCGTTGGTGTCTTTGGTAGACACGGGGCCACCCAGGACTAGCCCAGTGGGGAGTGAGTCGGAGTGGCCGGGAGAGTGTCATGGCAGTAGATCGGTTTTGTAGGAACGCCGTTGGTCCACCCGAATGGGAGTGCGAGGCCATGGGTTCCGTGGTGTGGGTAAAGTGCGCTACCTCTACAGAGTGTGTTTGTTTAAACTATCGATAGCCGCGTCCTCGGTCATGGGCATGGGTTCGTATTAGGTCACACCGTTCGATCAACACTCACATGACGGAATGACTTATAGGTGATTTATATGTTGATATTTTGAGCAGTACAGATTGGCAGGATGTTGATGATGATGTTGGAGACCAAGTGTTGGTCATGGTAGTGATCGCCGGAAAGATCACCGTTTGAGACCAAGTGTTGGTCAGGGTTGTGATCGCCGGAATGATCACCAGTTGGTTTTGATCACGAGGTGATCGAGATGGTATATTGCTTGGCCGGTTAGCCAAGAGAGATATGGTTATGGAGATCTGAGATGGTGATTTATCAGTATTGTATCAGTTTCATACCATGCTTAGTAGTTGCTTCATCATGGTAGTTGTTAATTAATTAACCTATTAATGTTATGTTATTGTCTTGCCTTGATGTTTATGGTTGTTGTGAGCTTGCAAGTACATTGAATGTACTGACCTGGCGTGTCATGCCAGATTGCAGGTGATGCCATGATTGCTTGATTGTTTGTCGAGGTGTCCGTTCGTGCGAGCTAGATCGTGTCCCTGCGGAGTGGAGTTCACCACCTTCGTCGTTGTTCCGCTGCTACGAGTTGTTTCGCTGCTAGCATAGAGCAGGAGTAGTATCGCAGGCGTAGTGTCGCCGTGTTGATGTGCTTCTTTGTAACATCAGACCCTTGTATTATTATTCTTGTATTAAGAGCTGATTTGTTCTATGTCAAGTAGTGTCGTATTCTAGAGACTTCTCCTCGTTCTCTGGGCTGGAATACGGGGCGTTCCGGTTTCTCTGAGCCGGGGTGCCACAGTTCCGAAGAGAAGAAATGAAGACTATTTTACATAATGATCCCCGGCAAGCCAAATAGATAAGTTCCTTCTTATCCATACCTGTTCTGTAAGGTGAGAACTTGTGCATATGGAAACCTCATCACCTTAGAAACATAGGTGCTCCCATCCTTTGTCCCGAACGTTGCTTCAGGCAAGATGGTCGCAGTGGCCTTTGACAGAGAGGGTTCGATGAGGGGCTGGTCTCTCTCTTATAGTTTTGTAACCGGTAGGCCGAGCCCTGCGGCAACAAACTAAGAGGGAAATTTTGTTTACTTAAATGTATAGAGGCATCTCACCTCTGCATGGACATGGTACATGCACAAGTACCCGGCAAGGCTTGTCTTCTTCATTAATATGCTGATAAGCATGTACAGATCTTACAGAACACAAACGTGGGTAAAGAAGTTTACATTATTTATACTAAGGTTTGGTAGATGCCTATACATTTTAGATTGAAAAAAGATAAGTGCCTCGTAATCCCCTTTGTTGTCCCTCTCCTCCTAGGCACTGCGGTGGGAGGTGAAGAGCGCCTGGGTAGAAGCCAAGACTGACCCCGTCAGGCCCCATGTCAAGGGGCCTGACAAGATCAGGAGGGCGCAGACGAAGGTGATGGTGAAGAGATCGGATGGGACGACCCGCCTGGTCACCGCCACCAGGGCCAGCAGGACGCGGCAGGGAGAATGAAGCCAGAGCCCACAAGGAGGTTTCACTAGAGGCTTCGCTCAAGATAGAAATTATTACGATGGGTGAACAAATTACTGCCGAGCAATTGATAGAAAAGCGCAAAGTTATGGCGATATCTAAGGCAATGATCATGAATATAGGCATCACATCCGTATCAAGTAGACCGACTCCTGCCTGCATCTACTACTATTACTCCACACATCGATCGACTCCTGCCTGCATCTAGAGTATTAAGTTCATAAGAACAGAGTAACGCATTAAGTAAGATGACATGATGTAGCAAGATAGACTCAAGCAATATGATGAAAACCCCATCTGTTTATCCTCGATGGCAACAATACAATACGTTTCGGTTCCCCATCTGTCACTAGGATCGAGCACCGCAAGATTCAACCCAAAGCTAAACACTTCTCCCATTGCAAGAAAAACCAATCTATTTGGCCAAACCAAATCGATAGTTCGAAGAGACTTGCAAAGATATCAAATCATGCATATAAGATTTCAGAGAAGATTCAAATAATATTCATATATAAGATGATCATAAATCCACAATTCATCGGATCTCGGCAAACACACCGCAAAAGAGTATTACATCGAATAGATCTCCAAGAACATCGAGGAGAACATGGTATTGAGAATCAAAGAGAGAGAAGAAGCCATCTAGCTACTAGCTATGGACCCATAGGCCTGTGGTAAACTACTCACGCTTCATCGGAGAGGCAACGGTGTTGATGTAGAAGCCCTCCATGATCGAATCCCCCTTCGGCAGGTCGCCGGAAAAGGCCCCTAGATGGGATCTCACGGGTACAGAAGGTTGCGGCGGTGGAAAAGTGGTTTCGTGGCTCTCCTGGAAGGTTTTGGGATATTTGAGAATATATAGGCGGAAGAAATAGGTCGGTGGAGTCACGAGGGGCCCACAAGGGTGGGGGGCGCGCCTCCCGACCTGGTGGCTGCCTCGTAGCTTTCCTGATGTGCACACCAAGCCCTCTGGATGTCTTCTGGTCCAATTAAAATCATTGTGAAAGGTTCATTCTGTTTGGTATTCCTTTTCCGCAGAACTCTAAAACCAGGAAAAACAGGAACTGGCACTGGGCTCTAGGTTAATAGGTTAGTCCCCAAAATCATATAAAATAGCATATTAATGCATATAAAACATCCAAAACAGATAATATAATAGCATGAAACAATCAAAAATTATAGATACGTTGGAGACGTATCAGTGGCTCGGTGATGACCTCCATCCTGGCGAGCCCATCGTCCTGGTCTTCTTGCACCAAAGTGGGAACCTTTGGGGATTGCTTCGGGAACCGACATATTATCCTTGCCTCCTTAGCACGAAAGAGGAAAGCATCCTTATCCACGCCTGCTGGTACGGCTCCTGGCGCCGCTCATCGTGGCTTGCGTCACCCACGTGTAGTGCGAGGTGGGGCTTGGCGAGCCTAGACATATCCGCCCCGCGAGGGGCCTCAGGAGGCAGCTTCGGGAGTCTACCCCTCTTGAGGCCGTCGGGAGCTTATGATGACCCTTGCTGACGCACGCCTCGCGAGGCAGGGGTCCTCGCGAGGGTCTTGCTCGTGAAGCCTTGAAGATGGGCCGCCCTGGGCCTTCTACTAGTGCCACGCGATGGGCCACAGGTAGACGGGCCTGGGTACCCCCAGTCCCAGAGACCCGACAACTGTATTAATAGGTTAGTTCCCAAAAATGATGTGAAATTGCATATAAAGCATACAAGATTGATAATATAATAGCATGAAACAATAAAAAAATTATAGATATGTTGGAGACGTATCAACATCCGTGGCGTATTCCAAGTTTCCAGACCTGATGGTCTAGCCTGGAGCAAAGCTTTCGATCTGGCCGAGATGGCCAGTTAAATCGGCATAGAGCGTGACACTGCCGAAGACAAAAGGTTGTCCGAGAAAGAAGGTCTTCCCTCAACCAATGTTCTCGTCAATCCTTAGATGAGCCACCGAGCTGTTTTGACCACACCGCGGGAACTGTATGGGCCACCAATGTTGGAGTTGAATCCAGCAAATCTTGGGTAGGGGGTCCCGAGATGGTGATCTTAGCTAGATGGTAACATGATGAAAAAGGGATACAGTGTTTACCCAGGTTGGGGCCCTCTCGAAGAGGTAAAATCCTACTCATCCTCTTGTTTATATTGTGTGGATCGAGTATAAAGTACAAGATGATCTACCTCGAGGTCATATCTGAATGTATGATTCTCTACCCTATAGTCTAAAACCCCTCGGCTTATATAGATAGCGAGGGTACCTAGGGTTACATGTTTGTCGGTTACATCTAGGGATAAACATGCCGATGATTCAAATGTGTCTTGGGGTATGCGCCAATTCTTCGTAGGATTCCATCTTGAGCATGCCGAGGGGCATGGCAGTCTTGGGCCACTTGGTGATTACCCGGGGGTCCACGACCCAGCCTACTATTGGAGGCCGACGTGGTTAGCTCCCCCTAGTCCAGGACACTGTCACCTATGCTCCTGTCGTGTGCTCTGATATGTCTCCGTCGTATCTACTTTTCCAAACACTTTTTCCCTTGTTTTGGACTCTAACTTGCATGATTTGAATGGAACTAACCCGGACTGACGCTGTTTTCAGCAGAATTGCCATGGTGTTATTTATGTGCAGAAACAAAAGTTCTCGGAATGACCTGAAACTCCACGAAACTTATTTTTGGAAAATACTAAAAATATTGGCGAAAGAATCAAGGCCAGGGGGCCCACCACCTGTCCACGAGGGTGGGGGGCGCGCCTGCCCCCCGGGCGCGCCCCCTGCCTCGTGGGCCCCCTGTTGCTCCACCGACCTCAACTCCAACTCCATATATTCGTGTTCGGGGAGAAAAAAATCAGAGAGAAAGATTCATCGCGTTTTACAATATGGAGGCGCCACCAAGCCCTAAAACCTCTCGGGAGGGCTGATCTGGAGTCCGTTCGGGGCTCCGGAGAGGGGAATCCGTCGCCGTAGTCATCATCAACCATCCTCCATCACCAATTTCATGATGCTCACCGCCGTGCGTGAGTAATTCCATTGTAGGCTTGCTGGACGGTGATGGGTTGGATGAGATTTATCATGTAATCGAGTTAGTTTTGTTAGGGTTTGATCCCTAGTATCCACTATGTTCTGAGATTGATGTTGCTATGACTTTGCTATGCTTAATGATTGTCACTAGGGCCCGAGTGCCATGATTTCAGATCTGAACCTATTATGTTTTCATGAATATATGTGAGTTCTTGATCCTATCTTGCAAGTCTATAGTCACCTACTATGTGTTATGATCCGGCAACCCCGAAGTGACAATAATCGGGACCACACCCGGTGATGACCGTAGTTTGAGGAGTTCATGTATTCACTATGTGTTAATGCTTTGGTCCGGTACTCCATTAAAAGGAGGCTTTAATATCCCTTAGTTTCCATTAGGACCCCGCTGCCACGGGAGGGTAGGATAAAAGATGTCATGCAAGTTCTTTTCCATAAGCACGTATGACTATATTCGGAATACATGCCTACATTACATTGATGAATTGGAGCTAGTTCTGTGTCACCCTATGTTATGATTGTTACATGATGAACCGCATCCGGCATAATTCTCCATCACCGATCCAATGCCTACGAGCTTTTCCTATATTGTCATCCGCTTATTTACTTTTCCGTTGCTATTGTTATAATCACTACAAAACCCAAAAATATTACTTTTGCTACCGTTACCGTTATTTCCATATTACTTTGCTACTAAATACTTTGCTGCAGACACTAAGTTATCCAGGTGTGGTTGAATTGACAACTCAACTGCTAATACTTGAGAATATTCTTTGGTCCCCTTCTGTCGAATCAATAAATTTGGGTTGAATACTCTACCCTCGAAAACTGTTGCGATCCCCTATACTTGTGGGTTATGAAGACTATTTTCTGGCGCCGTTGCCGGGGAGAATAGCTCTATTCTTTGAGTCACTTGGGATTTATATCTGCTGGTCAATATGAGGAACTTGAAAGACGAGAAAACAAAATTTTATCCCTCAACTACGAGGGGAGGTAAGGAACTGCCATCTAGCTCTGCACTTGATTCACCTTCTGTTTTGAGTAAGCTTGCGACACCTAAACCTGCTTCTGCTATTAATTCTGATATGTCGCATGTTATGGATGATGCCACTTCTGCTATGCATGATACTTATGATGAAACTACTTATATGCTTGATACTACTGTGCCACTTGGTGAATTTCTTGATGAACAACTTGCTAGGGCTAGAGAGAATGAATTTATTGAAACTGATATATTGATGATGGTGATGATGAAGACTCTCCCGTAATAAATATGAATTGCCTATTGTGCCTGAGGGCTATGTTATGGATGAAGAAACTAAAGAGACTTTCTTGCTTGCAATGATAGAAGTGATCTTAAGAAAATATTAGCTAAGCTGAAACAAAAAACTCTGAATGCTAGCATGAAATATGATCCTGCTTATGCTACTTCACCAATCTTCGTTACTGATAAGGATTATGAATTCTCTGTTGATCCTGATATAATTACTTTGGTTGAATTTGATCCTTTCCATGGCTATGAATCTGAAACGGTTGTGGCGGATCTTACTAAATTAAATGATATAGCCACCCTGTTCACTAATGATGAGATAACTCGCTACTTTTATATCCTTAAAATATTTCTTTTCTCAATAAAGGGTGACACTAAGATATGGTTTAATTCTCTTGATCCTGGTTGTGTGTGTATTCCCCGGGATATGATTTATTACTTCTCTGCTAAATATTTCCCTGCTCATAAGAAACAAGTTGCTTTAAGGGAAATATATAATTTTGTGCAAATTGAAGAAGAGAGTCTCCCACAAGCTTGGGGGAGGCTTCTCCAATTACTTAATGCTTTGTCTGATCATCCTCTTAAGAAAAATGAAATACTTGATATCTTTTATAATGGACTAACCGATGCTTCCAGAGATTACCTGGATAGTTGTGTTGGTTCTGTTTTCAGGGAAAGAACACCGGATGAAGCTGAAATTCTATTGAATAATATGTTCACCAATGAAAATAATTGGACACTTCCTGAGCCAGCTCCTGAACCTATTCCTAAGCCAACTCCGAAGAAGAGGGGTGTTCTATTTCTCAGTCCTGAAGATATGCAAGAGGCAAAGAAATCTATGAAACAAAAAGGTATTAAAGCTGAAGATGTTAAGAATTTACCTCCTATTGAAGAAATACATGGTCTTAATTTACCGCCTGTTCAAGAAATATATGATCTTAATTCATCACCTATTGAAGAAACTCATGGTCTTGATAACCCGACACAGGTAGTAAAGGTAAATTCTCTCTATAGATTTGATGAAGGTGATATCCCTCGTTATAAGTCTGCTAGACAATGCTTAGATGAGTTTGACAACTTCATTGTTAAACAAGAAAACTTCAATGCTTATATTGGTAGACAATTGAAATATAATTCCGATATGCTTGAACACTTGGGTGATTATATGTCTAGAGTTAAAGGTGAACTTAAACTCATTAGTAAACATGCTTCTATGGTTACCACTCAAGTAGAACAAGTACTTAAAGCTCAGAATGATTTGCTTAATGAATTAAATAGTAAGAATAATGATTATGCTGTTAGAGTGGCTACTAGAACTGGTAAAATGACTCAGGAACCTTTGTATCCTGAAGGCCATCCTAAGAGAATTGAGCAAGATTCTCAGAGAAATAATATTGATGCACCTAGTCCTTCTAAAAAGAAGAAAAAGAAAAATGATAGGACTTTGCATGCTTCTAGTGTACCTGTTGCTGACACACCTGAGAATCCCAATGATATTTCTATTTCTGATGCTGAAACACAATCTGGTAATGAACATGAAACTAGTGATAATGTTAATGATGATGTTCATGTTGATGCTCAACCTAGTAATGATAATGATGTAGAAATTGAACCTACTGTTGATCTTGATAACCCACAATTAAAGAATCAACGTTATGATAAGAGAGACTTTGTTGCTAGGAAACACGATAAAGAAAGAGAACCATGGGTTCAGAAACCCATGCCTTTTCCTCCCAAACCATCCAAGAAAAAGGATGATGAGGATTTTGAGCGCTTTGCTGAAATGATTAGACCTATCTTTTTGCATATGCGTTTAACTGATATGCTTAAAATGAATCCTTATGCCAAGTATATGAAAGAAATTGTTACTAATAAAAGAAAGATACCGGAAGCTGAAATTTCCACCATGCTTGCTAATTATACTTTTAAAGGTGGAATACCAAAGAAACTTGGAGATCCAGGAGTACCCACTATACCATGCTCCATTAAAAGAAATTATGTTAGAACTGCTTTATGTGATCTTGGAGCCGGTGTTAGTGTTATGACTCTCTCTTTATATCGTAGACTTGATTTGAATAAGTTGACACCTACTGAAATATCTTTGCAAATAGATGATAAATCAACTGCTATACCTGTCGGTATTTGTGAGGATGTGCTTGTTGTGATTGCAAACGTTACTATTTTAACGGACTTTGTTATTCTTGATATTCCCGAGGACGATAGTATGTCTATTATTCTTGGAAGACCTTTTTTGAATATTGCAGGGGCTGTTATTGATTGCAACATACGGTACACTTTCCGAGGAAAAAACCTCAAGTCCATAGTATCAATTCTATTGGAAAAATTCTATCGATTATTTTTGGAGGTTTTGAATTTCCACTACCTACTGTCAAGAAGAAATATGATATTCTTATTATAGGGGATGTGCATATCCCCGTTGAGGTAACATAGTGTTATTCGAAATTTCTCCGGTTCCATGTTAGTCGGAATGAGTTTGTTAACAAGACCTGATCAACCTTGTTAATGGATTCCTTTTGATGAGCATGAGATGGATGAAGTTAGAAGGCACAACCTTCTGTACCCTTCTTTTACTTTCTGTTATTTAGTTGAAATAAAGTAAAAAATAGTATTTTTCTGTCAGTTTTCTGAATTATCCGTGCAATATAAAAATACCCCAAAAATAAAAGTTCTCCAAATGCCCCGAAATTGAAATATGATTTTTTCTGGAATATTTGAGAATATCTGGCACTAAGAACACAGCAGGGGGAGCAAGCACCTGGCCACGAGGGTCCAGGGCGCGCCCCCTGTCTCGTGGGCCCACGGTGGCTCCCCTCCACTTATTCCTGCACCCACACACTTCTTCTTCCTCCCAAAAAAATCACCATCCAGCTCAAGCATGAGTTCTAGCTCATTTTGCTGTGATTTTTGATCTCCTTGCGCAAAGCACCTCTCACAAAACTGCTTTGGGGGATTGTTCCTTGGTATGAGACTCCTCCATTGGTCCAATTAGTTTTTGTTCTAGTGCTTTATTCATTGCAAATTTGTGCTGCCTAGGTGACCATGTTCTTGAGCTTGCATGTCAAATTTATATGGTTCCAAGTAGTTCTAATGCATGATATAGTCTATAGGCACTTGTAGGAGTAGTTGCTATCAATTTTGTTGAGCTTGGTTCACTTTTATTTGAAGTTACTAAAATTTTCAAAAAAAAATTCAGAGGAAGAAATATGTTTAGGAAAATGTACTAAGGTGGTTCTTCAAGGAAGCAAGGACCTAGGCTTGCAACGCGTGATGCTGACGATGAACCACCAAGGGACGCTCCAGTGCGGCCTTGTGAATGGCCTTCAGAAGACTTTATGGATCGAGTGGGAATCAAGGAAGAATTTAACACATATTTGCATAACGCCGATCTCATGAGCTTCGAGGCAGAAAAGTGTCGTCAGTACCACTATCTCACTAGTTCCTTTGTGAGGAGGTTTGAATTTTCATCTTCACGTCATTCTCAAACTGTCCTGTTTGATCTTTATGAAAATTCTTATACCATGGACTTAGAGGATTTTACCACTGCTTGCAAATTTCCACAATGGGGTAGTTCTAGTGTACCTCGCAAATCTGAATTTAGAGATTTTCTTGCTAGCATAACTGTGGGGGAATCTAGAGATATAACACAAGCTACCATAGGGAGTATTCATTTTCCTACTATACAATATTTTGCTCTCTTCATAGGTAGGTGCATAAATGGTAAGGATGAAGCATGTCACATGTGTGTCCCTGACCTCAGTGTTCTCAGGAGTGCTGTGTTAGGAGACAAACATTATAATTTAGGAGCCATTATCGCACGTAGGTTGCATAATAATAAAATTAATGGAGATTTCTTTGGAGGAATTTATGCAACCCGTCTAGCTAATTTTCTTGAGGTACCTATACGTGAGTATGATGTTGAGCTGCCTAATGTTTATTTAGATTATAATGCCATGGTTCATCATCGTTTTCTTGAGAGGAACGAGCAGTCCCTCCAGTATCGCTTAATCTTTGACAGACATCGCGTTGTCCATATTACTCTCCCTGCTCCTGCCTTCTTTGGTTATCAGGCAAAAGGAAGACATGTTATTACCAGAGAGGAGGCAGATGAGTACGAGAGGAGGGGGAGGCAGCTTGCCGCCACGCTGCAGCTCAGGAGGCAATAGCCGTTGCATCTCAGTACGACCCCGGCTAAAACTATGGATATCCGCCAGGCCATCCGTGGCAATAAACCAACTTAGGCCAAAAGCCTAAGCTTGGGGGAGTACGTATTTCCCACCGACATTACATTTATGTTCACACACTCATTGCTAGATGTCGGTGCTCATACTCTTTCATTGTATTATCCATGCTAGTTTATTTTATTTTTCTTGCCTTCTTCTTGTGTGTTTGATAAACCTTAAGAAAAACAAAAAAAATAGTAATAGCTTTTAGCTAGTTTACTTTCTTGCTTTAGTAGTAATAATTAAAAAGAAAACCCAAAAAGACTTCATGTTCTTCTTTTGCTTGTTGGGAGCTTTCCTGTGTAAATAGTTTTATTTCTTTTCTTTTCTTTGGGGGTCGATAGGAGAAGACCATGATTAAATTGTTGAAGTGGCTCTTATATGCATTATTGTTGATTTAACCAAGAGCCCATATTGCCTTGTCTTCTCCTGTTTATTGAATGCTCGCAGATTCCAGCTTAGTCCAATGCACGTGCACTATTATTATTATTCACATCATTCGGTCGCGCAAGTGAAAGGCAATTATGACGACATATGATGGACTGATTGAGATGAGAGAAGATGGTATGAACTCGACCTCTCTTGTTTTTGTAAATATGATTAGTTCATCGTTCCTGATTCAGCCTATTATGAATAAACATGTTTGCAATGACAATTAGAGATTATAGTTACTTATGCCATGCTTGATTAGCTATGAGTTATAATGGTTTACCTTGCGTGCCAACATGCTATTAAAATGGTTGTGATGTGGTATAGTAGGGTGGTATCCTCCTTTGAATGATTCAAGTGACTGGACTTGGCACATGTTCACACATGTAGTTGGAACAAATCAACATAGCCTTCACGATATTTATGTTCATGGTGGATTATATCCTACTCATGCTTGTACTCAATGTTCATTAATTTTAATGCATGTTCATGACTGTTGTCGCTCTCTAGTTGGTCGCTTCCCAGTCTTTTGCTAGCCTTCACTTGTACTAAGCGGGAATACTGCTTGTGCATCCAATTCCTTAAACCCCAAAGTTATTCCATATGAGTCCACTATACCTTCCTATATGCGGTATCTACCTGCCGTTCCAAGTAAATTTGTATGTGCGAAACTCTAAACCTTCAAATGAAATTCTGTTTTGTATGCTCGAATAGCTCATGTATCAACTAGGGTTGTCCGTATCTTCCATGTTAGGCGGGTTATTCTCAAGAGGAGTGGACTCCGCTCCTCACTCACGAGAAAATGGCTGGTCACCGGGATGCCCAGTCCCATGCTTTATGCAAATCAAATCAAAATAATTGCAAACAAAACTCCCCCTGGGACTGTTGTTAGTTGGAGCCACTCGTTGTTTCGAGCAAGCCATGGATTGATGCTTGTTGGTGGAGGGGGAGCATAAACTTTACCATTCTGTTTGGGAACCGTCTATAATGTGTGTAGCATGGAAGATATCGCCATCTCTTGGTTGTTATGTTGACAATGAAAGTATGCCTCTCAAAATATTATTTATCTCTGCTTTAAAATCGAGCTCTGGCACCTCTACAAATCCCTGCTTCCCTCTGCGAAGGGCCTATCTATTTACTTTTATGTTGAGTCATCACCCTCTTATTAAAAAGCACCAGCTGGAGAGCACTGCTGTCATTTGCATCCATTACTATTAATTTATATTGGGTATGACTATGACTGGATCTCTTTTACCATGAATTACAATGTCTAGTCAATCCTTGATCTTTAAAGGTGCTCTGCATTTATGTTTTGCGGTCTCAGAAAGGGCTAGCGAGATACCATCTTGTTATATCATATCATGATTGTTTTGAAAACTGTTGTCATCCGTGATTTATTATTATTGCTCGCTAGTTGATTATGCCATTGATATGAGTAAACACGAGACCTAAGTGTTATTGTGAATGTGGTTAGTTCATAATCTTTGCTAAAAACTTGAATGTTGGCTTTACATATTTACAACAACAAGAGCAAACAGAGTTTGTAGAAGTTTTTCTTTATCACTTTTAGTTTATCAACTGAATTGCTTGAGGACAAGCAAAGGTTTAAGCTTGGGGGAGTTGATACGTCTCCGTCGTATCTACTTTTCCAAACACTTTTGCCCTTGTTTTGGACTCTAACTTGCATGATTTGAATGGAACTAACCCGGACTGACGTTGTTTTCAGCATAATTGCCATGGTGTTATTTATGTGCAGAAACAAAAGTTCTCAGAATGACCTGAAACTCCACGGAACTTATTTTTGGAAAATACTAAAAATATTGGCGAAAGAATCAAGGCCAGGGGGCCCACCACCTGTCCACGAGGGTGGGGGCGCGCCCCCTGCCTCGTGGGGCCCCTGTTGCTCCACCGACCTCAACTCCAACTCCATATATTCGTGTTCGGGGAGAAAAAAATCAGAGAGAAAGATTCATCGCGTTTTACGATACAGAGCCGCCGCCAAGCCCTAAAACCTCTCGGGAGGGCTGATTTGGAGTCTGTTTGGGGCTCCGGAGAGGGGAATCTATCACCGTCGTCATCATCAACCATCCTCCATCACCAATTTCATGATGCTCACCGCCGTGCGTGAGTAATTCCATCGTAGGCTTGCTGGACGGTGATGGGTTGGATGAAATTTATCATGTAATCGAGTTAGTTTTGTTAGGGTTTGATCCCTAGTATCCACTATGTTCTGAGATTGATGTTGCTATGACTTTGCTATGATTAATGCTTGTCACTCGGGCCCGAGTGCCATGATTTGAGATCTGAACCTATTATGTTTTCATGAATATATGTGAGTTCTTGATCCTATCTTGCAAGTCTATAGTCACCTACTATGTGTTATGATCCGCAACCCTGAAGTGACAATAATCGGGACCACTCCCGGTGATGACCGTAGTTTGAGGAGTTCGTGTATTCACTATGTGTTAATGCTTTGGTCCGGTACTCTATTAAAAGGAGGCCTTAATATCCCTTAGTTTCCATTAGGACCCCGATGCCACGGGAGGGTAGGACAAAAGATGTCATGCAACTTCTTTTCCATAAGCACGTATGACTATATTCGGAATACATGCCTACATTACATTGATGAATTGGATCTAGTTCTGTGTCACCCTATGTTATGATTGTTACATGATGAACTGCATCCGGCATAATTCTCCATCACCGATCCAATGCCTACGAGCTTTTCCTATATTGTTCTTCGCTTATTTACTTTTCCGTTGCTATTGTTACAATCACTACAAAACCCAAAAATATTACTTTTGCTACCGTTACCGTTATTTCCATATTACTTTGCTACTAAATACTTTACTGCAAACATTAAGTTATCCAGGTGTGGTTGAATTGACAACTCAACTGCTAATACTTGAGAATATTCTTTGGCTCCCCTTGTGTCGAATCAATAAATCTGGGTTGAATACTCTACCCTCGAAAACTGTTGCGATCCCCTATACTTGTGGGTTATCATGCTCGCTCGCGAAGTACCGGCTGGTAGGGATGCCATAGTTTTTTTTTAAACGGTTTGTATCGCTCGGAAGTTATCAGGTTTGAGCACTTTGAGGTACGAAATTTATGATTTGGGTGTTAAAAATAAGAATGTCCCCATTTAGGGGACAAGCTACATGATTCTAACTAATCATATTCAATTGAGCTTTCCGATTATAACATCTTAAAACGGTGAATATCATTCCAAAGTTATCAGGTTCGGTGGCTTGTGAGGGAGTCCTGGATTAAGGGGGTCCTCGGGTGTCCGGGCTATTCGATATGGGCCGGACTGATGGGCCGTGAAGATACAAGCAGAAGATTTTTTTCCCTCGTGTCCGGATTGGACTCTTATATGCATGGACGGCAAGATTGGTGTCCGGATATGTTATTTCCTTCCTCTGCAAACCGACTCTGTACAACCCTAGATCCCTCCGGTGTGTGTATATAAACCAGGGGGTTTAGTCCGTAGAGGCTATCAAAATTCTCATAGGCTAGGCAGCTAGGGTTTAGCCATTACGATCTCGAGGTAGATCAACTCTTGTAACCCCTATATTCATCAAATACAATCAAGCAGGACGTAGGGTTTTACCTTGAAAGGATCGAGAAGAGGCGTCTAGAGGGGGTGAATAGACTCTAATCAAGAAAAGTTGCAGTTTTTAATTTCCTTTAGTTGATGTGGAGTTTGAGCACAAGCTTAAACATTCACAATACATATCAAGCAAACATGCGAGCATACAAAGAGTATATGAGCAGCGGAAAGTAAAGCATGCAAGTTGCAAGAATGTAAAGAGATGGAATTGGAGTGTGCAAACGCAATTTGGAGACATGGAGATTTTTTACCCGTGGTTCCGATAGGTGGTGCTATCGTACATCCACGTTGATGGAGACTTCAACCCACGAAGGGTAACGGTTGCGCGAGTCCACGGAGGGCTCCACCCACGAAGGGTCCACGAAGAAGCAACCTTGTCTATCCCACCATGGCCGTCGCCCACGAAGGACTTGCCTCACTAGGGAAGATCTTCACGAAGTAGGCGATCTCCTTGCCCTTACAAACTCCTTGGTTCAATTCCACAATCTTGACGGAGGCTCCCAAGTGACACCTAGCCAATCTAGGAGACACCACTCTCCAAGAAGTAACAAATGGTGTGTTGATGATGAACTCCTTGCTCTTGTGCTTCAAATGATAGTCTCCCCAACACTCAACTCTCTCTCATAGGATTGGATTTGGTGGAAAGAAGATTTGAGTGGAAAGCAACTTGGGGAAGGCTAGAGATCATGATTTATGTGGTTGGAATGGAATATCTTGAACTCCACACAAGTGTAGGTGGTTCTCTCTCAGAAAATATGTGTTGGAAGTGTAGGCATGTTCTGATGGCTCTCTCCACGAATGAAGAGTGGGTGGAGGGGTATATATAGCCTCCACACAAAATCTAACCGTTACACACAAATCACCAAACTCGGTGGGACCGAATCATTAAACTCGGTCGGACCGATTTAGTTCAAAATGTGAACGTTAGGATTCTCGGTG
Source organism: Triticum aestivum (assembly GCF_018294505.1). NCBI lineage: Eukaryota > Viridiplantae > Streptophyta > Magnoliopsida > Poales > Poaceae > Triticum > Triticum aestivum. The sequence goes on along the minus strand of NC_057814.1, from coordinate 418,708,812 downwards.
GGACTGACATGTCAACTCGGTGGGACTGATGTGCTAGGGTTAGGGTAAATCCAAAAATCGATTTGACCGATTACTCAAACTCGGTGGGACCGATTTGGGTAATAAGTGAAACAGAATGTTGGCCAAGCAAACTCGGTGGGGCCGGTTGCAAATCTCGGTGGGACCGAAACTATTGCAACAGACAACAGAGAGTTTGCAAGCCCATCTCGGTGAGACCGAGATCCCATCGGTGAGACCGAACTGATTAGGGTTTCTGGCAGTGGCTATGTCAACTGAACTCGGTGGCTCCGGATAGAAAGAATCGGTGGGGCCGAGTTGGACTTTTTGGATTAGGACATATGTGGAAGTGAGAAAGTGGTTGAGGGCTTTGGAGCATATCACTAAGCACTTTGAGCAAGCAAGCCATTAAGCAACACCTCATCCCTTCTTAATAGTATTGGCTTTCCTATGGACTCAATGTGATCTTGGATCACTAAAATAGAAAATGTAGAGTCCTGAGCTTTGAGCTTGAGCCAATCCTTTGTCCTTAGCATCTTGAAGGGGTTCCACATCCTCTTGTCCATGCCACTCCATTGTTGAACTTATCTGAAACATACTAGGTAGAAACATTAGTCCAACAAGAGATATGTTGACATTAATTACCAAAATCACCCAGGGAGCACTTGTGCTTTCAATCTCCCCCTTTTTGGTAATTGATGACAACATACATCAAAGCTTTAGATAAAGATATAGAGAGCAACAAGTAAAGCTTTGGAAAGACATGTAACATGCATAGGCTCCCCCTACATGTATGCAATCATATAAATATGGAACATAGGAGCATGTGAATGCATAAGCATGACAGAGTAATCCATGTGTTACATGTATCTTGGCTATATGCATCAGAGCAAATGATGTAAATATAGGAAATATATCTTCATGTTCATGAGTCCTTCTTGCAAACAGTATGTACAACAGCAAGATATCCTCATACACAGGACTGTGATGCATATACTTACCTTGTGATCTTGAGTTGGCTTAGGAAGAAATGAACCTGGGTAAACAAGGTTAGATAACACAGATACATCTACTAGCCAAAGCAAACAAAAGAAGTCACAAGAGTACCAAGACTGGGATGACATGTAGAGAGTGAGTACTGAGTACTCTGTTTGATATAGACATGTCCCCAAAAGTAAAGATGTGCAATAAAATCAGAGATTTCCTTCCCTTAGATGTCTTGCTCCCCCTGAATCTTGCATTGGGATATTGGGAGAAGATAGGGAACAGAAAATCAGAGCAAAAGAAAAAACAACAGAGCTTGAGCTTAATGCAAGCAATCAAATATGAACATGTCTTTCCCCTCTTAAAGACACGTAACTTCTCTCCTCTTGAACACCAAGCATCTGGGGTTTCTTACACACTCCCCCTGAGTATCCTCTCCCCCTATAGAAATGATTAAGCATAGAGCTTTGATGTGATCTCTCTCTCCCCCTTTGACATCAATTTCCAAGAAGGGCTCTTCTGGATTTTTGTGTTATTGCAGAAGGGTTTGGTCCTTGAGTCACAAAGCAAGTTGAATGTGATGCTGGTAGAGGACAAGAATCATTGAGTGGAGCTGGAGCAAAAGGACTGCAGGAATAAGTGGCAAGTTGTCTTTCCTGTAGTGAAATCGGTAGCACCGAGTTGTGTGCTTCGGTGGCACCGAGAGAATTCGGTTGGGCCGAAGAAAACAGACCGGTGTGACCGAGTTCATCACAGTAAAACACTTGTCACCTCAGCTCACTAGGCACTTTAAGATCTCACAAGGATTTGCAAGGAATTAGCTAAAAGATTTGCAATGAATTGGATGCAGAAAATGCAGAACAAGAAGAAATGAAAAGATCTAGATGAAGAACAAATATGCAAGAGACAAATGCAAAAGGAAACACAAGAGAACTTCATCTAGAAGTGGGCGGTGACAAAGTCACCTATGTTAGAGTATATTGACTTAGGAGTCAAGTGAGATCACTTGATCTTTGGTCATACTCATCGTTTAAGCTCAAAATGGGGTCACCATTTTTCGTTTAAGCTTCTTGATGTATTCACATCTTGTTGAGTTGCTTTATCCCATGACTTGGAGTAAAGCTTCTCTAAGATGGAATAGCATACCTTGGGTGGTGGTGGTGTCGATCTTGATCATGTAGTCGAACTTGTGTGGGTTGCTCAAGGTTGATGTAGCTCATCAAGAGTTGGGAGCATCACTTGGAGTTTGAGTTCATCTTCCTACATGGGTTAGCTTTGCAAGGAAGAGCACTTGTGTATCCAAAATGACAATCATACAATTTAACATAGAATGAGTCAAAGGATATATTTGAGGGGTTTTGTGCTTCCTTGACTTCAACCACCATTGTATAGAGACTTGATGATGTAGAGATTGCTCAAGATGTGAGTGAGTTGCAATCTCATGGATTTAGTTTCATCCAAGTACCTACAAGGGTTAGATAGCATACAAGGGTGCAAAAGTATCCAAGACATATAGATAGCATCATGAAAGAAATATCAAGGATTAGTCAAAGACTCATGCCTTGCATGTATCCAAATGGAGTTCCTACTCCAAGTTTGAAGCATCAATGATGTTCAATTCACCTCTCAAACGGCAAAAGACTTTCTCATCAAGCGGTTTGGTAAATATATCCGCTAATTGCTTATCGGTGCGAACATGCTTAAGATTAATGTCCCCTTTGGCAACATGGTCTCGAATGAAATGATGACGAACTTCAATATGTTTAGTTCGAGAATGTTGCACGGGATTGTGAGCAATCTTAATAGCACTTTCATTGTCACACAGCAATGGAACATGTTTCACATATATCCCATAATCTTTAAGAGTTTGGGTCATCCAAAGTAATTGAGCACAACATGAACCAGCGGCAATGTATTCCACTTCGGCGGTGGATAAGGATACCGAGTTTTGTTTCTTGGAGGACCAAGACATAAGAGATCTACCAAGAAATTGACAAGTACCCGAAGTGGACTTTCTATCAACCTTGTCTCCGGCATAGTCCGAATCGGAGTAGCCAACAAGATCAAAGGAAGACCTCTTAGGATACCAAATGCCAAAATTTGGTGTATGTATTAAGTATCTCACTATCCTTTTCACAGCCTTAAGATGACATTCTTTAGGTGCCGCTTGATATCGTGCACACATGCACACACTTAGCATAATATTGGGACGAGAGGCACATAGATATAACAATGAACCAATCATAGATCGGTAAACTTTTTGATCAACCGGTTCACCATCTTTGGTCAAATCAAGATGTCCACTAGTAGGCATGGGTGTAGTCATACCTTTGCATTCTTGCATATTGAACTTCTTGAATAAGTCCTTGGTGTGCTATGTTTGAGAGACAAAGGTACCTCCCTTAATTTGCTTGATTTGCAAACCGAGAAAGAATTTGAGTTCACTCATCATAGACATCTCAAACTTCTCCGACATTAGCTTTCCAAACTTCTCACTAAAATGAGGGTTAGTCGAACCAAATATAATATCATCAACATAAATTTGGCACACAAATAGCTCTCCATTGACCCTTTTAGTAAAAAAGGGTAGAATCAATTTTACAAATTTCAAACCCTTTTTCAATAAGGAACTTGGTCAAGCATTTATACCACGCTCTAGGAGCTTGTTTAAGACCATAAAGGGCTTTGTGAAGTTTGTAGACATGATTAGGTTTCTTAGGATTGACAAAGCCGGGAGGTTGCTTAACATAAACTTCCTCCTCAATTTCACCATTTAGAAAAGCACTTTTAATGTCCATTTGGTACAAGGTGATATCATGGTGATTAGCATAAGCAAGTAAGATGCGAATGGACTCAAGTCTAGCAATGGGAGCATATGTCTCACCATAGTCCATACCTTCGACTTGAGTGTAGCCTTGGGCGACTAGGCGTGCTTTGTTGCGGACGACTTGACCATCTTCATCTTGCTTGTTGCGAAACACACATTTGGTACCAATGATGTTGTGGTTGTTGTCGGGCTTCTCGACCAATGTCCATACTTGATTTCTCTCAAAGTTGTGTAGCTCTTCATGCATAGCGTTAATCCAATCCGGATCTTCCAATGCTTCTTCAACCTTCATAGGTTCAATGCTAGAGATGAATGAGTAATGTTCACAAAAGTTAGCTAAACGAGTTTTAGAGCGAGTGATTCTCCCGGTTTGGATATCATTGTAGATTTGCTCGATGGGATGATCTTTGGCGATTCTTGCTCGAACTCGTGGGAGCTTTGGCTTGGCTCGGGGTGGAACATCTTCTTCATCTTGTTCTTCTTCTTGGCCTTCTTCATTATTGACGTTGTCATTCTCATGTCGTGGTGGAGAAGGAGGTTGTTGATGTTCATCTTGGTGTGCTTCCTCGTTTTCTTCGTCTTGGTGTGTCCCACTTGTGGATGCTTCCGTATCAATTCTTGGTTCACCTTGTCGTGAGGTAGAAGCTTCCACTTGGACGGACGAGGTACTCTCCTTCACCTCCATTGGATGAATCTTGCCAATAGACAAGTCTTGGATTGCTTCCGAAGGGTCTTTGTCCCCTACATCAATTGGCAATTGCTCTACTTGCGAGCTGTTAGATTCATCAAACTTCACATCTACCGTCTCTTCAACCTTTCGGGTGAAATTGTTGTAGACACGGTAAGTGTGAGAGTTTGAGCCATAACCAAGTAGGAAACCTTCATGAGATTTAGGAGCAAATTTAGAACGACGATGCTTATCAAGAATGTAGCATTTTGAGCCAAATACTTGAAAGTATCCAACTTGGGGTTTGTTACCGGTGAGGAGCTCATATGCCGTCTTGCCGAGTAGCTTGTGAAGATACAAGCGATTTGTTGCATGACAAGCTGTCTCAACCGCTTCCGCCCAAAAGTGTTTTGGAGTCTTGTACTCATCAAGCATCGTTCTTGCCATCTCAATAAGAGTCCGGTTCTTCCTCTCAACGACTCCATTTTGTTGAGGTGTGTACGTAGCCGAGAACTCATGTGAAATCCCCTCTTTGTCAAGAAAGGTATCCACATTTGCGTTCTTGAACTCCGTTCGGTTGTCGCTCCGAACCTTCTTGATCTTCACGTCAAATTGATTTTGGGCCTTCCTAGCGAAGTTTTTGAAGATCTTTTGGACCTGCGATTTGTCATCAAGAAAGAACACCCACGTAAATCTTGAAAAATCATCAACTATGACTAGTCCAAACGAGTTACCACCGAGACTCTTGTAGGCATTTGGACCAAAGAGATCCATGTGAAGTAGCTCGAGTGGTCTTCTCGTGGTCATGATGTTCTTCACGCGATGACTTCCTCCAACTTGTTTCCCTGCCTGACAAGCACTACAAAGTCTATCCTTGTCAAATATGACATCTTTTACTCCAAGGATATGATCACCTTTAATAAGCTTATCAAGATTTCACATACCCACATGACCTAGCCTTCTATGCCACAACCAACCCTTAGAAGATTTAGCAATTAAGCAAGTTCTAGGTTGAGCCTTTTTAGTGAAATCAACAATGTAAAGATCACCTCTATGTATACCGATAAAGACCATTTTACGATTGTCTCTACGAAACACTTGGCAATCTACTTCAGTGAATAGGACATTGAAACCGAAATCAGCAAGTCTAGAAACTGAAAGTAAATTGTACCCAAGAGATTCAACGAGCATGACATTTTGTATGGAGCTATCATGTGAGATGGCCATCTTACCGAGGCCAACCACCTTACCCTTTGAGTTATCACCAAAAGTGACATATTTTCGAGGGTCGTCATTTTCAACAAGCTCACGGAACATATCTTTATCTCCGGTCATATGATCAGTACATCCACTATCAAGGACCCATTCCTTTCCTCCGGCCATGTAGCCACGAAGATTTGCCATAAGACCAAAGTGTCTCATCGCATCATCAAGATCATAGTCACTGTCATCATCCTTATCATAGTATCCATGTTCAACATCATCTTATGATTGATCAATTCCTAGAGAGGGTAATTCATTAGACAAATGATCATTTCTATGGTTATCTTTATGAATTCTAATAGCTTCGGAAATAATATTGCTAATGATCCCAACATCTCCTATGGCACGCATGAGATTGGTAAGCTCAAATAAACAATCACCAAAGCTAGGATCACTTGAATTCATTTTACTCAAGGCAATAGACTTATGGAGAATTTCGTCTAAATTTTTCAAGGAATAATTTGGAAATCGTTCCTCAAGAAATCTCCATATGGTATAGGCACAATCAAGAGTAGGTAAACTAGCAATCAAATTTTTGGGAAATCCTCTAATGATAAGATTTATGGTTCTAAGATTGTGAATCATGTCAAGATCCTCTTCGGGTGTAGGATGCAAAGGATCAATATGAGGTGCACAAGGGCTAGTAATGTACTTGTTCAAATGATATTCATTGAAAATCTCAAGCATTTCATTTTTCCACTCATGAAAATATTCTCCATCAAGAATAGGCACTCTACGTCTAAGACTCCCCAAAGTAGACACATCCATCTTCCTCCAAAGGTGTTTAAACCAAGGCAATGGAGACCAAAGCTCTGATACCAATTGAAAGGATCGAGAAGAGGTGTCTAGAGGGGGGGGTGAATAGACTCTAATCAAGAAAAGTTGCAGTTTTTAATTTCCTTTAGTTGATGTGGAGTTTGAGCACAAGTTTAAACATTCACAATACATATCAAGCAAACATGCAAGCATACAAAGAGTATATGAGTAGCGGAAAGTAAAGCATGCAAGTTGCAAGAATGTAAAGAGATGGGATTGGAGTGTGCAAACGCAATTTGGAGACACAGAGATTTTTTATCCGTGGTTCCGATAGGTGGTGCTATCGTACATCCACGTTGATGGAGACTTCAACCCACGAAGGGTAACGGTTGCGCGAGTCCACGGAGGGCTCCACCCACGAAGGGTCCACGAATAAGCAACCTTGTCTATCCCACCATGGCCGTCGCCCACGAAGGACTTGCCTCACTAGGGTAGATCTTCACGAAGTAGGCGATCTCCTTGCCCTTACAAACTCCTTGGTTCAACTCCACAATCTTGACGGAGGCTCCCAAGTGACACCTAGCCAATCTAGGAGACACCACTCTCCAAGAAGTAACAAATGGTGTGTTGATGATGAACTCCTTGCTCTTGTGCTTCAAATGATAGTCTCCCCAACACTCAACTCTCTCTCATAGGATTGGATTTGGTGGAAAGAAGATTTGAGTGGAAAGCAACTTGGGGAAGGCTGGAGATCAAGATTTATGTGGTTGGAATGGAATATCTTGAACTCAACACAAGTGTAGGTGGTTCTCTGTCAGAAAATATGTGTTGGAAGTGTAGGCATGTTCTGATGGCTCTCTCCACGAATGAAGAGTGGGTGGAGGGGTATATATAGCCTCCACACAAAATCTAACCGTTACACACAAATCACCAAACTCGATGGGACCGAATCATTAAACTCGGTCGGACCGATTTAGTTCAAAATGTGAACGTTAGGATTCTCGGTGGGACTGACATGTCAACTCGGTGGGACCGACATGTCAACTCGGTGGGACCGATGTGCTAGGGTTAGGGTAAATCCAAAACTCGGTTTGACCGATTACTCAAACTTGGTGGGACCGATTTGGGTAATAAGTGAAACCGAATGTTGGCCAAGCAAACTCGGTGGGGCCGGTTGCAAATCTCGGTGGGACCGAAACTATTGCAATAGACAACAGAGAGTTTGCAAGCCCATCTCGGTGAGACCGAACTGATTAGGGTTTCTGGCAGTGACTATGTCAACTGAACTCGGTGGCTCTGGATAGAAAGAATCGGTGGGGCCGAGTTGGACTTTTTGGATTAGGACATATGTGGAAGTGAGAAAGTGGTTGAGGGCTTTGGAGCATATCACTAAGCACTTTGAGCAAGCAAGCCATTAAGCAACACCTCATCCCTTCTTAATAGTATTGGCTTTCCTATGGACTCAATGTGATCTTGGATCACTAAAATAGAAAATGTAGAGTCCTGAGCTTTGAGCTTGAGCCAATCCTTTGTCCTTAGCATCTTGAAGGGGTTCCACATCCTCTTGTCCATGCCACTCCATTTTTGAACTTATCTGAAACATACTAGGTAGAAGCATTAGTCCAACAAGAGATATGTTGACATTAATTACCAAAATCACCCGGGGAGCACTTGCGCTTTCATACCTCCATTAAGAGGGCCTGAACCTGGGTAAACTTCGTGTCCCACTTGTCCCTTGTTACCATCAATCCTTAGACGCGCAGTTCGGGACCCCCAACCTGAGATCTACCGGTTTTCACACCGACATTGGTGCCTTCATTGAGAGTTCCATTATGTTGTCGACAAAAGGATCGATGGCTCGCCTTGTCATCAATAATGATATCACTTCTGGAAGGAACCTAACTTGAGGACAGGTCCTCCAGCTCGGCGGTTTCACCATGGGCGCCCGCGCGGCCGTCAAGCCGACGGCGGCCCCCACAATCGCCAAACATCACGTCCGCATCGGCCTTGAACACTCCAAAAAGATGGATCCGACGGATGTCTCATCCTTGAATGAGCTGCTAGATCGCATCGCTGCCCTGGGGCTTGCAACCAATTATGATCGGATCAGGCTCAAACCTGATCAGAGGGAAATCAATTCCCCGCCGATCAGCCATCTCGTAGCGGTTGTCGAGGAACGAGCCGAAAACACTTCTTCCCCTAAGTTAAAAACCAGCTATGTTCGGATCTCCGAGCCCCTCGAGCCGTACACCCCCTCGGGATGAGACTTCACGTCCTCCGAACTCAGGGTCGGACATAGGGCCCGGAAAGCACTTGGATCTTCCTGGACCCGAACTGGTGACCTCGGAGATTTTTCAAGCTCCAGATTCAATCTTGGGTCAGGATTCGGGTTTTAACCCACCCACCCACCACAATCAATAATCTCCAAGTATTTCAGGCCCTCTAGACATATGTGACCTAATGTATGTACAACAGCAACCTCAGGAAACGGTCCATCACTTCTGGGCCAGATTCCTCGTTAAAAACAAGATTAAAGATTGCTGCGACGACGATGCAGTTCCGGTTTTCTATCGTAATTGTACGGACGAGGGAATTCTGAACACCCTCAACCGCCATTGCATACAGGACTTTACGGAATTATCACACTTAGTACAGAAGTACTGCACAATGGAAAGCACATGGAAGGCCCAGAAAGCCCGGTTGGAACCCACTGCCTTTAAGCAGTCCACCACACGGGCAAAATGGATACACCTTACGAGGCATCCGATCATAAGCCCGTCGGCAAGAAAAAACAAACCCTTTATAGGATACAGAACAGTTCTTGACAAACTCCTCGACAAACCCAGTCAGGTACATGCGATGCCGAGCACCAAACCAACTCACAACCTTCGGGCATGTTGAGTACTCCGGCAAGTGGCTAAAAGCGGTGAGGCTATGCTCACCAACGCTACTCCAGAGAAGCATTCTCCAGAGAATGACGATCTTAACGTCTTTACGGTCTTCAAGACCTTCTCTTCAAATCATCGGCACAAAAGGGCGCTCCGTGACCTCACCGAAATCAACCAAGTAACCGCAATGAGCCCTTGGAACGACGCGGCAATAACTTTCACTGCGGACGATGAACCAATGGCCCGATCAATCCAAGCACCAGCCGCCTTGGTCTTAAACCCAATTGTGGATGGCTTTCGACTCACCAAAGTGCTCGTGGACAGCGGCAGCGGACTTAACCTGATCTACGAGGACATGCTCAACAAAATGCAAATTCACAAGGCCCGCATCAAGCAAAGCAGTACCACCTTTCGAGGCATCATCCCCAGTCGAGAAGGACGATGTTCGGGGAAAATCAAACTTGATGTAGTATTCGGCACGCCTGAGAATTACAGGTCCAAAGAGTTGCTCTTCCACGTGGCCCCTTCAACAGCGGATATCACGGCCTTTTGGGGTGAGACGCCTTCTCACGCTTGCAAGCCATACCCCATTACGGGTACATGAAGCTTAATATGCCGGGGCCCCACGGAGTAATCACTATCACAAGTGATCCGGATATAGCACTCCGCGCTGAAAACAAAACCGCATCCTTGGCCCTCGAGGCACTATCCGAAGCCCTCACGCCCGAAGAACTAACCACGCTGCGATCCATGCACTGGTACGCGTTGGTCCTAAACAAACGGTTTTTAACCCCTTTCCGCGACGACATTTTGAACCGTCGCCAAGTGAGTGTGGGCGATAGGGGGGTCCTTCCCACGCGACCCGGAAACCGTCGGGGATATGCCCTCCTGGCACACACGCTCGGCAAAATGAGGTCGTGTGCGACCGACCAGCGCTCAAATACGGAAATACGTATAGTAGAGCTAAAAAAATACAATTATACAGGCGAAATTGTTTCTGGTCGCAAGCACATCCCACACAGTCAGTCCCTGCTAAACGTTTCCATCCGTATGTACATCCCACATAGTCGCTCCAAGGAAAACGTATCCGTTCACAGGTACATCACACACAATTTTTTCCGTTAAATCATTTGCGTTATTGAATGTATCACACACGGTCCGTAGAAGAAACTGTGTGGCAAAGGCTGTCCATCACACATAGTTTTTATGTGGTAAACGTTGCGCAAGGTGTCCTAACACAAACAGTTTTCAAGAGAAAGTCGTGTGTGATTGTTCATTGATCCAACACGTTTTATTCGTAGAAACTGTGTGCGCTGCCTGAGGTCATCGCCCATGGTATTTTTTCAATAACCGTTTGCAATAGCAAAACCCAATTAGCAGGCTAATTCGCCATTAGCAGGCTAATTGCCCTATTATTAATAATCCATTTATTAATCTAATTGACATTCGTATTAAGCACACAATATATTTCATTTCCATATTAAGGAAGCAGAATTTCATAATTGAAATACATCAGAGTACAACATGATATAGCTTCAGCACTCAGCTACCCCATTACACAACTGCACCAGCACCAAGTTCCACATGCAACATGTAGAACCTTTCGAAATTAGCATCATAGATGGTATATAGACAGATGCATCTCATCTGGAAAACTGCTGAAGCGGAAGGCGAATATCGAGCCTTCATTCATGTTGAAGGTCTTTGCAACTTTAGGCCAGTGCCTATGGATGATTGACCGTTCGTCCTTCGTCCTCTTCGGGAACACTTCAATATTGAACCGTGGGTGTTGTATGAAAACCTTCCTCGCCTCCTGACCATAGAGGTGGTTTGAGAGGTAATCATTAGTGAACTTCTTTGGAAAGGCCTGAAAACAAGGATGTGCATAAATATCTTCTCTATATTGGAAATGGGGCAAAGAAATAAAAAAAGGCAAGGTATAATAGTTAGTACCATCCTGTAGTGAACTGATGTCTTCTTCATTGTGCAGACAAAGATCTTGTTGTTTTTTGTCGCTAATTTCTTTATCCTAACAATCTTTCTGAGTTTCTTGATTTGATTGATATTCATGGACAACTCATTTCCCATATGCAAAAAGGGTCGAACAGTGGGTCAAAACCTCTGACAGCAGGACCTACATGTGCAAGACCAAATTGTTAAAAACCAAAATAATAGAATGGTTCCTGCAATTGCACAATAATGTGCTATTAGAGAACGGACCATGCACGTGCTAACCTCGATTGTAAACCCCAGTGCTTCCCATTGTTTCCCTGCAACACAGATAAGGTAGTTAGTCATCAGGTTAAGTAAGGGTTCGCATGCTATCAGTAAAACATGTTGATGAAAAATAAGCACATTGCAGATTCATCAGATTAATTCAAGTCACACGGAAAACCCATTTATCCAAACCAAGCATGATTAAGAACTAGGAAATATAGCACTTGTATATGTTTCTCATGTATTGAGTGCAGCCAAATTCGATTTATTCCTCACATGCACAATAATACAAAATTCTACCCACGACAATTGGATATCGCATTGCAGAATTGAACCAAGCAGTTAACTAAACACCACAACAAATGAACCAAACATTAACTGAGCACCACATTGCACAATATAATATACTCCTAATTGAAGATCAGACAGTTAACCAAATACTTAACTACAGCCAATTGTAGCAATTGTATTTGTTTCTCATGTATTTACTACAGCCAAATTTAATTTATTCCTCACATGGTATACAATAACAGAATGCACCCACAACTATTGAACATCGCATTGCAGAATTGAACCAAACAGTTAACTAAACACCACAACACAAATGAACCAAACGTTAACTGAGCACCACATTGCACAATGTATAACCAAACCAAGCATGCTTGACAACTTGGAAATATAGCAATTGTATTTGTTTCTCATGTATTATGTAAAGATAAATATGATTTATTTCTCACATGGAAGACAATACAAGATTGCAGCCTGAAGAAGTGAACATCACATTTGCAGAATTGAACCAAACAGTTAACTGAAGAGGACAACTAATTAACAAAACAGTTAATAAGTGAGCACCACACTGCACGACATATAGAACATATACACTAGAGCAACAGATTGCATAGTAAAATTAGATAGCACAATTCACTAGAATTTGTGAAGGAAAGGCAGGAGCAGCAACGCAGCGGGTAAACCGAGCATGCTTAACCGGCATAGCTAGCAAATGGCAAGGTGCTCCTCCAAGATCTGGGGGTCGGCACGAATGGCAGCCATCGCGACCTCATCCGCGCATGCGGCCGCGATTTGCTTCTCCGCTGCCAAATGCTCCTTGAGATCCTGGCTATACTGCATGCACCATGGCTTAGGGCGGCGCTTATTTGGTGGAGGGGTCCGTGATTTGGGTGGGAGGTGTCGGACTCACGCCGGCGGTCGGGGAATGTGGGATGTGGAAGGAGGAAGAGGATGGGGTCGGGTGTGGATTACCTGCCTGGATAGACGAGGTCGAGCAGCGTGAAGGAGGGTCGCCAATGAGGAGGCGGCGCTGCAAGCAAGGAGTGAAGGTTTCAACTTGGAAAGGAAGGCCGAAAGAGGGGAAATGTGGCTTTTGGTAAGGGGGGGAGGTAGATATTTCCGCGGAAGCCGAAATTTTGGAATCGCTTCAGCCAAAAAACTGGCGCGCAAAGTGTCATCAGACACGATCCCTTATTCAGAACTGTGTACGATATGTGGACATCACAAACGATTCAGATAGCTTAACCCGTGTGTGATGAGTTTGAACGTCAAAAGTTTTGGTTCAAATTTCCATGGTTACAGTGGTCATCCACGTCACTGCATAATTTGGGTACACAAAGGAGACTACAGCACACCCACACTTCTTAATCGAGCAAGTTCATCAATTAAACAAAGCTAGCTGACCTAAACATTACTCTAACAAATTAAAGACTGACGCTCTTAATTAAACAAAACAAAGAGTACTACTATGGCTGGTGCTCGTCGATCTCCTCCGCTGCCTCCATGTCCAGCTCGCGCCCGACGGTTTCCTGGGGAAGGGGATCCATGGCATCCATCACACCATACTCGGCAAGCATCTCGCCATCCGCGTCCGCCATCTCTTTGGAAAAGGCCGCCACGAGCTGGGCGTGGGCGGACACTATCTGGGCTTGGACGGGCTCCGTCGTCGCGAGGTATGCGGCGGAGGAACGGACGGCTGCTCGAAAGCTCTCGGCGATTGCCAGCTCTTCGGCCGTGGGTTGCCGACCGTTGTCGGAGAAGCTTTGTTCGATTTGTGTGCTGACCGCCAGGAGCTGGGCGTGGGCGGCCTCCATCACTGTTAAGGCCGCCGCTGCGGAACGGACAGCTGTTGTGCCACTCTCGCCAGTTGCTATCCCCGAGGCAGATGTTGCTGCCGCCACCTGAGAAGCAACAGCGGCCGTTTGGGCTGCCTTTGCCGCCCGGTCGCAGATTGCGGCCGTGCTCATGCACCTTGTTAGCACGCGCATGGCGGCTGCGACCGCGCTCTCGCCGGAGTGGGCCACCGAAGTTGCCCTCACGACGCGGGTCCATGTGCCCATCTTTCACCGGTGACAATTGAACAGTGAAATGATATTTGGGGAGTGAGCTAGTGTGCTTGAGACGCCGGCTGTGGACTGTAGCCGACGCACCTTCTCGCGTAAGCCATAGGCGTACTATACACCGACGGTGCTCCAGGATATTTTGTGCTGCATCTCACACGGTTGGTGATAATAAACTGTGTGCGATCTACTTGATTTTTCATCTTGATTTGAATTACATAATGGGGTCACAACGGCAATGGACGGTGTTTGAATTGCTAGACCTTTTATCTGGAGTGAACATGCAACTATATGTCTGTCGTAAAAGAATTGGAATTATTCAGGGTTCGTTTGAATATTTTATACATTAAATTGGTTTTCTAGCCATTTCAGGTGCACATTTCAAAATTAAACTACATGCACATGCTCCGGTACACCAACATGAGTTGTAAAACCATATATGTGTCCATGGGTTTATGCTTATCTCCCATGCAAGAAATGAGGATGAAATTCGAACACCATGGCACCGTGGCTCTCCGGCAAACATCGACGTACTTGCTTTTGTAATTCTAGTAAATCCAAAATTCATCTGAAATTCATGAAACTTGGCATGCTATCATGGAGCGGCATCAACATGCCGTGGTAAAAATTCTGTCCCATTTGGGGCAGGTTTGGGTATAAGCTTCTCATAAACCAGAGCTTCTCACAATAAGTGTGATGGTTTCGGTAGGGAACGTCCCACCTTTCTGGACGAAATGATATCCGTTGCCTCTTCTCGATTTCAATTTTTTCCTAGTGTCAACATAAAACAATAGGACTGTTGAGTCAATTTTTGGGATTTTTCAGGGTTCGCTTGGACATTTTTATGCATTAACTGAGTTTTCTATGCATTCATGTGCATAATTCAAATTTGAACTACTGGCACATGCTCCAATGCATATAAATTAGTTGAAAATTCAAATCTGTGTCCTTGGTTGCCTGCTTAGGTCCCATGCAAGAAATGGGAATGAATGTCAAACACCCTGCCACCGTCACTCGGCCGCAAACATTGAGATACCTAGTTTTTAAATTCTAGTAAATCCAAAACTCGTCTGAAATTCATGAAACTTGGCATGCTATCATGGAGCGGCATTGTCGGGACCCCGATTCCAAGTCACACCGATCTAGCCTGTAACACCTCATATCACTTTGCGGCCTCACGCACGGTACCCCCACGGGTGTCGCCTTACCATGGCCCGGGACCGTTTGCGCCTTTTGGCTCACGTATATGACAATGTCGCTAGCATCCATATGACAGAGAACCCGGGCCGACATGGCTAGTCGTGAACCCAAAGCGGCACTAACGTATGGGGACAGGCATACCTGAATCAACATCGAACGTGTCGGTCAGCAGCGTGCAAATCCGGGCTGTAGCACTGGGCTAACAGGACTCCGGGAACCCGGGCTGTAGCAGGCTAGGCAGGACTCCGGATGTCACCGCGTGACATTTCCCCGAAGGGACAGACACAGGAACGATATGAAACACATGCCGGCCAGTCAAGTGTTCCGGAGCAGTAGTGCTGGGCTAGCAGGACTCCGGTGAACCGGGCTGTAGCGGACTACTATGGCTCATGGGAGCACAAGACTACATTTCCCCATAGGAGAGGCTACCAAGGATAAACAACTAGGTTGTCGGATCCCACACATACCAAGCATTTCAATCATACACACAATATGCTCGATATGTGCAAATACAACATGGCATCACAACAAGACTCTACGACTCAGAGTATTTATTCATTAGGCTCCGAAGAGCCAGATATTACAAACATGGGTCTCTTGACCCAACATTCAGAGCATACAAGTCAAAACACATGCGGAAGCTTAACATGTCTGAGTACAGACATCTACAAATGAAAAAGGCTGAGAAGCCTGACTATCTACCAGATCCTGCCGAGGGCACAAGATCGTAGCTGAGGTATCAAGCTAAACGTCGAAGTCCACACGGAACTACTAGCGAGACTAACGTCTCTCTGCAAAACATAAAATAAGCAAACGTGAGTACAAATGTACCCAGCAAGACTTACATCAGAACTATCTACATATGCATCGGTATCAACAAAGGGGGTGGTGGAGTTTAACTGCAGCAAGCCAGCTTTGACTCGGTGGCTATCCTAACTACGACTGCAAGCAACTCTTTTGAGGTGGCGCACACGAGTCCACATATTCACCAAATCAATACTCCACTATGGACCCGCTCCCGTCTACCTACGAGAACGCCATCCATAGCACTCACGCTTATCTTGCGCATTTTAGAGTATCCACTTTCACTTGTCTATGAACTGTTATAGGCAACCCAGAAGTCCATTTCCGCGGACACGGCTATTCGAATAGATGATGTTAACCCTGCAGGGGTGTACTTCGTCACACACGCTCTCGCCACTTACCACCATGTACACGTCGTGTACCTTGGCAACCTTCAAGCGGAAGCCTGGCGAGGGAGTCGGCCACAGCCTACCTAAACACTCAAGTCTCTAGTCCAGGTTTATCGCCTATTCAGGTTCCATCCGCAGGGAGTCCGGCCGAGGTTTCCACATACGGCCCCGAACGATGTGTGCAGGGTTCCCGAGACACCAAACGGGCGCCCGGTACACCGTGCCACGTGCCTACCGCATCACAGCCCACCCCTCGGTCAGCGCTGTCCACGGCCTCCAGCATACTACTAACACCAGAAACTACTTGCAACTCCTGGACAGAGGACAAGGGTGATTAAGAAGCCGAGAGGGTCCATTGGTTTCGGGCCCAATGCGTGGTAGTAACTGTATCATGGATCACAAACACAGAACTCAGTTCCTGAGGACGGCTGCAATGAGACAACCCACCATGTACTCCTACATGGCCTCTCACCACTACCTTTACCAAATCGTGTTCACACACTTAGCTCACACACAGTAGGACAGGTTCATCACCATTCCAATTCATCCCCGACGAATCAGACCCGACTCAACTCTAAGCAGTAGCAGGCATGACAAACAGGCATGAATGAGTAGGCACATCAGGGCTCAAACAACTCCTACTCATGCTAGTGGGTTTCATCTATTTACTGTGGCAATGACAGGTCATGCAGAGGATAAGGGGTTCAACTACCGCAGCATGTACAGTTGAATCATTGTTGTCCTAATGCAGTAAAGAGAGCAGGAGCGAGAGAGTGGGATTGTATCGGAATGAACAAGGGGTTATGCTTGCCTGACACTTCCGAAGATAGCATTGAGTCTTCATTAGTGTCATCGAACTCATCGTCGGAAACACGGCTATCGAGAGGGGACAATACCGGCAACAGAGAGGAAACACAATCAATGCAATGCACAATATGATGCATGATCATGACATGGCAATATGAATGTGTTTTGAGCTAATGCAGTTAGCAACATATTAAATGGAGTTGGTTTGAACCTTAGGTTCAAATTCAAACTCCATATAAGACATTTCAGATGCCATTTATTTAAATTGTCATATACAGTGGCTGTAAGTTGTTCAAACATGCATGAGGATGCCATAAACAGATTCTTTGGATTTTTTTGATAATTTTTCATATATAAATCATTTCATTCTGAGCTACGGTTGATTTTATATGATTTTTAGAAGTTTATACTATTTTCTAGAATTTTCTGAATAAACTTAAATCCAGATAATGCTTTACTGCGTCAACTTGACGTCATCACTGCGTCAGCGAGTCAACGGGCTGGCCAGGGTCAAACCTGACCCGTGGGACCTGCCTGTCAGTCTCTCAGTGCCTAATTAAGTTTAGGTTTTAAACTAAACTAACTTTTAACAGGGGCTGGCCCCACACGTCAGTGGGTCAGGGGGGAAGTCAAACCCCGGTCAAGCAGGGTCAAACCCGCCGGACTTGGTCCACGGCTCGTCGCCGGTGAAACCCGGGACGGCGGAGGGGCTCGGGATTTGCCCACGGTCGACGAAATCGACCGCGGTTTAGTCCTACGCGTAGCTGGGGCTCGCGCGCATCTAGTAGGCCAAGCGGGAGGAGCTGGGGTGGTCTAAGTCGACGGCGGCGAGCACGAATGCGGCGGCCGGAGTTCGGGCGTCGGTGGTTTTGCTGCTGTAGCGTGCTAGTGGGTGAATGGATGCACTAGCGAGACGCTACGAGGTGCGGTGAGTGTGTTAGGCACCGCGCGTGACCAAATGGTCACCGGAGTGATGCTGGCGTCGAGCTCGCGCGGCGGCGTGCTACGGTGAGCAAGGGGGCGGCGTCTACAATGAGCAAACGGAGCAGAGAGGAGGGGGGTTCGACGCAGGGGCTCACAGTGAGTGCAGAGGTGGCCTCGGTGTGCTCGGGGAAGCACTGGAGCGAGCGGGGCGGCGAGAGGGATCTCCGGCGTTGGGAGGTTGAAGACGACGACGTGGAGGCACTCGGGGGCGTCCGGCGTTGCACAGCTCGACGAGGAGGAAGAGGGATACTAGGCGGAGCTCTTGGGCATCTCAGGGCGTCGCCGGGATGGCGGTGTCCGCGGTGGTGGCGAGCGGCGGCGACGGAGGCGTTCGGCGGTAAGAACAGAGGAGGGGGAGAGCGTTCGGGGGAGAGGTCGAGGCGTCGAGGGGGTATCGTGGCGCCGTCTAGGTGCAACGGGGAGGAGCCAGGCAGGCTGGGAGGGAGGAGGTGGCGGCGGCGTGTAGCTGCGCGCGTCGGGCACGCGCCCTCGCCTACTGGCGCGAGGAGGAAGGCGACAGGAGAGCGCCTGGTGGGCTGGGCCGCCAGCTGGGCCGGCCAGGTGGCTGTGGTGGGTGCCATGTAGGTATCTCCTCTCTCTGCTTTCTGTTTTTCTAATTTGTTTCTGTTTTCTAATTATTTTGATCTGTTTTGAATTAGTAAAAATACTAACTCATTTTGTAAAATCCTGATAAAAATTGTGGGCACTTTTGAAAATATTTCCAACAGCCCTCAACTAGTTTCAGAATTATTAGAGCATTTAAAATATTTATAGGATTTAAATGCCCCAATTCAAATACAATATGAGTTAATTCAAAAATCCAAAAATGACCTAGAAATATGTTTATCATTTTTGGCAGAGGTTTTTACCTTTATCAAAAATCATGAACTTTTCTAAAGGGCATTTGGGTTCATTGAAAATGTTTTTAAGTTGAACCTAGTTGAGTTCTTTTGGGTGCTAGGGATTGATCACCCCTATTTCAAGTTTAAGCAAAATTTAAACATGATGCATGAGGAACAAGCAAAGTCAGACAAGGGCTGATCTGGGGCTGTGACAGGCATCAACATGACGTGGTAAAATTTTTGTCCCATTTGGGGCAGGTTTGGGTATATGCTTCTCACAAACCAGAGCTTCTCACAACAAGCATGATGGTTTCGGTAGGGAACTTCCCACCTTTGGGGACGAAACGATATCCATTGCCTCTTATTGCTTTCAAATTTTTTCTCGTGTCAACATAGAACAACAGGAGTGTTGTGTCAATTTTTGTGATTTTTCGGGGTTCGTTTGTACATTTTATGCATTAACTGAGTTTTCAATGCATTTATGTGCATAATTCAAATTTGAACTACATGCACATGCTCCAGTGCATATAAATTGGTTGAAAAATCAAAACTGTGTCCTTGGGTGCATGCTTAGGTCCCATGCAAGAAATGGGAATGAATTTCAAACACCAAGGCACTGTTGATTGCCGGCAAAACATTGAGATGCCTAGTTTTTAAATTCTAGTAAATCCAAAACTCGTCTGAAATTCATGAAACTTGGCATGCTGTCATGGAGCGGCATCAACATGCCGTGGTAAATTTTTTGTCTCATTTGGGGCAGGTTTGGGTATATGCTTTTCACAAACCAGAGCTTCTCACAACAAGCATGATGGTTTCGGTAGGGAACGTCCCACCTTTGGAGACGAAACGATATCCATTGCCTCTTATTGCTTTCATTTTTTTTCTCATGTCAACGTAGAACAAGAGGTGTGTTGTGTCAATCTTTGTGATTTTTCGGGGTTCGTTTGGACATTTTTATGCATTAACTGAGTTTTCAATGCATTTATGTGCATGATTCAAATTTGAACTACATGCACATGCTCTAGTGCATATAAATTGGTTGAAAATCAAATATGTGTCCTTGGGTGCATGCTTAGGTACCATGCAAGAAACGGGAATGAATGTCAAACACCCTGCCACCGTCACTCGGTCGCAACATTGAGATACCTGGTTTTAAATTCTAGTAAATCCAAAACTCGTCTGAAATTCATGAAACATTCTATCATGGAGCGGCATCAACATGCCATGGTAAATTTTTTGTCCCATTTGGGGCAGGTTTGGGTATATGCTTCTCACAAACCAGAGCTTCTCACAACAAGCATGATGGTTTCGGTAGGGAACGTCCCACCTTTGGGGACGAAACGATATCCATTGCCTCTTATTGCTTCCAAAATTTTTCTCGTGTCAACATAGAACAACAGGAGTGTTGTATCAATTTTTGTGATTTTTCAAGGTTCGTTTGGACATTTTTATGCATTAACTGAGTTTTCAATGCATTTATGTGCATAATTCAAATTTGAACTACAGGCACATGCTCCAGTGCATATAAATTGGTTGAAAAATCAAATCTGTGCCCTTGGTGTCACGACCGGTTTTTCAATAAAATATTTATTGAGAGACCAATCCCTTTTACGGACCAGTAAAGAAGAATTCCTTCTCCCTGGTAGACAATACCTTGGTCACAGAAGAAAAATACCAGGAGTACTGAATATAATACAAGGTTGAGCGGAGACTGCTCAACAATTTATTACATGCACGCCGATAAAAACATAATGGTGGATAGGGTGGCATAACTACTAACTCACGATAACAACGGTGGTGGAAAAAATATCACAGCGGAGTGGGTGATATGACTCCTGAAAACTACAGCTCTTCGAGCGTCGGAGTGAAGCTCGAGGAGATTTATTGCGGGTGGCGGAAGCGTATACGATACAAGTGACCAATATCCAGGATCGCACGAGACTGACTGGGATTCCTCTAGGCGTCGGACTCACTATCAAACTCTTCATCCATGAGATCGCCTTCGTCAACATCTGGCCAAATCAACAAGCCAGGTGAGTACTATGAAAGTACTCGCAAGACAGTTCGGACATAAGATATAACAAATGTAAACATGAAGCGTATGAACAGATTAACAAGTGCACTCAGACATAGAGATAATACTGTACGGAAAATAAAAGAGAAGTCGGGCGGTAGTCCTCCCGAAATCCCAAAATAATATACTGGGTGCCAAACGAGGGTCTGAATGACTCCTCGGGAGGAAAATGCAAGAATAACAATGCCGCAGTCGGGCGTCAAGGCGACACCACATAAAGGGCTTATGATGAAAATAAAGGACAAACATGCCACAGTCGGACGTCTGAGCGACATCACATAAAGGGCTTATATTGAAAATAAAAGACAAACATGCCACAGTCGGACGTCTGAGCGACATCACATAAAGGGCTTATATTCATAACTTAGTAGCTCATGAATTTTAAATCATATCAAGAGAATAATCAGGCATGAGATAAACAACAGGGTTAGTCCCTCCACAGGAATAACGTTCAGCCAAGTTTACTACTCACGCTCGCTGACCGGAAAAAAAAATATACCACGAGGTTATGGCATAGACATGGATACGCTGATCACGTTACTTGACCATGGATACGATGACTCGGAAGGATTTGACTCTGCAGAGTTTGTACTTTAACCACAGCCAACGGATTTCAGTAGTCACGGGGACTAGTTCCGTTTACGGTGTTTTGGAAGAAACACGTCTAACCAGTACACACCCATTCAACATTCCGAAGCCAGGAATCACCCTCGGCAATGTTCAAGAAAAACCTTGAGACGGGGAGGCTACAACCTCGCGTAGCATGGGATCAAATTTCTATACGCGCGCTCTAAGGGGTGCCCCCCTCTCGGTCCCAACCGGAAACACCCATGCCCCCTGACCGGATGACTGGCTTTAATCCAGGGCCATGGAACCATCATCCCGGCCCCTCTGTTTGGTGTGTACACGGAAAGAGGTTACCAACTTACTAAACCGTATTCTGGCAGAAAACATGTGGTAGCACGGAAGGGGGAAGGACGATAACGTGACTCCGTCCATGTAACGTCGGAATTAATCGGATGACGTAAGGCTGGCATGCTACAACAGTACCACCTTACTGCCCTTCATGTCACCACATGACTAGGCCATCTCTCATCAGAGATCATAGTAACTTTGGAACACACGGGTAGTTGCCTCACAGGCAACGAGATACTCACCGATACTCATATGCCATGCACAACCCTTCACACAAACATGCAAAACACCTACCATATCAAAGGTTCAAACATGCTTGCCTAGTTCGGAGAAGTCGGAGTCTAGCTCGGCGAAGTTCGCGGCTCCGTCACCTCTCCCGGAACCTACGGTATATCGGAAATGTATACTAGCGTGAAAACCAAAGCGTGCATAAAAGTTGTTCCAAATTTTTTTCAAATAAATCCCATAAAAAACTAGACAAAATTATAAGACTGTCAGAAAAAGAATCACTCAAAAATCACTTTTCATTAAAAAGTTATAAGGGTTTCTGTCCAGGGACTCATCTGTAATGAAACAGAAAAGTTCCAGGGGCTTAACTGAGAAAACAGAAAACGGTTCGAATAGAAACGCGCCAGCCCACAGAGAAAACATACTCTGCCCGAAGGCGCCAACAGAAAACGCTTCGGGGGTGAAAGAAGAGAGGCTGACGTGGGGGGTCCACATGTCAGGTTTGAAAAACCTCGCCGGCGCCCGAAGGCTGCGGTGGTCGCCGGCGTCGAACCACGGCAAGTCAGGGAGATCGGAGTGTACCAAGAGTATCAGCGTGTCCTTCTGCGTCGGTGGGTGGTGGACTTGGGCGTCGGAGAGCACCACGTCGACGGCGACACTTTCTCCGGCGGACGGCGGCTCGGGCGATGGTGGGGAACTCCGGTGGTGTGCTGCAAACTTTGAATTGAAGCGCGGGTCAGAAGGAGGGATGCACTAGAGAGTTACTGGCAAGAGATGGGAGGCAGAGGTGCATGCACGGGAGCGAATCGAGCTGGATCCCGTGGCGGGTCGCGGCGGCCGGAGTTGAGGAAGGAGACTCCCTCGGGGCTCTTCTAGTGGCTAGGCGGGGTCTTGGTGGAGTGCAGAGGTGATGTGGGTACTAGCTGGAGCTCGGGGCCTCTATTTATAGGCGGCTCGAGGGGGTGGCCGTGAACGGAGAATCTCCGGCGAGCGATTACGGCGAGGCAGTGGCTTGGCAGAGGGTTTAGGTGGCCAGGCAGCACCAGTGAGAGTTACTGGTCCCGTTCCACTGCTAAACTTGGTCGGGCATGGCGTAATGGCGTCGGTCTTCGTCGGGGTCGTCGTACTGGCACAGCGGCGGCAGAGAGCGCGCTCCGCGCCTAGCGGTTCACGACGAGGGTGGCAGCACGCACGGGGGAGTGGAAGACCACGCGGCGGCCTCCGGTGGCTTGGGCGGCGCTGGTCAGCGCCGTCTACGCTGTGCTTCTTCCTAGCGGCCGCAAAGCCGCCGCTGGCGTCGGTCACGGGGCGGCGCACCTCCTCCTGCTCGTCGCCGACGCCCGCAAGCATCCAGGCGCTCGTGCGGTGCAGAGGACAAGGGGGAGGGGACAGGAAACACGGCGACGCCGGGGCACTGGTGAGATTGGCAACGGACACTGAAGAAACGATAGTGGTTCAGACACTGTTAACTGAATTTGACTGAACATGACATTGACAGTGCTCTGAAGGTGTTCGATGAAATGATTTGGTGTGAAGAAAATTTTTCCTAGAGCTGGGACTTGGTGAGGTGACCTCTCAATGCACCCAGAGGCTGCCTGATTTTTCTCAGAATTTTTGGAGAGGGATTTGAATGAGTTTCATCAAATTTGGCAAATCTGGTCCAAACTTGCAGCAAGTATAGTTTGAAAATTTTGAACTGGAGACCAGTGGATCTTCATGGATCTTGGTTGAGGGTTCAAAGGACTAGGAATGGAAATTGGTTTGGGGGCAAAAATCAAAACAGAAAGGGTAGCTCCTTTGTAAATCTCCAAGAGCTAGAATAGAAGGCAGAAATTGTTTTTGATAAGAAATAAATGGAAATAAATATATGGAGAGGTTCAACTTGCTGGATTTGAGGTACATCATGATCCAAAGGTGGGGAAGGTTTGTGGAAGAGGATTTGCACATAGGTCATGGCAAGAGAGATTTGTTGAAAGTGGAAAAGATCATTCCAAAAGCTATAGGGCTTTTCAAAGGAATTGTCAAAAGACATTTTTCCAAGAGAGAAGTATTTTGGTTTGAGTCCAAATAAAAAGGGGCAAACCTCCAAGACCAAAATCAAGTCTTGGGTGAATCCAAATGAAACGCTTGCCATAAAGGAAAGTTTTTGAGAGGGAGAGTCCTTTAGAAGAAAATTTAAATACCCTCCTCAAATAAAAGTTTTGAAAAAAATCCAATTAAAATTTTTGGGTGTCACACTTGGGTGCATGCTTAGGTCCCATTCAAGAAATGGGAATGAATGTCAAACACCAGGGCACCGTTGATTGCCGGTAAAACATTGAGATGCCTGGTTTTTAAATTCTAGTAAATCCAAAACTCACCTGAAATTCATGAAACTTGGCATGCTATCATGGAGCGGCATCAACATGTCGTGGTAAAAATTTTGTCCCATTTGGGGCAGGTTTGGGTATATGCTTCTCACAAACCAGAGCTTCTCACAACAAGCATGATGGTTTCGGTAGGGAACGTCCCACCTTTGGGGACGAAACGATATCCATTGCCTCTTATTGCTTTCAATTTTTTTCTCGTGTCAACATAGAACAACAGGAGTGTTGTGTCAATTCTTGTGATTTTTCGGGGTTCGTTTGGACATTTTTATGCATTAACTGAGTTTTCAATGCATTTATGTGCATAATTCATATTTGAACTACATGCACATGCTCCAGTGCATATAAATTGGTTGAAAAATCAAATCTGTGTCCTTGGGTGCATGCTTAGGTCCCATGCAAGAAATGGGAATGAATTTCAAACACCGGGGCACCGTTGATTGCCGGCAAAACATTGAGATACTTTATTCTTAAATTCTAGTAAATCCAAAACTCGTCTGAAATTCATGAAACTTGGCATGCTATCATGGAATGGCACCCAACATGCTGTGGTATTTTTCGTTTCCATTTTGAGAGAAGGCGCACTCAAATAATGACAGACAACGAAGGCATTTTGAAAAAATAGTTGCCACTTTAATATCTCAAACGTTTGTATAATTCAAACCGTGTGCGTTCTGGTAACCATTCACGTGACGCCACGTGTCTTGGTTTTAATGGCTGTAGGAGGTGCCGTGCTAACAGCTGCTTGACCTTGACTGAATGGGAGGCGTGCGAGCGCCGTCCGGTGCGCAGGCTGACCGGGAGGCGTGCAAGCTGTCCTCGAATGCGCGGGCTCACTAGGAAGCGTGCGAGCTGTACGCTGCGCAGGCTCACTGGGAAGCGAGCCCTTTGACTTCCATGGCCACCCGCCTTGCTCGCATCCTCTCCATTAATGGCGCCCAAGCCGTAGTTTAATTCGGTTTTTAAATATAAAACACTCATTGCAAACGTTTTAGTTAGAACACCCGTATGCAAACCGACAGCTTTCCCAGGAAGCCAAGAGAAAATGTGTCGAGCAGGATTTCTGTAGCACTTGATCGCAAAGGTTTTAGATAGAACACCCGTCTACAAAGTGAGAGCAGTGCATGATTTGTGCATCCCTTCAACGCAAACGGTTGTTTTGGATGACCCGTATGCAACCACGTACAAACAATTTGGTAAGATTTGTCAATCCTTGTAACACTGCGATTTGTCAAAATATGCAGCTAAAAATCACTAGCACTATCAAAATTTTGTAACTAAAATTCAGTAATTAAGCATAGATTTCATTTATAGATTAAGCAGTCGTTCTTAATTTATACAAACAGTTCAACTCGACAGCTGAATCGACCAAACTTTTCCCCAATTGTTGCCAACCAAGTACTGAAATAGCTAGTTCAACTATATATACTAGCTACTACTACTACTACTGCGGAGGGGCTTTGTACTAGTTCCGGCTGCCTCTCCTCTGCCGAGCGTGCTCAGTAAGAGGCGGAGGAGGAGGAGCCTACAGACGAGCCGGGCAACCACAATACGGTGTATGCCACTGTTGCAACTTCAGCGACGCTCACGTCGAACGCCCTCTGCTGCTCCAGACGACCCCTCTCGAAGCAGTGGTTCTCCTCGTAGATCTCCTGATTCCTCGCCTCTGAGGCGGCATGCGCCGCGGCCACGGCGGCGGTAAGGCTCTTTGCGTGCTCGACGAGGCGATCCTCCTCCTCCTGCAGGAACTCGGTGTAGCGCACAAGGTCGCTGACGCACGTGCGGGCATCCACCTCTGCCTCCCGCCTTCGGACGGCGGTGGCGGAGCGGGTGATGACCCCGGCGGTCGACGGTGGGCTGGCGGCCACGGCGGCCGACGACGGGGTGGCGGCCACGACCACCACCTCCCGCCTTTGGGCCGCGGTGGCGAAGCGGGTGATGGCCACGGTGGCGGGCAGTGGGGTGGCGGCCACGATGGCCACCTCCCGCCTTCGGGCCGCGGCGGCGGAGCGGGCGATGGCCCTGGCTTTCGACGGTGGTGTGGCGGCAACGGCGGCCGGCAACAGCTGCCGACGGGCACCGGCGGTGGAGCGTGTGGTGGGTGTTCCGCTCACACCCAACAGGGACGCCACGCGCACTACACTATGCCGGGGACTGCGCCGCCGCCGCGGTGTAGCCTCCCAGCTGGAGCTGTCCTCTGATGACGGTGGAGTGACTGAGCTACGATGACGGACCAGTGCCATTGGCGATTGTGGGAGAAGCAGACAAGATAAGCTACAGGGAGGGAGGGGAAAATGCGACGCGGGACTCGTCGGCCGTGAGGGTTTTTATAGCAGGCCGGTAAGCATTGGGATTTTGGGGGACTTCACCGAGTCGGGCGGGAAGCTTGCGCGGGAACCTGCGAGTTTGCGCGGGAATGGGCTCACCGACGATTCATTGGCGCCACCATTTAGCCAAAAGAACGCCCCCGCGCGTTGCGCAAGCTTGCGCTGTAAGCCGTCTGCGGCAGCGGGGTGACAAGACGCGCGAGAGGAGGACGAAAGGCCGCGTACACATACGGTTAATAAAAAAAATGTTTGCGATTTAATTACCTACTATACCACCGTCCTGGTTTATAAGTATGATTTAACTAATAAAATACGAATGCATGTCGCCAAAGATTATATAGTTGGATTTGTATTTGAACATAGTTTCCAATTATATAATTTTTATAACATGCATTAACATTTTGTTGGTTAAATTTGAGGGCAAAGTATGGCATAGAATATAAAGGAGACTATAGACTAGACGGAGGTGGTAGCACACGGACGCTCTCTACGCAGCGACGCAACTGTCGGCCGGCTTGTAGGCGACCATTTCCTGCGTGTTCAACTGCTCTATGCGTGTGGTTGCTTGCGGTTCAGGCGGCCGCAGCGCGCTCTGCTCACGTCCCGCCGCGCGCGCTCTACTCTCGCGTCCCTCCGGGTGCTCTGCCCTCGTCCCTCCACGCGTGCTGCCAGTGTTGGGGGCCGGCGCACGATCATGCACGTTCGTGTGCATGCGGTTGCGCTGGGCGCGGCGCGATGATGCAGTTACCCGCTGCAAAAACTGCCATACGGACGCGTCGAGAATCCATGCCGCCCGGCCCCTTTTATTCCTGCGGCCATTTACCTTCATCTCTCATCTCACACAACACAATAAGCACACCCACGAGGACACATACAAATAGGACATCCAGCGGTTCCAATGGCGCTCCCCGTGGCTCCAATGGCGCTCCCACCGGCCGACGACGACAACGGCTTGCAGTTCACCACGCAACACATCATGGACACCCACGTGAGGGGGAAGGCTCTCTCGGTGGTGCACACGAATGATCCGGTCTCGGTGGAGAGCTCCATCCAAACTATGGAGCAGTTCCTTGCCGAGGACAAGTACCAAGTGGTCGGCTTTGACCTCGAGTACACCATGGGTCGTGCCGGGCACGATCAGAAGGTTGCCGTCACCCAGTTGTGCGTGCAACATGACGTCCTCGTCTACCACTACCACCTGGACACAACGCCATGCGAGCGTTTCTCCAGGTTTATCAATAGCTCCGACTACAGTTTCGCTGCGGTGGACACCACCAACGATCTAAAAGCGCTCAGGGTTTCGGGCTTGAAATGCCCGAATCTTGTCAACATCCAGCGCCACTACAAGGTCTGGGGCATTGACAAAAACAAACTGAACTCCCTGGTTGACCACGCCTCGGCCATCATCGACCCCTACTATGCAAAGATGAAGGAAGAGAGCAATAAGGACAAGAACGCCTGGCACAGTGTGTGGCATGAGAGACTGGATGAACAACATGTCAAGTACGCGGCCATGGATGCGTACACAAGCTACGAGATGTACAGGCGGATCGTTGACATGAGGAACTGTCTTCTTCCTGACCCAGACGAGGGATCGAGCCACATAGCAGTGGCGGGAGCGTCACAAGAAGTAGATGACTAGATGATCATTTCTCCTACTTTAGAATGCATGCAATTGTTTATTGAGGTGTGTGCAAATGATCTGTATAGTCACTTATGTAATTGGATGTTTATTTCAGTTATATACATATATATATATACACATGTTATTCTACTGTAGACAGAGCAATTCACACGGCTTATTAGCAGCAATCGTTTGTGTTATTATTGGTCTTCGCACACATTTCTGATTACGGACCTGTTTGCCGCGTATCACACACATCTTGTTCAGTTAAACCGTTTCCATTGTGTTTCCTAATCACACACAATTCATCGCAGTGAACCGTATGCTGTATATCGCACATGCCTTCATCTGGCTGGCCGTTTCTTTTGTTCCTCCTCATCCCAAACAGTTAATTGAGCCGAACCGTATGCCCTGTATTGCACACACAACTAATTTCTGAACCGTGTTTGATGCATCAGTCCACAAGCGTTTTGCACCTTTTTTGACGGTTTTTTACACCACCGTTTGCGATTATGGCATCACACACAGTTTCGTCGAAGGGTCTCTGATCGTAGTGTTGCGTTTGGACCATCCTGCAGTAGTGATGGTGGACAAAGATGATGTGATCCTCGATAAGAGGCCCAAATCTACCTCTTTCAAACCAACAGATGAAATAGTTAAATTTCAAGTGCACCCGACGGATCCTAATAAAACAGCGTCGATCGGAGCATAGCTGGATCCGACGGTCGATGTTGCGCTACGAGCGTTCCTGCGTGAAAATTGGGATATCTTTGCCTGGCACCCTTCGGACATGCCCGGAATCCCACGCAGACTGGCCGAACATAGCCTCACATAATCAAGGCGTTCAAACCAGTCAAGCAAACGCTACGGCAATTTTCTGAACCCAAACGACAAGCTATGGGGGAGGAGCTAGCTAAGTTACTCGAGGCCGGGTTCATCAGAGAAATCAAACACCCAGATTGGCTAGCCAACTTGGTCATGGTGCCAAAGAAAGATAAATCCTAGCGCCTTTGTGTCAATTTCAAAGACCTTAATAAGGCTTGCCCCAAGGACCCTTTCCCGTTGCCCCACATTTACCAGATTATCGATGCAACCGCGGGACACGACTCATTGTGTTTCATCGATGCTTACTCCGGATACCATCAAATTAAGATGAAGGAGTCCGACCAGGCCGCAACGGCGTTCATTGCCTCGTACGGGCCTTTTTGTTTCAACACTATGCCTTTTGGGCTTAAAAACGCTGGTGCCACTTACCAACACATGATTCAAACATGTTTGGAAAAACAAATCAGCAGACAGTGGAAGCATATGTGGACAACGTGGTAATCAAGACTAAACACGTCGAATCATTGGTGGACGATCTTCGCCTCACATTTGAAAACCTCCGAACATATGACATAAGGCTTAATCCAGAAAAATGTTTTTTCGGCGTTCCAGCCGGAAAGCTGCTGGGTTCATTGTCTCCAATAGAGGAATTGAAGCGAACCCAGCCAAAATCCGAGCCTTGTTACAATTGGCCATACCAACAGACTTAAAGCAGGTCCAAAAACTACCAGGGTGTGTGTCAGCTTTGAGCCGCTTCATCTCCAGATTAGGAGAAAAAGCATTACCTCTTTTATAGACTTCTCAGACGCATCGACCACTTCGAATGGACGGACGCGGCTACAGCTCAATTGGAAGAAATAAAAACCTTATTAGCAGGCAACCCAATCCTAGCCGCCCCAAGTGTTGGCGAGCCTATGTTGCTCTATATATCGGCAACTCACCAGGTAGTGAGCGCCGTACTCGTCGTCGAGCAAGAGGAAGAGGGACATAAATTCCCCATCCAGAAACCAGTATACTATGTATAAGCGGTCCTTACACCATGCAAATCCCGATACCCTCACTATCAAAAAATAGCTTACGCGGTCTTTATGGCATCCCCCGAACTCCAGCACTATTTTCAAGAGTGTTTGATCATAATGGCATCCGAAGTACCACTTAATGACATTATAAATAATAGGGATGCCACTGGCCGCATAGCTAAATGGGCCATTGAGCTCTTACCATTTGAAATCACATACAAGCCGCGCCGAGCTATTAAATCTCAGGTGCTGGCCGACTTCGTCGCCGAGTGCACGAAAGCCGAGCTCCCTAAAGAGTACAACTCATATTCCAACTGGATCATGTACTCCGACGGCTCTAAAATGTTAGCCGGACTGGGGGCTGGTGTCATATTGACATCCCCCACGGGGACACATTCCGCTACGTGATGTAGATCATGTATAGGGACTCCAATAACGCAGCCGAATACGAGGCACTTCTACATGGTCTCTGAATGGTTGTCTCGATGGCATACAATGCCTCGAGATGCGCAGTGATTCAAACCTTGCAATATCCCAGATAAATGGAGAGTTTGATGCAAAAGATCCCAAAATGGCAGCGTATCGAAACGCCGTATTAAAAATATCGGCTCGGTTTGAGGGGCTCGAGTTTCATAACGTTGCTCGAGACAGTAACCGGACAGCGGACATCCTTGCTCGAATGGGCGCCAAGCGCGATCCCGTCCCACCTAATACCTTTGTGGAAAGGCTCTTTAAGCCATCCGTGGTGTGGCAGGACGAGAGCGGAAATATTAGTCTGGACCTGATCACTCCCCCAGCAGCCGAACATAATACAGATATCATCGGGGGTTCGGGTACCGAAATAACACCCTCCGCCCATGAAATCATGGCCGTTATTGATCCATGGACCGAACCCTTCCTGGCCTACCTTAATAGACAGGAGCTTCCTAATGATCAAAATGAGGCCCGTTACATAGTTTGACATTCTAAAGCCTATAAAGTTCACGAAGGTGAACTATACAAGAAAAGTACTACTGGAGTCCTTCAAAGGTGCATCACTGAAGAGGAGGGATGGAAACTCTTGGCTGAAATACATGCTGGTCTGGGCGGCCATCACGCCGCAGCTCGGGCCCTTGTAAGTAAGGCCTTCCGGACAAGTTTCCTCTGGCCAACGACCCGAGCAGACACACAAGCCCTTGTACAACGTTGCGTAGGATGTCAGCTTTTCGCCAATCAAAGTCACATGCCTCCCACTGCCTTACGAACAATCCCCATCACTTGGCCTTTCGCGGTCTGGGGGCTAGACATGGTCGGACCCCTTAAAGGGGGAAGCCACAAAAAGAAATATTTACTGGTCATGGTGGATAAATTCACTAAGTGGATAGAGGCCAAACCAGTAAAAACGGCTGAAGCAGGGCCAGTGATCGACTTTATATCCGGCGTGGTACACCATTATGGTGTCCCACACAGCATCATCACTGATAATGGCTCCAATTTTATAGCCGATGAGGTAAAAAACTGGTGTGCTAACTTGGGCATTAAGCTCGACTATGCATCCATCTACCATCCTCAAACTAACGGTCAGGTTGAATGGGCCAATGGCCTGATAATGAGCGGCATTAAACCCAGACTGGTGCGCTCCCTGCAGGAGTCAGATAAGCATTGGGTTGAGGAACTCGATTCCGTGCTATGGAGGCTGCGGACTACGCCTAATCGGACGACCGGACACACACCTTCCTTCATGGTGTACGGCGTAGAGGTTGTTTTGTCCTGCGATATTATCCATGACTCACCTCGAGTGCGCATGTACGAAGAGCGAGAAGCCGAGCTCAATCGGCATAATGACCTAGACGGCCTTGAAGAAGAGCGTGATATTGCAAAGGCTCGTTCCGCATTCTATCAGCAACAGGCCATGCGATACCAAAGCAGAGAAGTGCGGTCCAAAACATACAACATCGGCGATCTTGTCTTACGTCTCCCAGAGAAGAAGAAGGACAAGCTCAAACCAAAATGGGAGGGCCCCTTCATCATAGATGAAGTTCTCATAGGAGGAGCCTATCACCTTCGTAATGCATCGGATAATCGCCTTGAGCCGAATCCATGGAACGCTGCTCGGCTTCGACGGTTCTAGGCATAATCCGGCCGCCTCCTTTATGTTTCTAGGCTCCTTTTTTCTCCTCTTCTTTCTTTCTCTTCTTTTTTATTTTATTTCCCCTTTTTTTATATCCCAATGTATGTTCGGATGTACCGAACTGTTAGGGGTAAACATCTTTAAATGTATACACCCCATTATAATTGGGGGCTTCGTTGAACGAAGTTTCTATTAAAAGCTTGTTGCTTTCATTGCTTACGTCATTCGCTATATACAAATTTTGCCATTATATGCACCTCTATGCCTTAAGTTTTTGCCAAGCTGGGTTGCCTCGCTCCTGCGTTTATACCCTATGTTCCCGATTGTTCGGCTAGGGTGTAAAGGGAGCACCTCTGCGATTGTTAGAACCGGGTAAGCCGGACCTGTACCTCAGACGGGTGAAGCCGAAAGCTAGCGTTCTTAAGAGAATAATTGGTCGGCAAGCAACGACAGATTTTTTACATTCCTGTAACTCTTCGAAACAATAATACGGGACATGCTCCCCGTAAACCGGATCAAAGCCTAGGCACACATAATTAAGCATGCCAACCCAAGGAAAGGAACCCTTAACGGAACTATTTTCCTTGGAAGATGTTTCTTGCGTTAAATAAGTAATATAACATAACTCCCCGAACTAAATTTTTGTCTGTTCGAGCAATATGACTGGGTTGCCTGGTTTCTGGACATAATGAATGTTTCTTACATTCCCAAATGGTATCCGGAAACACTCCACCTTCTGGGTTCGGAGGCCGAAGCCGACAATCTGCGATGACAAATTTTCACATGTTCGGTTGGAGATAAAGAGTAAAAGTACATTGATACGTCGAAACGAACACCTACTCTTTATCTATACCATCTATAAGATTGTCTAAACTATAGTCTTCTTGCGAGTACTTCGCAGCTATCATCACTTGGTCGTACACCAAGTTCACGGGAATCTCCTTTTCGTCGGGCCCCCGAGGTCCAACTCGGGCCATATGATTCGGATCGAGTCCGGTGTAGCGCGTTTTCACCATCGCCCACGCTTCTCGTGCACCTTCCCGACATGCGGACGCCTTCCATAGCTCAAAACGGCGCCGGGCACCTTTGAACAGGTTCTCCAACCCCTCCATACTTTCTGGAGGGGCATCGGATGGCCATAAAGCCTTCGCCATACTTCTCATAGCTTTCCGGGCTCGTTCATGCATCACGGAT
This sequence comes from Triticum aestivum, assembly GCF_018294505.1. NCBI lineage: Eukaryota > Viridiplantae > Streptophyta > Magnoliopsida > Poales > Poaceae > Triticum > Triticum aestivum. The sequence goes on along the minus strand of NC_057814.1, from coordinate 418,675,157 downwards.
AGTTCCTTAAGCACGTCGCCTAGAAATCTGGATACTTCCTCTTCAGGTCGCCCGGTTAACAGACCTACAATAACACAGTTGTGACAATCCGAACTATGGGATACTATACGTCCTTTAGATGGTTCAAAAGGTCATACCAAATATGTCGCCTTTCAACTTCTTGTTTTCTCGCTGTGCGGCCGATAACTGAGCCTTTAAGCTCTTTATCTCTTCGGCTTGTTTATCCTTTTCCTCCTCAAGCTTGTTCCTCTGATCAGTGGTCATTGTGGCCTTTTTCATCTCCGCAAGCTCTGTGGTGACGGCATTCAGCTTTATCTGGTTTGTTTTCAGCTCCTGGGACAGCGTGTTGTTCTTCTCCCTGAGAACCTGTAGGTTATAACGATCCTTAAATCAGTTGGCCTAACCGCTTCAAGTCTCGGGGGCTACTGGCATATATCTATTACATTTGCACAAACTATTACCTGCATATCCTTTGAAAACAGTTGAGTAACTCCAGCAAGTCCGTCCCGGGCGGCTCGGATATATGCATCCACGGAGCTGAGTGCGGTAAACTCCTGTTCAGTGAAAACTGGAGCGCGCATGGCCTCTTTCAGTCGACGATGATTCATCATGCTCTTTACCTCGGAATTCGTGACGGATACGTCATCCGAATCCTCTTGAGGAGGCGGGTCCGGCACTGTATCAGCCCTCGTCCTAGTTGACGAATCAGGTGCCGGATTAGCTGACATTCGGCTAGTAGGGTGTTTTCCCACGGTTCGCCGCGTGCTCCTCCTGAAATAGAGGTAGAGGAGAAATTTAACAATCTGATCTCATGCTTAGGCATATATCAAAGGACATACCTCTTTGAAGGATGAGAAGGCTCGACAGCACTCTCGGTTTCCTTTCATTTTGAACGATCGCCCTGCATAGAGGCCGCTCTCGAGGGAGTGCGGCTTGCCGAGCAACGATCATATGAAGTACAGTTTAGTGCAATGGATAAGGTGCAAGTAGGGGCTTCTTTTTGAGGAAGCTATTTGAATACTTACAATGGAGAAGGAGTAAGGGCGGGGGTAGTCGGCCGTAATAGCCACTTCCGAGTCGTCAAGGCTCGCCTGATAAAATACTCCATCATCGAACTCTATGTATATATCCAGATCCTCGCAGAAGCCAGGGTCTTCGTTGCGATTGTGATCCTCTGGCTGTGGGGAAGGACAATGAACGTCCTCGATCATCTTCCTCCATGACTGTTTTAAGACAACAAAGAACAATTTGATTAGCGTGCCTCGATACCAAGGTAAAGCAACACTGATAATCAAAATCTTACCCATTCAATGGGTTTGTACATGGAAAAGCCTTCTCGGCAGTTTAAGCGGAGGAAGTCTTCTCTTTCCCCCTTATACAGATCGGCCTGGATAATGGTCAGTTCGGCCGGGGTGTCCGGACCCTTGTGTCTGTAACGAGATGCGTCGTATTCTCCATTGTAACACCATAAAGGAGTTACTCTGGACTGAAGGGGCTGAATACATCATTTTATTGCAATGGCCATGACTTTGATTATCGAAAGCTCGGTATGAGCTAGTAATCTGACCTTGCTGACCAACCTCTTTACTTCTGCACTGTCTTCCTCCTTGGGATTCCGGGGACGCCAATTGAGGCGTTTCTTCAAAGGAGCACTAGAAAATTCGGGGAGGCCGCACCGAACTAGGTCCGGAAGCGGGACGTCATCAATATAAAACCACTCCGAAGACCATTCTTGGGATACCTCTTGGGAGTTCCAGTAGGGTAGCCTGATCCGGCTATGCGCCATACTTCGGCGCCGCCCACTTCAAATATGGAGCCCCCTCGATGGCGAGGGACGAGGCAAAAGAACTTTCTCCATAGTTCAAAATGGGCCTCGCAGCCCAGAAACAGTTTGCAGAGAGCGACGAAGCCTGAGATGTGTAGAATCGAACCTGGGGTGAGGTTATGCAGCTGGATTCTGTAAAAATCCAACAGACCCCTGAGAAAGGGATGGATCGGAAATCCTAAGCCCCGTAAGAGAAACGAAATGAAGCACACCCTCTCCTCCTTATTGGGACTGGGGAAATTTTCTGCTAGTACATCATTGCCAATCGAAGCCAATCCCGCTCGCACAGAGACTAGATCTGCGAGGGGAAGATATCCCTTCGTCTGGAGTCGACTCAACTGAAGATGAGACACTGAGGAACTCTGCCAATCACCCTCTTGAGGGCCATGAGGGCGCGAAGAAGAGCTAGGAGCGCTGGCCATGTTTTGAAGTTTTCCGTGGCTAGTCTTGGTGTTCTCTACACGATGTGGATGGCACTTGGGGATCTAACCTCTTTATATAGGCGTCGTCCCTGTGTGGCCAGTTTTTTTGGTAAATAATCATTATGGACCGTTCGCATTCGCCCGACGCATGGAAATTGAGGCAACAACAGGGAAGGAGTCATAAAGACAGAACATAAACGTCAGGGCTGGACTGTTATCCACCCGAGGTATAATGAAGAACCAGCCTTGCAAAAGCCGAAGACATAAGCCGGATACTACATCGTCATTTGAAGGCCATTTCGGGGGCTACAGAGGGAGTCCTGGATTAAGGGGGTCCTCGGGTGTCCGGGCTATTCGATATGGGCCGGACTGATGGGCCATGAAGATACAAGCAGAAGATTTTCCCCCGTGTCTGGATTGGACTCTTATATGCGTGGACGGCAAGATTGGTGTCCGGATATGTTATTTCCTTCCTCTGCAAACCGACTCTGTATAACCCTAGATCCCTCCGGTGTGTATATAAACCAGGGGGTTTAGTCCGTAGAGGTTATCAAAATTCTCATAGGCTAGGCAGCTAGGGTTTAGCCATTACGATCTCGAGGTAGATCAACTCTTGTAACCCCTATATTCATCAAATACAATCAAGCAGGATGTAGGGTTTTACCTCCATTAAGAGGGCCCGAACCTGGGTAAACATTATGTCCCACTTGTCCCTTGTCACCATCAATCCTCAGACGCACAGTTCAGGACCCCCTACTCGAGATCTGCCAGTTTTGACACCGACAGCTTGGGTCGCCCGAGATGGGCAGGCATGGATTCTATTGCACCAGTCAGGTACGTTCGCGTGCCCGACTCGGTGTGTGCGTGTCGGGTGGTCCGATGGGGCTATCCGGCTAGGGTCGCCAGGGCAGGCCAAGCGGTCATCCAGACAGGGGTTGCAACGACAAGAGCCTGGGCGGTCGGCACCGCCTTGCGCAGCCCGGTGTGCAATCTTTAAACATTTCACTTAGCTTCTGGTTTGCAATATGTTTCAAATGGTTCAGTTAACTTTTGGCTTGTACTTTCAGAAACTTTGCCTAAATTCCAGGCTACAGTTGGTCTTTGGGCCATTAGCGCAATGGGTCGTCTATTGTAACAGTTCGTGTGCGTCAGACATATTATGACATGTCTACTACTATAGATAGAAATATGGTAACGACCTTTAGATGTCGTGGTCTGCCCAGATGGCGTGTTTTGACCTATGTGCCCGACCTTTGGACGTTGCGCTTGTCCAGATGACGTGTTTTGGGAGCTCTCATTTGTCATGGGAGGTGTGGTCGGGCATTCTATCGATTGAGTCATTGGGAACGAAGCACATGGGAGGTGTGGTCTGCCTTAGCCGGCCAATGAAGCACATGGGGACCGATTGTCATTGTCTAACATTTGTTGGTGCTAATGATAATTAATACTTACATAATCAGATGTGCTTGACACTAGCAAATCAATATCTTATCGTTAAGTACATTCATATTGAGATAGGTACATGTGTGTATAGTTACTGTATAGTTGCATTCCAATGCCATTGTGGTCCATGGGTGTAAACTTGGGTAGCATGGTTTTTTCCACGCGGGAATGTGAAACGAAAGTCGTCACTCTTTTTCACAGCATAGACAAAAAGCAAGAGGTCCCATTTGATATCGTTTATTTAAGTGTGATCCTTTCGATCTTCTATCTTTGTCTCGTATGCTAACCCGTTAGGCGCACAAATGTCAAAGCCTCTTCTAAAGCATCTATTGAGTTGTTGGCAGGCGACACAAACTTTCTGTACATGTCAAAGTTATATGTTTAGACATGTTAAGTATTTCTTTCAATGCGGTGCACGGCATAATCTATAGGTGTACCGAGCCATAGTAATGGTCAGTCGGAACGACGATGTTGAGATGATCAAAATTTGCACCATTGTCATGGCATGGTTAGGGTATGTTATACAGATGTCACGGAGGTTGGTCCTCTGTTGTGAACATGCAAAATTATAAGTATATGAGATGGAAGCTACATTGTGTAAGGAAAATAGAAATGGGGGCAAATGTGTCGATGCCTTTTATTGGGTTCGTCCTCTAGTTGACTGAGTTTGTAAGTAAGCATGCTAATAAGGGTACTATTAAGGGAAATAGTTGGATCGCGACCAGACAACGTTTGGGTTTTCTTTTAACCCGGCTGGAGCATGAAAGAGGCACGTACCAGACACCCTATGCAAATCAGCGGCCAACCACTGCACACAGCTTGCTTAAATTCTAGTTTTAGTTGGTCTTTGCGTAGTTGTAGACGGTTGGGGGGGTCATGATGAACAGAGTCCCATGTCATCAAAAGTAAATCGACAAGGAAAGCTATGGGAATGATCATTGTCAAGGCAAATAGAAACGTAGTATGAGCATAATAATTTGCAGACAGTTGAGGCAAAATCTTTCAAATAGTTCACTTAAGATCGGGCCCGCAGTTGATCTCTGCGCCAATTGGCAGTCTTTGAGGCAATGCCTGCGGTTGGTCTCTTTAAACAGTTCACATAACTTTTGTTTTATGTTTTAGTCTCATGTCATAAAAAGTAAGTCGTCAAGGAAAGCTATGGGCAAGGATCATCTATATATGTTACTCATAAGTCGGTTCGCTTCACAAAGAACTAGCAACATCAAAAGCATCAGGCGTCCACCGGGACTTAAGGTTTACAACCCATTACAATAGCTAGTTAGGCTCAGTTCCGCAGTATTCAGACTCTATGGTTTGCTCGGACATCAAGGTTCACCTCAGGTTGTTCTGAGTAGGAGTACCATGTTTGGATGGTACATGTCGTGTACCGTGGAGGGTGTGGTTGGCCTTTCTATTGACCCAGTTGTTGGGATGACCTGGCCAGCCAAAGAAGAGCATGGGCGATGATCTTCGTTGTTTGTCATTGTTAAATATACATGGTAGATACAAACGCAATACGAACACAAAAACTTTGAGATCATTCACGAGAAACGTCCTTCGAATAACTCACCTAAATTTATGGTTGGTTGGTCTTTGAGCCGATGCCTGTTGTTGGCTTGTTCAAATGGTTCATTTAACTTCCATTTTATGTTTCAAGTAGTCACCTTAGGTTATAGGCTACAGTTGGTCTCTGCGCAATATGTCTGATCCACAGTATACCCACGAAGCAAAATGTTTTATGAAATGACAGTACGCCCAACATACATGGCACTTTGTTAGCAACCAATTAATGTCAACAAGCCACATACATGTCATAGTTGCAAAACCACCCTACAGACTGAATAGTTTTTCATTTTAAGGTGCACCATACAAGTAATTAGTCAAGTGATCACACCTTAGAGTTCGTCAGACATATTTCTATTTCAAAGTGGTGTTTGAGGGATTCCAAATATATGTAAATTGGTGAACATGATTAACTTTATTCTCGTGTGCTCGTCGTGAAACTCAAGAGGTTTTGTGAGCTGCACCTACATAAGCTCCATATGATTTTCTTTAATAAAACAAAGGTCAGAACTAGGGCGGTGGATATATATGGCAAAAAAAGTGTACTTCTCCGACGTTACGTGATACATATGGCGTTTTAATAATTCGCCCTCTTGTGAGATGTGTGGATCGCATCTTTATCTCATCTTGAAGATTGAATATTACAAATGTCATCGTTGGCCACTAGCAACAAATTGTCAAATTTGTTTGCGTCAAATGTCTGAAGAGGGTGATATGATATCTTCTCCTCCATAATCAGCCCAACTTTGAGCCATGGTTCTCCTACCCACCACCTAATACTTATAATCAATCTCCACCCCTCCCTAGCCCTACATACCACTACACGCTTCTCGCTACATCTCTTTCTCTACACACATCAACGTGTAATCGTCATACGGTCCGAAGGAGAAATACAACTACTCCCTTCAACTTCGACAACAACATGAAAGCCTTAATCTAGAGAGAGAGATAGAGAGAGGAGGCATGAAACAAGAGCGTAAAATCATCGCAAGGTGGCGACGAGGCATCAAGCAAGAGCGTGCATTCGTCGCAAGGTGGCGACGAGGCATCAAGCAAGAGCGTACCTTCGTCGCCTTCCGCATGTGGAGAAGGAGAAGTATGACACTCGGAGTGGATCCGTTGGTGAGACACCATATTCAGTTTATAAAAGACTATGTTTCATACAAGATCATGTGATAATGTGTAGCGAAGTTTTATTACGGCAACACGAAGAAAATGCAATCAACCCATGTCATACTTTTCATGGTATTTGTGTCACCCCTCTTGCACTAGATTGTGTAAGTTGCACTATGAAAAAAAAAGTATAACATACATTGACGGAGCTATGTGCATCCTTGCGGTAAATTTAACGGGAGTTTTAGATCAGAAAAGATAGAGCTTTTCTCTCCCCAAGAAATTGCATTTTCTCTTTGCCCCCCAAAGTTTAATTAACTTTAATCAAAGTTTTAACAAAGAAATTAACTCACGTGTGTCACTGTGGCAACGAAAGGGTGGGAGAGAGAGTCAGAGAGGGGGAGAGATGGACGGGCGAAGCCAGGAAAGAGTCCAAGCTTTATAACTGTAAAACTCTCCCAAATAGCCAAGGGAAGGAAAGGATAGATAGAAGAGAAGAGGTCAGTGACCACCACCCTTCCCTCCCCTCCCCTCAGTCCCGTGCCCCCCGCCTCTGCCTGCCTGGGTTACCCTACCACCCCTCCTCCCACCCATAGCCGAGGCCAGAGGAGAGAGAGAGAGAAGCCAGGGCTTGGCTGGTAGATGCGCGAGTAGCGGTGTCTGCCAAAGGCCAAGGGGAATGGGAGGCGACGGCAGGCCCAGCGACGGCGGCGGCGGCGGCGGCGGCGCCGGCCACCCGCACCAGTTCCAGTACCAAGCCCTCCTCGCCGCCGTGCACACGCAGAACCCCAACCACAGCCACAACCTCCCCTTTCCCCTTCCTCCCCTCAATGGTCAGTCCTCCTTCTTCTTTCTTTAATCGCGCATTCGCGTTTTTACCTGCCGAAACCGCCAATGCGCGCCCGCTTTGCTGGATTTAGGGTACGGTAATCCCTTCCAAAATCGGCTCCTTTTTGTCGATCTACCATGTGCCTAGCCCCAGAATCTATCTGTAGCCGCTCGAGGTCATATTCTTTATTCTACATTCCTGCTGCGGTCTGATTCAACGGCACTTGCTTGATTTTGCAACTCGCGTAGACCGATTTAGGTTTTATTGTTTGTTTATTTATTATTTATTATTGGAGACAAGAGACCAAGATACCTACTGATGACCGTGCCATGGTGATGTCAACTGTCATTGTATATTTGTATATGTAAATATAGGGGGAACCACATGTCTAATGTCTTGCTGCCTAATCTACTAGTAGTACATCATGGCTCACTCTGTCATTTGCTTTTCTTATCGCTGATCGGTGGCCTGACAAGGAAATGCAATGTGCATCTCACCTGCAGGACCTGGACCTGATGCATCTACACACAATGCTGCTCGCCAGCCTCCGACGCCAAGGGGGTTTGCTGATTGGAGTGCGTCCACCAGCGCCTTCACGTCCCTTGCTGTGCAGAGCACTCCTTCCACAGCTACTGCCAATGCATACCATTACAGCCTATCTCCTTGCTATGCTTTCTGGACCCATTACATGCTTAACAAGAATGCATATAGCTACTATCCTGCACCTAATCAGGAGCACACCCACCCTTTCAGCCTTGATAACAACCAGGCTAAAGATCCAGGTACATTTTAATTTTACTCACCTCAACTCCTACTCTGTGCCCCATTTCTTTTATTAATGAACAACAATGCATGGTACCCGCTATGCTTTTTAGGTAAAGAGAAACAGAAATGGAATGGTTTCTCCTCCCAAAAAGCTAAAAGCATTTTTGATTTTCTATTATCACCTAGAGAGTTAAGAGTCATAAACAATAAGTAGAGCTTCTTCCTACTAGATATTCAATTTAGCTTATTTCATGTGGTGTCATTTATGTAGCTATGACCTTCAAGCAAGTTAGTTTTTGAGGTACTTATATCTTTCCGTACTCGGTGCATATTGTGTGGTTGGGTTGTTTTGGTAATTGGTAGTCAGTCTAGCCTGAGATCTCTTGTTCTTCCATTGAACTGAGGCATCAACTAGTAATAATCAGGATTTCTCATTCTTGTAAATGTGGGGCTACTAATGATGGGTTTCTAGGCAAGATCGCCTTAATTTGTTTTTGTATACCCTATCTAAATGCAGGTTCTATACCCAGCTTTGGGATTGAGTCATTTAATACAACATCCCTGGCACCAAACATGTCTGCTCATATGCCTCCCATGGAAGGACCCCTACCTACAAAGGAACCTGAGGCTCCAGAGGTATATATGTGAACCCTTCAAGGTTTAGAGAATCTTTCAAGATTGTATGCCCCTGCCTAATGTATATTACTGTAAAATGGCTACTACACAGGACATGCCTGCTAGAGTAGCTACAATTAAGGATGAAATGGATGCCAGAAATGGTGTTGAACTTAAATGTGAAACAGTTGACGCTCTTCCAGAGTTGAAGCAAGGTCATGAAAGTTGTGCCAGTGTAAGTAACACACTATACTTAACATGTTTTCTTAGTCAGATTTACCGTACATATTTCTTTCCTGCATTGACCTAAGGTAATAGCGAAATGGCAAATGACGGATTGTAAAATTGTACGATAGTTAAAATGCGCAATCAGGAGTCTGATACATTAAATGGACATATACTTCTTTCATAATAAACACATTATTTTCCTTTTCTGCGTGCATGGGGGCATTCAGAAATTCAACTCTGGAGAATACCAAGTTATTTTGCGCAAGGAATTGACAAAGAGTGATGTTGCAAATGTAGGAAGAATTGTGTTACCCAAGGTATATGCTATCATGATGCTCTGTGAAAAAACTAATGCAGTCTGAATTATTGTTTGTAACATAATCATCAACTATTTTTCAGAAGGATGCAGAAGCTAGTCTTCCACCATTGTGTGAAAGGGATCCTGTGATACTGCAGATGGATGACATGGTGCTCCCGATTACGTGGAAATTTAAGTACAGGTATCCTTTCAGCCGTACACTCGTATTATGGCATCTTTCACATGCAAATTCAACATGGAAGTGGTTACAATTTTGAAAAAAAACCCTGGTAAATTATGGTTGTTAAACCTGAATACGGTGACTTAATTATAGAAAACAAAATCTTGGGGAAGAACTGGGGTGTTGGTTAATGATAGTTAGTCATGGCATGGAGAAACCAATACATTTGTAGGTTGACTCAAATGCTGACCCTTGCAATTGTATTATCATACTGATGCAATGCTATTTCAGGTTCTGGCCAAACAACAAAAGCAGAATGTACATCCTGGATTCTACAAGTATATGCTTCAACATTGAAGTGATTTCAATTTTAAATATTTTCCAAGTATGAGCACGTGATTAATTGAGCCATCCTGCTCTTTTGACAGGTGAATTTGTGAAGACACATGGTCTTCAGGCAGGGGACGCACTCATTATCTACAAAAATCCTGTGCCTGGCAAATATGTATGTAAACTTTCCTTGTCCTAATTGTTCTGTTCACACGTACCAACCTGACATTCTAGTTGTAAGATATAACTCCCTGTAGATCTTAATTAGTTACTGCTTTCGGCAGAATTCGCTGATAAATAATTTAAACAAAAACTGCCAAATTTATGCTCCTCCTCTTACCTATATGTTGTATGCAGATTGTCCGAGGGGAGAAGGCCATTCAGCAGACAAATTAGAGGATGTGGATGGTGATTGCGACCGCGTCAGTGAGGACATTTCAAGCGAGGGATGTGGGTTCGCAATCCAAGGGAACTCGGAGTTGAGCTGGCTGGGGAATTCATGACAGTCTGACTTGTTAACTGGGGAGTGAACGGAAAAAGATTGGATGTGCGTGCTGCCAAAGAGCTTGCTTCTACAGCGCGACATCCAAGTTGAGGAGACCCTTTTGCCTATTTTTTTTGTTCTTCTTTCTTTCTTTCTAATTGAGTTGCATTTGGAAACTTTGAGTTCTACCTTCTCCTTCAGAATAGCATTTGCGGTTCTGTAAATATTCTCGGATCCATAAGATAAATGAAGTGGCGTGGACTTTGGACGTGCTATGATGTTTCTCTTTGTCACAGAAGAATCAGATGAGAGTGCTGTGGCCTTGTCTTGTTAAGATATGAAAAAGGTCGAAGGCGGCAAGCTCAGGGCTGAGAAAACGTCTTTTTTGTACGAAAGAAAACGCAGAGAGCAGTGGTTCATAGATGGTGACACATGTTTTTTTAGCCGATGGTGACGCATGTTTTTTTAGCCGCTGGTGACACATGTTTTTTTAGCCGATGGTGACACATGTTTTGATTGATAGACGACGTAAAATGCTCTGCCATTGGTCCGTCAAACCTTTAATGCTAGTTAAGGCACCGTCGAAATTAATCTAATGGTAGATGTGCATTCAGGTCGCCGACGGTGGCGCTCGGGATCAACCAGTTTGCCTTGCTGCCTAAACCCACCCATTTCTACGAGTTAGTTTTTGTTATCGACTCTATTTCTGTTAGATGAAATGACATACTACTACTGTATGTACTACATAGTCATGTTAATGATATTTTGCAGCTGCACTATATATGACAGTGATGTACTCCCGTCCCACAATATAAGACGTTGCAAGCTAAAGCAGCTTGCAAAAACATCTTATATTATAGGACAAAGGAAGTACTACATGTTTGATAATAGAATATGCATGTCCTGTGCATATATATGAAATATTATCTATCACAAAACATACAGATAATCTAAAAAATGGTCACAAAACTGGCAGTGTTCCGGAAAACGTGGGGACATGGGCTGAAAAACTGGTACAGGAACAACTTACAAGTTAATTTCGTATGGTGTACTAAACTACAATGGATATGGAATCATTGCTTTTGGATTAAAAGACAGGAGTCTCATCATCTGTAGCATGTTGTTATGATGTCAAGCATTGATATAATGTACATGTGGAAAACTACACAACACCATTAGATTACACCATCACAAGCATACATGCACGGCTAAAGAACATTATTGATTGTTTTAATTTTAATAATGTGCATGACATAAGAAGACAACTATTTATAAAATTAAAATTGAAAACTGGCACAGATCAATTTACAATAGCAAAACAGTTAAATAAACAAGTTTTGAAAAGGTGCCGGTTTTGTCATTGAAGTTTCAATTGGATCCTGAAAATTGAAATTAGTTGGTACGAGTCAGTGATAGGAGAGCAAAGCAGTGAGCATCATACTATGAAATCTACCTGAGAAGAGTTGTATTTTTTCTACTTTAAGCACTTATCCTAGAAGAACAGAGAATTGTAAGAGCATGCACAAATATATACTCCCTCCGTTCCTAAATATAAGTCTTTGTAGAGATTCTACTAGGTGGACTACATACGGAGCAAAATGAATGAATCTAAACTTAAAATGCATCTATATACATCCGTATGCGGTTTATAGTGGAATCTCTACAAAGACTTACATTTAGGAATGGAGGGAGTAGTAGTTTGAACAAGTTTTAAAAAGGTACCGGTTTTGTCATTGAAGTTTCAATTGGATCCTAAAAATTGAAATTAGTTGGTATGATTCAGTGATAAGAGAGCAAAGCAGTGCGCATCATACTATGAAATCTACCTGAGCAGAGTTTTTTTTTACTTTAAGCACTTATCCTACAAGAACAGAGAATTGTAAGAGCATGCACAAATATATAGTAGTTCGAAAAGTGCGATCTGATCTCATAGACCGTACCCGATTCTTGGGCCGGGACCAATGCAGAACAATGCGTTTCGAATCATCGTCTTTTAAATGTTTCTTCAGAGAAAAATAGAAGAACTTCGTGAATGTCCTTGCCACTGAAGTATTGTTTCTTCAGGTAATGTCGACACTGTCGCACCGCACTCTTGTAGATAGCACATCAATTAGGACAGATTGCCTCGTCCTAAGTGTCGAAATTTGCCATTATCTATAACGAAAAGTAGGAACAATTGCTGAGTTATAACCGACATGGAGCTAGAAAGTATGGGATAAAGCAAAATAATTGTCATGGATAACATTAGTTACACATAAGTCTTGGAAAAAAACAGAAAACTGGGTTTGCCTTCATCTTTAGTATAATATTTTCACGATGAGAAGATACACACATACATTTTAATGACATAAAAAACCATTCCCACTAAACTATGGATGACTAGTGGTGCTTTGTCCACAGGAATAGGTATACTACCTGCCGGAGCTGGGGTTCTTCGTGGTGGTCTTGGTGCTTTGGGCACTGGAGTTGGGTTATTAACTGCTCGTGTTTGGTGTTCTGTGGCCAACCTAGTTAGTGTTGTGGTAACTGAAATTGGTTAATATTTGGTGGCCTTGGGGTTCAATGGGGTATAGATGTTTCTCTGGCCACTGGAGTAGGGGTACTATCTGCTAAAGTGTTGATTCCGTGTGGCGGGGCAGGTGCTTTGGCAAGTGCAACCGGACTGTTGTCTGCTTTGACAGGTAGCATTCTTTGTTCTAAAGATCTTTTTTTACTCCAGATATTTTCATGACCCTCTTCCCTTCAAATGTCGGATACACAAGATCAATAATTGAATGTACAAACATTGTAGACAGATGGAATACATAATGGAAAAAAGTATGGCATGACATAATTCACATATATGATGCCTAACTAAACATGATGGAGTGACATAATTCCCCTATATGTTGTCTAACTAAACAAGATGGCAAGACATAATTCACATATATGATGTCTAAACTAAGCAGATGGTATTCACATAAATGATATCTATATTAGGCAAATGACATAGAAATATTGTGTATATGATGTCTAAACTAAGCAGTGAAAGACACCGTATGCATGGTATGACACGTATCACCCTACAAAGTTAGTGAAAACACCTTGGGGAAATAGGACTGGCCATCACACTCTGAATCCCAATCCGAGGAGCTACATCAACTTATGTCGCTATCTTGCTCGGGAGAAGAACCTCGAGGGGAAGGAGGGGTGCTGTTGCGTCCACCATGGAGCTAAGTGTGGACGACATTGTATTTCTATGCAAGACTCTTCTCTGTATCTTCTCATGTTCACATGATTATGTATAATCGCTGACATGCATTAGAAAAAAATATGTACTCCCTCCAATCCAAATTAATTGACGCAACCTCTATACAATGTCAAATGGACATTGTATTGAGGTTGCATCAATTAATTTGGATCAGAGGGAGTAATGAGATTATCTAAAGTCCATTCTAATAGTAACAACCAGTGGATAGAGCCAAAACTAATCACGACATATGATAGCTTCAAAATATATGTATTATTCATTTCCCACCCAAGATGAACCAAATAGTAGACATATATACTATTCCTTCCACTCTCGGTATGTTCCAACATGCATTTACAAACTCAAGTGAACATTAATCTGGACCAACTAAGACTCTTAACAAGTGATAACATATTTCCAGGTTGAGATGCATAATGTAAGAAGACATGAAAGAGTACCACCTCGTGTTTAGGCTTCAACTTCATTTGTGAGTCGTCGCAGGTATTGTTATTCGGTGGCCACAGGTAGCGGGGAAGCAAATCTCATGCGGAGGAAGGAGGCCTCCACGAAACATCCCGGGTGCTGTGGACGTGTCCATCTTTGGAGCCGCTCTGGTGAGGTGGACGACGATGTGGCTGGAGCAGGGAAAAAAGCACAACGTTAACTTTAGCATCGTTGTGTAATTTGAAGTAATATTCTAAGAGATCAACATGAAGATAAAGCGAAAAATGATAAGATGAATGTACAACCTCTTTTTCGGTGTCGTGTAGGCCTTAGCTTCATATGATGAACCCTTGAAGGTGCTTGCATTTCGATGGCTGCTAGCAGCGGGGAAGCAAAGCTAAGGTGGCTGAATACGGTGCCGAGGGAATGGCTCAGGTGCGGTGGACGCGCCAAACGTATGAGCATCTCTGGTAAGGTGGACAACAGGGCGGATGAAGCGGGAGGTCTAGGGGTCCTCATCCTATATCGTGGATGAGGAAAGTCGATTTGTTGAGGTGGACTGTGGTGTCAGGGGAGTGGCTCTGCTGAGGTGGTGTAAGTGCATCTAGTGCCCCCTTTGTTGTTTTGGAATATATGACAAAAATGGTTAAGGGATTAATGTGTTTGTGAACACAAGTGAAAGTCCTTGAAGATTTGGTTTAACCGTCGTAGACAACTACTAAAAATGTAATGAAACATTAAAGACCTTGGTGCGCCATTTATGAAGAATTAACCGAAGAACTGTATCATGAAGACTTGGTCTTTTGTACTATTTTTATTCTTTTTAAGTCATGTGGCAAACCATACTATAAAGAGGGGTTCATGTGATATGAAGATAGTATTTCTGAAGTTATGTTCAACTAAAACCTATTTCTTCGAGAAGACTTTGGAAATATATTACAACATGACTCGTTTTCTTCAATGGTAGAGATGATATTATTCAGGATGTTGTCGTTAATGTTATCTCTGAAGAGTTAGGAAACTAGCGGTTTGGTTCTCCTAGTGCAAAGAATTTGAGAGTTCAAAACTTTTTTGACTATTTTCGAGCTGGTTGGCATGCCCATCCCCTCTCACGGTCATATCAGGACCTTGGGTTGCAACCCCGACTATAAAAGCCACCTCCTCCACCATAAGGTGGTTCACTGCTAATGAGGACATGGCTACCTTGGATACGACCAAATATATTGCATACATATATATATTTGTGATGTGATTTCTAATAAAAGCTCTACAATTATTTATTTATGTCACCAGGACAAAAATACTTCATCAACTTTTATGCCATGTCTAATTGCAGGAGTATTGGACACTTGTACAAACCATGCGTGATGAGAACACAAAGGGATATGATTAGGTGTTGTACAAGAAGTTCTCCAACGTTTGTTTGGGGTCAAGATAAGTTACAGAACAAGCTCCCTACGTTTTGTACTTAGATTCGGACTGCACAAATACACCTGAATTCAAAAGGCTCTAACTTTTACATTCGGACTCCGAATTTGTTGTTGGAAAGCTTATCTCGCGCACTTACCAACCCAATTGGACTCACCTTAAATTCGTCTGGAGCGTGGAGATACCATTGAAATAGTATGACGTTGTTGCAACATCTGAGTCAAACTACAAGTCAAAAGGTGTTGCGTCATCTCCACTTGGGCCCATGGGCCTTGTACGACCTAGGGTTTGTTTTTGGCTGCCTTGGGACGTGCTTCCACCCTCTTGGTCGTCACCCCTTAGTCCTATATAAGTATATCAATCCCCTAGCTTTTTCCTTGGGTTTTGTTTAGTTAAAAGTTAGCCATTGCAACTTTGCGCACTTTGTTTGTATCCAACGACCAGGACAAGACCGCTTCCGGTACCCCACTTTTATCAATACTTTGTCTATATGCGCAATATTCAGATTTCTTTGATCATATTCTTAATCATTCTTCGATTTCTTGCAGGCACAGACCTTCGTGGTCAGGCTGATCGTGCTTCCGGCATCGCCAGTAACCTCCAGGATATTGGTTTAGTGATTGCTGAGGCACAACATTGTGCACGTTTGTAGTCGAATCGTCAAAGTTGGCTCCACCAAATTGATAGTTATCATCTCATCAAAAGACGAGACACCTTCGCCTCTATCAACCACTCTGTGTTAATATGTGACAAGTATTGTTTAGAGCTACCATCCTCCTAAAGAATTTGAGAGAATCCTAGTGAGGAAAAAAACCCTAAGTACCCAAAGCCAAAGTATGGAGCATCACTGAAGAATCTATTCTAAGTGAGCTGAAGACTTGTCACTTCACTTATGTCTGCTAAACAAATACCCCAGCAACGACACCATAAAATGTCTTGGTTCCTCCGAACCAGGAATTTGTTCGATCCCCAAGTGCAAGGGTTTGTAGCAAGCATCGAGTTTCCCTTAAAGTAGGTGACCTATGGTTTATCAAAGCAACAAGAGTTTGGAAACACGAACAATGATAAGCACATGGAGACCCTGATGCAAAATTACCTTGGCCCCAATAAAACTAGTGAGGTTGTCAATCTGACTAGCATTGATAGTTACAAGGATTAAAAGCACAAGTGTATGGAAGAGTTAATTGCGCCAAGAAAGTAAAATCAATGAATTGAAAAGAGTGTTTGATCTAGATTGAAGTCATATAAGAGGAAGATGGAATGAGATCCATAGGTTCACTATGGTTTCTCTCCAAAAGAAAAACATGGTGTGATGAACAAACTACAGTTGTGCATCGACTAAATTACAATTTTTATAACTATGACTATCCATGGCATAATCAATATATGAGCATCATGTCTCAATATCTATAGACTATTATGCAACTTCATCTATAGCTAATACTCCATCTCAAGACCTCTATCCAACACACAACTTAAAGTATTAACTAAAAACAGAGTATTTCAATAAGCATGATGAGATGAAATAGATGATATATTGTCTTCACCCTGCATTCAAAGGACAACGACACAACCATATTTTCATCCCTACTCGCAATAACATAGTACAAGCCTTTTCCACTTTGTGTCACTGCGGTAGATTACTTGCAAGATTGAACTCAACTATCATACAAAAACCCCTCTTGGAGATTACCCCTCAAACTTCGCCAAAGAAATAAATAAAGATATGAGAGAATATATTAATAAGAATCATGCAACAAAGAAACCAAACAGATCTCAAAAAGATTCATGGATAAATCAGATTATAAGTTGACAATCCATCGTATCACAACAAACACACCAACAGATTACGTCAGATGTATCACAATCATGTAGGACACCTCATGTGATCTTTATATTGAGAAACACGGGAGATAAAACCAACTAGCTACTGTTGTGGATCGGTATTCCAAAGACCTACTCACCAGCGATCATGA
This sequence comes from Triticum aestivum, assembly GCF_018294505.1. NCBI lineage: Eukaryota > Viridiplantae > Streptophyta > Magnoliopsida > Poales > Poaceae > Triticum > Triticum aestivum. The sequence continues at coordinate 418,657,984 of NC_057814.1, read as the reverse complement.
TGACCTTCAAGTTTATGGAGATGGCCACCGTGATGATTTCCCCATCCGACAGAGTACCGGGAAAGACCAACAGATTGGATCGCCATTGTAGAGAGAGGTGCAACGGTGGAAAGATGAATATATCGGCCGAGGGGCGGTGAACTGGAGCAACAAGGGAGGCCCATGCGGCCGCAGCACTGATGACCCACAAGTATAGGGGAACAATCATAGTCCTTTCGATAAGTAAGAGTGTCGAACCCAACGAGGAGTGGAAGGAAATGATAAGCGGTTTTCAGCAAGGTATTCTCTACAAGCACTGAAAATAGCGGTAACAGATAGTTTGGTCTCAAGGTAATTCGTAACAAGTATGTTAGGACCAAGAGTATATCGACCAGAGGGGGTGAATGGGAGATTCAAAATTTCTTTCAAAAGTATTGAACTGATCCCAAACACAGCAGCAGAAATAAGGTTCGGTAGATAAGAATTCAATCAAGCATACTATTGAGGGACAAACTCTTCGAGGTAAGACGCAATAATGGTTCGAGCATAGTATATGGTAGGCTTGATGATAATGATGGTAATGCAATATGCCAACAGATATACTATCATGATAGAGAGCGAGAACTGATATGTGATGAATAACTATGATAAACAACTATGATGAGGTAAATGATCACAACACAAATGATGATGAGAACTAAGATAGCATAAGAGAATGAATATGGTGCAATACTGAGGGCATCGAACAATAACTAATGGATATGATAGATGAAATAAGAGCGAATGGTATGCAACACAGTATGAATGATAAGACAAACTATCGTCACAGAGCATGAATGAAAACTACTGAAAGAATTGCAGAGAAGTAAATAGAACCAGTGGTGCTCGATGGCGACAAAGAGATTTGGTAGACTAGTTCACCCTTCTGCCAAAGGGCTACGTCTAGTTGGAGGGGCTGTGACTTAACACGGAAGATAAACTCTCTTCATCCTATTCTCCTTCAACGCAGAGCTGATCAGACTCAGGTTGATTTCACTTGTGGTAGATACTTGTCGGCGATCTCCAAACCTTCAGTCGACCTTCGCGAACCACAATCACTCTTCGTTGCTGAAGATCTAGCTCGGTGAAGACAACAACTCTTCAACACTCGAGCGGAAACCTATCCGTCTAGAGAGTGCGCAGCTCTCAAGAGTAACAGGTACAAGAACTCTGACTCAGAACTATTGTGATGCTAAACCACTGTCTAAGTTTGGGCTCTTGATTTTCACTCGGTGGATCTTAAACTCAAATCACTTGGAGAGGGTTGCTCAAATCAATCTTTTCAGAAATCTCAAGCGAAGCAGCCAACGGACAATGTTGGAGCGGGGTGGCTATTTATAGCCGCAGCCTTCCCTGGAGGGAAATGACCAAATTGGACATCGAGAGCAGCAATTGGCCGAACGACATGAATCCAACATTCATATTTGAGCACAACGGTAACATTACTTGCGAAGCAAGTAATGCTAACTCCTCGGTCTGAGACAAATCTCTCAAAGCAAAGAAGATCACAGTCTCTTGCTGGCAAGTATTTGCTCGGAACACAAAGAGATTTCTCTCGCAGCTTCCATAGGTTTTAGCTAAGCATCACAACGGATCTACACTTAGAGAACGTATACCCCTCTTAATAGTACGGAGGTCCTATGACTCAAATGAACAGAAGAAGAAAAACGAAATGGATACTATGTCTTCAACTTCCATTCGTTGCAGTCAATATCTTCGGACGATGATACTCAACCAAATGCTTCGTTTCAGCAGTAAACTTTCGATCACATCAATCTTCTCGTCTATATGATTTCAACAAATATAGTTCATTCTTCTATGCAACGCAGATATACTTCGGTGAAGTTCCTCGAACTTGGCACCGGAGACAGCATTCTCTTCGGTTCTGTATGGACTATTTCTCTCTGTATGCACTAGCAAACAAATCAGTCCATACCTGTTTCTGTCAACAATCTCCAAACAAAGGTAGGAAAATATTGCACCAACAATCTCCCCCTTTTTGGATGATTGTTGACAAAACATATCACATCGAAGGATAGATAATGAATGGAATGTAATGCGAAGGAAAATAAAAGACGAGAGATAATTACGAAGATAAACAGGCTCCCCCTGAAAATATGCATTATTTGAGTGCATAGTTAAATAAGAAGGATGCGAGGTGAATCTTTGTATGAGTGCCATTGACATATGATCTCAATCTTGACTTCTTTCAATGCACTCGACCGTGTCTAAGGTAATTCCTGTCACACAATCTTCCAGAAGAATTAGATATGATGAATACTTTGAAATGATTTGTGACGAAGGATATAACATGAAGGTTTTCTCAGAACACAATTTGGATCCACACGAGATGTAAAGTTCCTGCAGGTTAGATATTCGAGAAAGAACAGAGCAAGATAAACATGAGTATATTGCTTGGAGTGGATCTGCTTTAGATTTGGTTTTCCTGCAATAGAGATGATACGAAGGATATACGCGAGGAAAAACACTTTTTCAGTCATATAGATAACTTTCAATACCAAGAAATTTTAGACTGAGGTTGACAATCTTTTCCTGTAGAGTTAGATAGTCGAAGAAAAATAGTCATATCATATCCAACCATAATAGATATAGTTCAATTATGAAGGAAATATGCCCTAGAGGCAATAATAAAGTATTATATATTTCCTTATATCATGATAAATGTTTATTATTCATGCTAGAATTGTATTAACCAGAAACATAATACATGTGTGAATACATAGACAAACAGAGTGTTACTAGTATGCCTCTACTTGACTAGCTCGTTAATCAAAGATGGTTATGTTTCCTAGCCATAGACATGAGTTGTCATTTGATTAACGAGATCACCTCATTAGGAGAATGACGTGATTGACTTGACCCATTCCGTTAGCTTAGCACTCGATCGTTTAGTATGTTGCTATTGCTTTCTTCATGACTTATACATGTTCCTATGACTATGAGATTATGCAACTCCCGTTTACCGGAGGAACACTTTGTGTGCTACCAAACGTAACAACGTAAATGGGTGATTATAAAGGTGCTCTACAGGTGTCTCCAAAGGTACTTGTTGGGTTGGCGTATTTCGAGATTAGGATTTGTCACTCCAATTGTCGGAGAGGTATCTCTGGGCCCACTCGGTAATGCACATCACTATAAGCCTTGCAAGCATTGTGACTAATGAGTTAGTTGCGGGATGATGTGTTACGGAACGAGTAAGGAGACTTGCCGGTAACGAGATTGAACTAGGTATCGAGATACCGACGATCAAATCTCGGGCAAGTAACATACCGGTGACAAAGGGAACAACGTATGTTGTTATGCGGTCTGACCGATAAAGATCTTCGTAGAATATGTGGGAGCCAATATGGGCATCCAGGTCCCGCTATTGGTTATTGACCGGAGACGTGTCTCGGTCATGTCTACATAGTTCTCGAACCCGTAGGGTCCGCACACTTAACGTTACGATGACAGTTTTATTGAGTTTTGATGTACCAAAGGAGTTCGGAGTCCCGGATGAGATCGGGGATACGACGAGGAGTCTCGAAATGGTCGAGACGTAAAAATCGATATATTGGACGACTATATTCGGACTTCGGAAAGGTTCCGAGTGATTCGGGTATTTTTCGGAGTACCAGAGAGTTACGGGAATTCGTATTGGGCCTTAATGGGCCATACGGGAAAGGAGAGAAAGGCCTCAAAAGGTGGCCGCACCCCTCCCCATGGTCTGGTCCGAATTGGACTAGGGAAGGGGGGCGCACCCTTCCTTCTTTCTCCTTCCCCCTTCCCTTCTCCTACTCCCACAAGGAAAGGAGGAGTCCTACTCCCGGTGGGAGTAGGACTCCCCCCTATGGCGCGCCTCTCCTCTTGGCCGGCTGCCTCCCCTTGCTCCTTTATATACGGGGGCAGGGGGGCACCCCAGAGACACAACAATTGATCCTTGAGATCTCTTAGCCGTGTGCGGTGCCCCCCTCCACCAAATTACACCTCGATAATACCGTTGCGGAGCTTAGGCGAAGCCCTGCGTCGGTGGAACATCATCATCGTCACCATGCCGTCGTGCTGACGAAACTCTCCCTCAACACTTGGCTGGATCGGAGTTCGAGGGACGTCATCGAGCTGAACGTGTGTAGAACTCGGAGGTGCCGTGCGTTCGGTACTTGATCGGTCGGATCGTGAAGACGTACGACTACATCAACCGCGTTGTGATAACGCTTCCGCTATCGGTCTACGAGGGTACGTGGACAACACTCTCCCCTCTCGTTGCTATGCATCACCATGATCTTGCGTGTGCGTAGGAAAATTTTGAAATTACTACGTCCCCCAACAAATTAGTACTCATGTACTTCTCCCCTTTGTACCATCACTCGATGATTTCTTGTCATACTTGTAGAGCGAACACTTTCCCTGCACGATAGATAAATCGAGGAAAATCATTGCAAGGGTACCTGCAAACTGATAATTTGAAGCAAATGATATTGCAGGAGGGTTATTAATATTACATGGCGACCGAGTATTTCAATACCATAGGCGGTGCCTTAAGTTCATCAAGCAAATTGTTCGAGGGAAAACCAAAACGTTCGACTGCGAAAAAGAAATAGGCGAATGAAAACACCCTGCAAATACCCCGTACATATATCCTCTCGATGTACTTCTCCCCCTTTTTATCAACAAGTGTCAGAAAGGAAAGAGAAAACATACGAAGAACTACTCGTCCGGAGTGTCCTCAGAATCAGAATTTAAACTGCTTGAGACTTAGAATCTGCAGAGCGAGGAATGGTCGAGGCTGAAGAGGAGTAGCAGCACGTACTCTGGAAGAACTGGTGCGATGAACATCTGGCTTGTAGATGAGTGTTCTAGTTGTGTCTTAAATTTCATCATCATGTCTGACAAATAGCAGGTCAGTTGATGCAGAACGCTGAGGGAGCACATGAGTTCTCCTTCGGATACGGGGAACAACCAGTAAGTCCAGGTACTCATAACCCTTCTTGGTGCCTTTGGCAACCAACTGCTTGCGTGAATAATGTTGTCTTAGAAGAGTCCAGGAGCGCTTCTTCGCTTCTTTCTCATGTAGAAGGGTTTGGCGATCATAATTATGAAGTGAATTTAGCTCAGTCATCAATTCCAGCTTTCCTTTCAATCAAGCTTGATGTGACTCTCCAATGCTTGTTGTGTGCGAATGAAGATTTCATACAGAGATGGATTTTCCATACGAGGGATTTCAACCTTGGCTTTCATAACCTTCGAAGCAGCCTCAGATTCAGACGTAGTACCAACAACATCAACAGGTGCCTTTCCTTTACCAATATCCTTCACCATACGGAGTGTGTCACGTACTGGTGGCATGAAAACCTTCAGAACATGAGAATAGAAGATTTTTTTTCATTGATGGGCTGCTCAATTTCATACATGATCCACGGGGCATAAGGCTTCAATGATTGTGTGTTGTCAGCTGCACATGCCAAATTGCGAATGAATAAATTTGGAACATCGAACTGAATTCCTTGAGAGATGGTCAGGAGAGCATTTCCCACGATGCCATTGATAGAATTCGGTCTGTCCGCTGGCGTGATAGAATTGCATAGGATATGAAACATTACTTTGTTGTCATATGCCAACTTCTTAGGATCTACATCAACACATTTATCTCCAACTAAATTGGGATCCATCAGCATGTGAAGTTGTTCTTCGGACACTTCCCAGAAATGCAGCATGTGTTCTCGATCTTTTTAAAACTCACACCGAGGAAGATTTATCATAGCCAAAAACTGATCTGGCGAGCACTTGATCTTTTCCCTTCCAGTCATCCATTTGAGGATCCATGTTGAGCTATTTCCAAGCTCTCCTGAGATATACAATGTGGCATAGAACTGATGGATAACCTCTCGATTCCAGCCATGATTGAAGCGCATAAAACCTTTCAGGACGGTATGTTCAGTATGCTCAATGGCATGGTGAAAACAAGGTATTTCTTCGAGCTCAGCGAAGTTTAATATCTTGTGATTGAAAATTATATTCTTGCCAAACAAGATCTGACCATAATACATGGCTTGTTCTTCTGTCCAAAACCTGGGTGACAGTGAAGTTATCTCTCCTTCATAGGGGCTGGTCCTAAAGAATGCTAGCTTCAAAAGATGAAGCTTCTCAATTAATGCAGGACCATTTGGGCCAAAACCAGCAGGGAACAGTGGAAATGTTTCCTGGAGATATTTCAGATCTTCTTCATCGCTTAGTTCCATGGACCGAATATCATCATATGCTAGGACATTCTCATCAATGGGCTTAAGTGGAGCAAGAGGCATTTTGTACTTCTGTGGAGCATATGGTATTGGAGCACTAGTCTGACCTTCATTTTCTTTCGCTGGAACTCCTTCAGCGGCTTTCTAACTTTCATGCACTAGGGCCTTTTCTTTCGACGGACTTTCAATTGTGGGAGGCACAACAACCTCTTCGGGCACCTGGGTCACAACAACATCTTTCTTGGTTGCATGGGGCACAACGGGTGGTACAAATTGTTCATGAGCCATGGGCTCTTTAGATTTCTTTTCTTCCTTTTATGACTGCAAAGCAGTAGAAGTAGGAGCAGGATCAACCTCCATCTGGGTAGGGGCACCAGATGAGGTGACCGGGGTGGTATTCTCTCGGGAAGCAATTTGCTCCCCCTCAACTTTGTCATCCTCCTTGTTGAATCCGGAGGGCTCTACTTGCATTTCCTTCGGAGGCAATGAAACTGCCTTTTTAGCCTCAATCTCTTCATCAGTTTTCTCTTCATGGGCTTGCTGCCCGGGCTGGACATTTCTTTCATCAGGGTTGTTCAGAAAGATATAAAAAATGCCAGTCTCTTGAGCAGCAGAGATGGTATCTGCTGCAGAGGTGTACTATTGTCGATAGGAGCATCTATTGCAATGGTTTGTACACGACGATCTTTGATTTCTTTTGCTTTGCTGGCTCTAGCCTGAGCCTTCTGACGTTTTTTCTTCTTTCATTCTTAATCAAGCAAGATCTGCTTGACGTTTAATCTCATCATTCCTTCGGTCACACAGCTGAGAAACATCCATCTTCAATCATGCATGCCACTCAATCTTATTGTTCCTCATAACAGTGAGAGCTTTTGTGAGCTCAAGAATTTCCTTGTTCAGACCTTTCCTTTCAGATTCAGTGCTGGCATCTTTCCTCATTTGCTCGAGGGTTTTCTTGTCCTCAACAGCTTGGTTCAGTTCCTTGGTGATCTCTCCTAGCTCAGCGAAGTGTTTTGTTACCAGCTTGGTAACTTCATCAGGAAGACGCAAGACGCTCAAATCAGCTGATTTTGCATCGTAAGCAGCACTTTCAATGAGATCAATCATAAGATCAAAGTCATACTTCTGTTCCTATGTGGAAGCATGAACACTAGATTGGCTTTCTTGACTGAAGCAGAGGCTTTCTCTTTGGGTAGCAGCTTTCTCTTCGTAAATGGGGCAAGAGAACCCGAAGGTTTATCTGAGACTGGAGCATGTGCAATTCTTGGTGACATTCTCACCGGAGGTGAAACTTTAGCTGGCGAGGGAGTTTGATATGGCTTGTCAAGAAGAGCACATTGATCATACATTGGAATTTCTTTGGCAGCATCTTCGTCGGAGGACTCATCATATGAGGCACAAGCTGCCTTTTTTGACTTTTCGGCAACTGATTTCTTTCTGGAAGCTCGAGGGGAAACTGACTTCCTTGCCTTTCTTTCCTTTCAGGCAAAGGCCCGATCCTTCTTCTCTTGAACATCTTGCTGGGTCAACTCAGCGTTTCTCTGTTCCACTTGATTTTTCTTCATGGCCTTGGCTTCACGCTTGGCCTTGGCCTTGGCTCTCTTTTCCACTTTTTCGGGAAAATCAGTCATTGTTTTGACTGAGTCAGCATGAGAATTTGCAGGACGAGGTGGCATGACTTTTTCATCATCTGGACCGAGGCACCCCTCAGTGATGTAGTCATTCCAGGGTGGAGTGAATGCAAACAAGATTTGATATTTTCTTCGCACATTCTCATGCTTGAACCATTTATTCGTCCAGTGACGGCGAATCCTTTGTAGCCTTTTATTTCTTTCGGTTGCGGTTTCAACTCCAGGTGGAGTTTTATAAGTCTTGGGATCATACATCTCGGCAGCCGTGTTCCTTTCTCTACCACAACCACCCTTCTTGGGATTTCCATCAGAAAATAAAGTCTTTGAATCGGTGATCTATTTATCCTCGGGTTGACTGTGCGCCGAGGGAATATCATCTTCCTCTTCTTCGGATTCAGATTCAGACTTCTTCTTTGTCACTTTTGGTGGCTTTGATGGTTTTACTGCACCGGTCAATCTCTTTCGTTCAGCCATATGAGGCACCCGAGGGATTTCTTCTTCAGAACCAGACTGCTCTTCCGAACTTTGAGCCATGACCAATCCTAAGAGAAAAATAAAACAATGCGAGGGAAAAATAGGAAAGGGTCATAAACATGCACAGAAGCATGTTTGACGGAAAATAGAAAGTTTTTCAGAAGCAGCAAAGGAATCGATGATATATATCTTTGGAAGATATCATCGACAGAATTGCAACATACCATAAGGCAGAGTAACAACTTATCTAATCGTTCGAAGAAATACACATGAACCCTAGATCTGAGATAACTAGTACGAGGAAGAACTACAAACCGTACAAGTCATGACTTAGAGAGCCCTAAAGATCTACCGCAAGCAGGATAAATAAAAGGAAATTGCGTCGGAACGAACAACCCTATAATAGAGGAATAGACAAGGCAAGCTCCAGATCTATGCGCCCTAACGTGGTAGCAAAGATCAACTACGGCAATGCAGAGCAGAGGAAGTACCGCACTGGCGCGACCAACAACTGCGAGGCTTCACTGGAGTTGCATGGCTAGGCGCGTCGACGGCGTCGCTTTGAGCTCGGGCTCGGGAGGAGAGCGAGAGAGGGTTTGAGGATGAACATAAGGATAACATAGGAAGAAGATGCTTGGAGGGGAAATTTATACAGCCCGTAGGTGGAACCGCTTCCTCCGAGACCTACGGCCGAAAAGCACGGGACATTCCACATTCAACAGACGAGATCATGATCGTGAGATCGTGGGAACGTGTCAACCATTTCCTGCGAAATTCTCGGAAACTAAACGGAAGGCCGAAGGGTTTAAAGAAGGGCAAGCGCCAAAACAGATTAATTTTCGAAGTTGATTTCATTCGTGACCAAGGACGCTGGATTGAAATCTTCTTCAGATCAAATTTCATGTTATGACGGACAGCAAAGATCGGATGAGAATGAATAGAGGGAAAACAAGGTGTGAATCAAAACACTCAGGTTACGAAAGAAAACACAAAACCAAAGAACTCTAAGTGAGTTGGCATTCGGACAGAAACACAAATACAACGAAAAGCAAAGAAATCGAACGAAAAACACAAAGATCTAGCACCAACAATCGATCTCAGGATAAAGGATAAACAAGAGGGATTCCTCAGATAGCATCTGCAAAATAAGGTTAGTTATTTTTCGCAACCCACACTTGTGTGGGCAACGAGGATCTCATTTTCTTCGTCTGAATAGGAGCATTCTTTCGGTGAGATTTGTATAATACATGTGTATTTCGAGAGTAATCATATGAGTAAGCATTGGAGTTATTTCCAGATAGATGAGTATAATGATTTGAGGAGGTACGCATGTACTCCTTCTATCGAAGGTTTAATCGATACCCATTCGAGAACCTTCCTGAGTTGTTCTGCGAATGATAATCATTGTCTCGAGGAAAATTACTTTGCATGTTCAGGTTAGCAGTGACAGATAGATTTTCAACAATGCATTTCTTTACCCAGATTTGCTTCTTGGGTGAACCAGACCTGCAGTTAGTCTCAACATAACGAGCGAAAACCTTACCATTCTGTTGTTTGAACAATTTGTAGTTCGAGTCATCAGACTCATGAGTAGCAACAGAAAAAGAAGTATCATATCCTGAAGAATCGCTGGTTCAAGTGTTTTGCTTTTAGCAAGAACCCAACTCGTTCATGGATATTGTTCGGGAGTCCAGTAAGTTCCATCAATGTTGAGTTTCCTTTCAAAATCCAATCCTTCTTTTCGAAGATTTTTGTGCAGTATAGACTTCTTGAGCACATCACAGAGAGTTTGATGTCCTTTGAGGCTTTTTAGCATTCTTGTCTCAAGCAAGTTCTTTAATCTTCAATTTTCATCATAAATAGCGACAAAATCCTCGGGAGAGCGGTTAGAGATATCATTCATAGAATATGCAATATTCTCGACGTTAGCACTAGAAGTTTCAGCATGTGAATCAACATTGTTACATTCTAGGCATTTTAAGCAAGGAGGCACAAAATCATCAGGAAGTCGAACAGATTGCTCGACGAAGAGAGAAGCCTTTTTTAATGCCAACTCATTGTGAGACTCTTTCAATGACACGAGTTCTTGATTCCTGTTAAGGAGTTCATCTGATAAACTCTTGTAGTCAACTGAAAGGGAATCATATCGACTGGTAAGATCATCAATAGTTGAGGAAAAAGCATCTTGATCTTTGATCAACTTTTGATTCTTCTCCATCTCTTTGACCAGTAATCCTTCGGTTTTCCGGAGATTTCTCTCAAGCCTTTCAAGCTCATATTGTTGAGATTTTGCTATCTTAACAAGTTTATCATAGGCAATGTATTCAGGAGAGAATCCATTCATGGATTTTTGGTGTTTTGCTGATACCTGATCCTTAGATGATTTTGCCATGAGACAAAAGGTGATTGGTTCATCATCACTTGAAGCATCATCATCAGTGTGTGACTTGAATGAATTCTCAGATGATTCATAGGCAATGAAGGCATTACTCCTTCCTACCCTTTTGTAGAATTCTTCATCAATTGATTCAGTGTCTGTCGCTTCCTCTTTAGAATCCAGGGTTAGATCGGCACATGCTCTATTCATCTGTGACATCCTTTTCATATTGGACTCGATGGTTGCTCTTGCTTTCACGTCAGTGACTAGTCTCGTCGAAGAGGATGAAGAAGATTCAGTTTCCTTTGAGAGCTTAATATGACTATCCACTTGAGTAAGACCACTGTAGTGAAGATATTTCCATCGGTTGCCAGGTTTTCCTTCCTAGCCAGGGCAATCAGCAATGAGATGACGAATAGTTTGCATTTGAAGCACTTCATTTCTTTCAAAGGTAACTTTCTTGATGATTCAGGCATGTCAAGTTCATCATCATTTGTGAGGCACAAGTTTTGTCTTTTGAGATCACTTAGCCTTTCTGTGAGCATCTCTAGCTCCATTGTGATCGTGTGTTAATTCTCAATATATTCTTCTTCTTCTGAACTACCATAGTGTGAGAGAATTTCTCCTTCACTTTCCGAAGAAGATTCTTGATCTGCATTTTCTAGTTCCATCTTTTCTTCATGAATTGACAACAGCGTCATGACCTCTACATAGTGAAGTTCTTCATAGTCAGGTCGTTGCTTGATTTCTTCTATGATGGAATTGAAAGATGGATCAAGACCGCTCAACAGCTTATCGACCGCATCTCTATCGGTGATATCAGTTACTCCTCGTTGATGAAGTCTTTTGACAATGTTTGTCAATCGATCAATGAGTTTGATAGCACTTTCCTTGCGCAAACTTCTGAAACCAGCAAACATAACACGAAGCATTTGAGTGTGGGGATCCATTCTAGCTATGAATTCATCATGAGTATTTTTTATGGCATCCCAGAGTTGCCTTGAAGTGGTCGAGCATTTCGAACCGAAAGAAAATGTCTTTCGAGAGACTGCTACATATGATATCTTTTGCTTGAGCATCCAACTGCAGATTGGCTTTGTCATCGGAATTAGGATTATCTGGTTGCTGAATGGTATAACCATTTTCCAAAATCTCCCACAAATCATAGTTGATAGCTTGAATTCTGATTCTCATTCATTCCTTCCAGTAAAGATAGTCATTTCCATCGAAGATAGGAAATCGTTCAGAGTGCGAGGATATACCTGCATACGACATACTCAAAACTCCAAGAACAGAGATAGGGAGTACCTGCTCTGATACCAGTTGTTAGGACCGATAGTATATCGACTAGAGGGGGGTGAATGGGAGATTCAAAATTTCTTTCAAAAGTATTGAACTGATCCCAAACACAACAACAGAAATAAGGCCCGGTAGATAAGAACTCAATGAAGCATACTATTGAGGGACAAACTCTTCGAGGTAAGATGCAATAGTGGTTTGAGCATAGTATATGATATGCTTGATGATAATGATGGTAATGCAATATGCCAATAGATATACTATCATGACAGACAGCTAGAACTGATCTATGATGAATAACTGTGATAAACAACTATGATGAAGTAAATGATCACAACACAAATGATCATGAGAACTAAGGTAGCATAACAGAATGAATATGGTGCAATACTGAGGGCATCGAACAATAACTGATGGATATGACAGATGAGATAAGAACGAATGATATGCAACACAATATGAATGATCAGACAAACTATCATCACAGAGCACAAATGAAAACTGATGAAAGAATTGCAGAGAAGTAAATACAACCAGTGGTTCTCGATGGCGACAGAGAGATTTGGTAGACCAGTTCACCCTTTTGCCAGAGGGCTACGTCTGGTTGGAGGGGATGTGACTTAACACGGAAAATAAACTCTCTTCACCCTATTCTCCTTCAACGCAGAGCTGATCAGACTCAGGTTGATTTCACTCGTGCTAGATACTTTTCGGTGATCTCCAAACCTTCGGTCGACCTTCGCAAACCACAATCACTCTTGGTTGCTGAAGATCTAGCTCGGTGAAGACAACAACTCTTCAACACTCGAGCCGAAACCTATCATTCTAGAGAGTGTGTAGCTCTCAAGAGTAACAGGTACAAGAACTCTGACTCGGAACTACTGTGATGCTAAAACACTATCTAAGTTTGGGCTCTTAATTTTTGTCTCGGTGGATCTTAAACTCAAATCACTCGGAGAGTGGTTGCTCAAATCAATCTTCTCAAAAATCTCAAGCGGAATAGCCAACAGACAATGTTGGAGCGGGATGGCTATTTATAGTCGTAGCCTTCCCTGGAGGGAAATGACCAAATTGGACATCGAGAGAAGCCAATAGCCGAACGACATGAGTCCAACGGTTGGATTTGAGCACAACGGTAACATTACTTGCGGAGCAAGTAATGCTAGGTCTGAGACAAATCTACCGCAGCAAAGAAGATCACAGTCTCTTGCTGGCAAGTATTTGCTTGGAACACAAAGAGATTTCTCTCGCAACTTTCATAGGTTTTGGCTAAGCATCACAGCGGATCTAAGCTTCGAGAACCTATACCTCTCTTAATAGTAGGGAGGTCCTATGACTCAAATGAATAGAAGAATAAAAACGAAAGGAATACTACGTCTTCACTTTGTCTTCGACTTCCATTCGCTGCAGTCAATATCTTCGGACGACGCTACCGAACCAAATGCTTTGCTTCAACAATAAACTTTCAAGGGGTTAATTCCTTCACATCAATCTTCTCGTCTATATGATTTCAACAAATATAGTTCATTCTTCTCTGTAATGTAGATATTCTTCGGGGAAGTTCCTCGAACTTGGCACCGGAGACAACATTCTCTTCGGTTCTGTATGGACTATTTCTCTCTGTATGCACTAGCAAACAAATCAGTCCATACCAGTTTCTGTCAACAATGTCCAAAACAAAGGTGGGCAGATATTGCACCAACAAAGTAACAAGTAGCAATCGTAACAAAGGTGCTGCAAGGTGGACCAATCCTTTTTATAACAAGTAGCAATCATAACAAAGGTTCAGAACAAAAGTAACCAACCACAAATCATATTCATGTTCAAGATCAGAGGAGTATTGAGTATCATTAAGGATCTGAACATATAATCTTCCACCAAATAAACCAACTAGCGTCAACTACAAGATTTAATCAGCACTACTAGCAACCCACAGGTACCAATATGAGGTTTTGAGACAAAGATGGAGTACAAGAGATGAACTAGGGTCTGAGATGAGATGGTGCTGGTGAAGATGTTGATGGATATTGATCCTCCCATGATGCAAGGATCGTTGGTAATGTCGATGGCTTCGATTTCCCCCCTCACGGAGGGAAGTATCCTCAGCGGAATCGCTCCACCAGAGAGCAAAAGTGCTCCTGCCCAGGTTCTGCCTCAAGACGGTGGCGCTTCGTCCGAAAGTATTCTCTTCTTTTTTCTAGGTCAAAACCCCTCATATAGCAAAATATGGGCACCAGAGGCCAACTGTGGGCCCCACAAGGCATCAAGGCGTGCCTAGGGGGTGGTCGTGACATGTTGCCGTGTGGACAACTGGTGGGCCCCCTCTGGTATTTCTTCGCTCCAGTATTTTTTATATATTCCATAAAAATCTCCATGAAGTTTCAGGTCATTTGGAGCCTTGTAGAATAGGTATATCTGTTGTAGGTTTTTTAGGTCCAGAATTCCAGCTGCCGGCAATCTCCCTCTCCATGCAAATCTTGCAAATTAAGAGAGAAAAGCCATTATAATTGTATCATAAAGTGGAATAATGACCGAAAATATTATATAATATTAGTAGGAAAACATGATACAAAATGGACGTATGAACTCCCCCAAGCTTAGACCTCGCTTGTCCTCAAGCAAAAGCCGAAATTGATAATTATGACGACATGCTTAGAGAGAGAGAGACGTGTCGATAAAATAAAATATGGACATAGTAGCATCATGATCATTATCATAGCAGCAATATATCATCATAAAACTTCTCATGATTAAGTAACAATTCATCACAATACCGAAGTATAAAGCATAAAATTTCATGAAAACCAACAAACTATGTTTTTAGTCAATGAAACAATTACAATTCATCATATTCTCAGGAAGAGTCCTATGTAAGAGCTTTTGTTTAGCAAGTCCACATACTCAACTATCATTTAGTCTTCTATGATTGCTGACACTAACGGCATATATATTTGGAGCAAAAGTTTCAATCAAACACAAAGGAAAATGGGGGTTTATAATTTCACCCCCAACTCATTTACCTCAAGGGTAATGTCAACAATAATAACTCATGATCACTTACATCCAACTGGATATATGTGCCTAGATCTTTCCCCGCCACATGATCCTTGCAAACAGAATAATAAAAATGCAATAGAGAAGAACACGATTGACTCTTGCATTAAAAGTAAATACAAAAAAGTAAAAGATAGGCCCTTCGCAGATGGAAGCAGAGGTTGTCATGCGATTTTTGTTTTTGGATGTGCAAGATCTTAATGTAAAGGAACGTCACTTTATATTGCCCCTTGTGATAGCAACCTTTATTATCCAATTTGTCGCTTTTATTTCATTACCATCACAAGTTCATACAAAGCTCATTTTCCCTTGCAATAAAAGATCACAAATATTTAGGAGAAATTTTTATTGCTTTGTGCCCCAATGACAACTTACTTGAAGGATCTTATTCAATCCATAGGTAGATATAGTGGACTCTCATAACATGAAATTGGGTTCCAGGGATTTGGATGCACAAGTAGTATGTATACTTAGTGCGGATTTTGTTAGCAAATATATTGAGCAACCATATGTTGGAGGATGATGACAATATAACTTCTATGTGAATGTAAACAAACATAACTCATTACATTGTCTTCCTTGTCCAACATCAACTATTTGACACAGAATATTTAATGGGGCTCACAATCATAAAAGATGTCCAAGATAGTATATCTATATGTGAACCTTCTCTTCCCTTATTAATCTTTCATGAATTGTATCATTGACCAATACTATGTTTATTAACTTCCAACAAATTTTATCAATTACACTTTTCTTTATGTAAAGTCATTACTCCCTATTGGATTAGCATATGATCCTTTTATTATTTTCATTTCTAAGATTGAAACATAAAGTAAAGAACCAAAACTCAAACTACTCTTTATTATAACTCTCAAACTCGATTACATAGATAGATAGATCACAAAACAAGCACTCGAAACTAGATCATACTAAACTTTTATTCCTCTAAATAAAGAAATAACTAAGGATCAAACTAAAATAGATAAAGATGATAAAGGTGACGGTGATACGATACCGAGGGACCTCCCCCAAGCTTGGAAAAATCCAAGGGTGGTGCCCATACCCGTGTACTCAAGTGTCTTTTTTCGGTGATGATGGTGATGTAGAAGTGGTAGGTTTGTCCTCCATCTT
Organism: Triticum aestivum; assembly: GCF_018294505.1. Lineage (NCBI taxonomy): Eukaryota > Viridiplantae > Streptophyta > Magnoliopsida > Poales > Poaceae > Triticum > Triticum aestivum. The sequence continues at coordinate 418,641,758 of NC_057814.1, read as the reverse complement.
CCACGGCATAGGCTCTCCATCATAGAAGGGTGAATGGGTTTCTGGAATCCTGAGACTTGCAGCTAAACTCATACCTTTAAATTTGGCTTCATACTCAAAATTTTGGTTTTGTAAGTCATAAACTTGGGCCTGAAGATAATCAATCCGATCATTGAGCTTGAAGATGGCGTCCCCAATCTCCTTGATGCCCACCTTGTGCCCGCGACCAAATTCTGTGATCATGGAGTGGTTGGCCTTAAGTCCATGCTCCACCATCCCTTGGCACTTGAAGATCTCCTGCTCCACTTCTTCGAGCCTAGCCTCCTCGCTTCCATTCTTCTTAGGCCCTTGAATGTCCCAGATGTGAAGCACCCCCATGCATCTCAATGTCTTGAGGGTGTTTCATCACCTCCGGCAGATAAGGGTTGATAACCTTCTCGTAGAACTTAACCTTGGACGAACTTGGAAGCGCCATGATGATTTAGATATGTCAGGAAACAACCTGAAACAAGAATAGAGGAGAAACTTGTGATACGGTGGTCAAAACATCTAGGAGTATATATAAAGAAATTTTATCTTGCAAAACAAGTACAGGAAGAAAACAGAGTCGGGAAGGCACACGAGGGGCCCACAAGACAACCCGGCGCGCCTAGGGGGTAGGGCACGCCCTGTTGCCTTGTAACTTCCTCCTGGGTCATCTCGGTTGCTTCTTATTTTTGTATTTTTCTAATATTCTAAAACGGACAGAAATATTTTTTATGGAATTTTTGGAGTCGGAGTACTTACCGTATCACATACCTACTCCTTTTTAGGGTTATGAAGTGTTCTGGAAGGTCTCTCTTATGTGTTCGTCCGGTGTCATAGTTTGAATAATATTAGTTTCAACATTAATAGGTGTAGGTGAGATATAATGCTTAATTCTTTGCCCATTGAACACTCTCGGATTAGTGCCCTCGACATTGTTGATCTTGATAGCTCTGGAGCGATACCTCTTCGATGATATAGGGTCCTTCCCATTTGGAGAGAAGTTTTCCTGCAATAAAAATCTAAAATGAGAATTGTACTGTAGAACATGCTCAACAACTTTGAATTCCCGTTTTTGGATTCATTTATCATGCCATCTTTTAACCTTTTCTTTTAACAACTTGGCATTTTCATAAGCTTGGGTTCTCCACTCATCCAGGGAAATAATATCAAATAACCACTTCTCACCAGCAAGTTTAAAATCATAATTGAGTTCCTTAATTTCCCAATATGCTTTATGTTCTAATTCTAGAGGTAAATGACATGCTTTTCCATAAACCATTTTATACAGAGACATACCCATAGGATTCTTATAAGCAGTTCTATAAGCCCATAGTGCATCATCAAGTTTCTTAGACCAAACCTTTCTAGATCTATTAACGATCTTTTGCAAGATTAATTTGATTTCTCTATTGCTCAATTCAACTTGACCACTAGACCGAGGATGATAAGGTAATGCAATTCTATGATTAACATCATATTTAGCAAGAAGTTTACGGAAAGCACCATGAATAAAATGTGAGCAACCATCAGTCATTAAATATCCAGGGACTCCAAACCTCGGGAAAATAACTTCTTTAAGCATTTTAATAGATGTGTTATGATCAACACTACTATTTGGAATAGCTTCTACCCACTTAGTAACATAATCAAGAGCAACTAGAATATGTGTATACCCATCAGGGGAAGGAAAAGGTCCCATATAATCAAAGCCCCAAACATCAAATGGTTCAATAACAAGTCAATAATTCATAGGCATTTCCTGACGTCTACCAATATTACCAAATCTTGGACATTCATCACAATAGAGGACATACTTACGTGCATCTTTGAAGAGGGTAGGCCAATAAAAAACAGACTGTAACCTTATGTGCAGTTCTGTCTCCAGCATGGCGCCCTCCGTACACTTCGGAATGACACTTCCGTAGGATTTGTTCCTATTCATGCTCAGGTACACATCATCTAATAATACCATCTACTCCCTCTTTATATAAATGTGGTTCGTCCCAATAGTAATGTCTTAAATCAAAGAAGAACTTTTTCTTTTGTTGGTAAGGATATATCTTAATTTCATCAAGATAAGTATATTTCAAAGTATTAGGTAATTTCTTTAATTCAACCACAGGATCACTCTTAGGTGGAAGAGAATATCCAAGAGTTTCAACAGGTAAATTTTGTTCAAGGATAGGTTCTCTCTTAAAGAATAATTCATTTATTTCATTCATATGCATATCATTTTCATGATCTAGCCGATATTGTTCTAATGGATCAGTAGGAGATACGACAATAGAAGAAATACCAATAATTTCAAATTTACTAGGCAATTGTTTATCATGAGGTTGTCTAAAAAATTTAGAGAAGTTAAACTCAAGAGATACATCCCCAAAATTAACATTGATTGTTTCCTGATGTCTACTACGCAACTTAATTCTTGTAGACACGTGTTGGGCCTCCAAGCGCAAAGTTTTGTAGGACAGTAGCAATTTCCCTCAAGTGGATGACCTAAGGTTTATTAATCCGTGAGAGGTGTAGGATGAAGATGGTCTCTCTCAAATGACCCTGCAACCAAATACAAGAAATCTTTTGCATCCCCAACACACCCAATACAATGGCAAATTGTATAGGTACACTAGTTCGGCGAAGAGATGGTGATAAAAGTGTAATATGGATGGTAGAAATATATTTTTATAATCTGAATAAATAAAAACAGCAAGGTAGCAAATAGTAAACGGGCACAAAAACGGTATTGCAATGCTTGAAAATGAGGCCTAGGGTCCGTACTTTCACTAGTGCAACCTCTCAACAATGCTAATATAATTGGATCATATAACCACCCCTCAAAGTGCAATCAAGAGTCACTCCAAAGTTCCTATCTAGCGGAGAACATAAGAATAAATTGTTTGTAGGGTACAAAACCACCTCAAAGCTATTCTTTTCGTTCGATCTATTCAAGAGTTCATACTAAAATAACACAAAGCTATTCTTTCCGTTCGATCTATCCTAGAGTTCGTACTAAAATAACACCAAAGCAAATTCATATTCATAATACTCAATCCAACACAAAGAACTTCAAAGAGTGCCCCAAGATTTCTACCGGAGAAACAAAGACAATAACGTGCATCAACCCCTATGCATAGATTACCCCAATGTCACCTCGGGAATCCGCGAGTTGAGTGCCAAAACGTATATCAAGTGAATCAATACGATACCCCATTGTCACCACGAGTGTTCTCAAATCCATAAAAGTATTCAATCCGATAACAACGAAATCTCACAGGGAAGAACTCAATTCATCACAATAAGATAGAGAGGGGAAAACACCATATGATCCGACTATATTAACAAAGCCTGCGATACATCAAGATCGTGACATCTCAAGAACACGAGAGAGAGAGAGATTAAACACATAGCTACTCGTACAAACCCTCAGCCCCGAGGGTGGACTACTCCCTCCTCATCGTGGTGGTCGCCGGGATGATGAAGATGGCCACCGGAGATGATTCCCCCCTCCAGCAGGGTGCCAGAAAGGGTCTAGATTGGTTTTCGGTGGCTACAGAGGCCTCCCGTGGCGGAACTTCTGATATAGGTTAACCCCGAGGGTTTTTGGAATATTTGTGGATTTATAGGGTAAAGAGGGGGTGCGGGAGGCCACCGAGGTGGGCACAACCCACCTGGGTGCGCCTGGCCCCCCAGGCGCGCCCTGGTGGGTTGTGCCCCCCTCGGGGCACCCCCTAGGTGCTTCTCTGGCCCACTGTTGGTCTTCTGGTCCATAAAAAATCCACAAAAAGTTTCGCGGTGTTTGGACTCCGTTTGATATTGATTTCCTGCGGTGTAAAAAAGAAGCAAAAAACAGCAACTGGCACTGGGCACTGGGTCAGTAGGTTAGTCCCAAAAAATGATATAAAGTTGCTATAAAATGATTGTAAAACATCCAAGAATGATAAAATAACAGCATGAATACTTCATAAATTATAGATACGTTGGAGACGTATCATTTCCCTATTGCGATCAATCTTAGCACTAACTATATTTAGGAAGGGTCTACCAAATATCTTGTGGAGAACCAAGAACTAGAAAATCAGTAGGGTACTTGATCTTACCACACAAGACTTCGACATCTCTAACAATCTCAAGTGGTGAAATAGTATCTCTATTTGCAAGTTTAATAGTAACATCATTGTCCTGCATCTAGGTGCAATGTCATTCATTATTTCTTCATATAAAGTAAAAGGAATAGCACCCACACTAGCACTCACATCACAGAAAACATGATAACAATGATCTCCTATTTAACTGAAACCACATGCATGACAATAACAGGTTTATTTTTATCTTTGGGACCAGGTTTAGCAATCCTAGTTGCTTCATTTCAGAAATATATGACGTGCCCATAAATATTATCAACCGGAAGATCTTTAACAATAGAAACATTAGGTTCAACAATTATTTGCTCACAGGGTCTAGATGTTTTAATATTACTCTTATTGACCACAATTGAAGCTTTAGCATGTTCCTTAATCCTAATAGGAAAAGGTGGTTTCTCAATATAAGCAGTAGGCACAACTGGATCAACATTATAGATAATTGTTTCATCTTTAGTTATAAAAGGTTCCTTCAACTTTCCTTCAATAGGTGGGTGAAATTTAAACCACTTCTCCTTAGGGAGATCAACATGAGTAGCAAATGATTCACAAAAGGAAGCTACTATCTCAGAGTCAAGTCCATATTTAGTACTAAACTTATGAAAATCACTTGTTTCCATAAAAGATTTAACACAATCAAACTCAACCTTTATACCTGACTCTTTACCTTTGTCGAGGTCCCAATATTCAGGGCTGCGTATAATTCTTTCCAGAAGACTACATTTGAATTCAATAGCTTTCTTCATAAAGGAACAAGTAGAAGAAGAATCGAGCATAGATTGATCATTATGAGAAAGCCGAGCATAGAAGTTTTGGATAATAAACTTTCGCAATAAGTATGTGAGTTCTTTATGACTAATGTGAGTTCATGGATTATACACACACCCACCTTTCTGCAATTTGCTAGCCTCTTCGGTACCGTGCATTGCCCTTTCTCACCTCGAAAGTTGGTGCAAACTTCGCCAGTGCATCCAAAGCCTGTGATATGATATGCTCTATCACACATAAGCCTCCTTATATCTTCCTCAAACGGCCACCATACCTACCTATTATGGTATTTACATAGCCATTCTGAGATATATTGCCATGCAACTTCCACCGTTCCGTTCATATGACACACATCATCATTTTCATATTGTTTTGCATGATCATATAGCTGACATGGTATTTGTGGCTCAGCCACCGATCATCATTTTTTATACATGTTACGCTAGCAGCATTGCACATCCTGGTACACTGCCAGAGGCATTCAAATAGAGACATATTTTGTTCTAGTATCGAGTTGTAAGTAAATAGAAGTATGATGATCATAATTATTAGAACATTGTCCCAGTGAGGAAATGAAAAGATTTAAAAAGAGGCCAAAAAGAGCCACCAAAAAATGAGAGAAGAAGAAAGAAGGGGCAATGTTACTATCTTTTTCCATACTTCTGCTTCAAAGTAGCACCATGTCTTTCATATAGAGAGTCTCCTATGTAGTCACTTTCATATACAAGTGGGAATTTTTCATTATAGAACTTGGCTTGTATTTTCCGAGATGGGTTTCCTCAAATGCCCGAGGTCTTCATGAGCAAGCAAGTTGGATGCACACCCTCTTAGTTTTTAGTTTGAGCTTTCATACACTTATAGCTCTTAGTGCATCCCTTGCATGGCAATCCCTACTCCTTGCATTGAAATCAATTGATGGGCATCTCCATAGCTCGTTGATTAGCCTCATCGATGTGAGACTATCTTCTTCTTTTTGACTTCCCCTTATTAATTTCTATCACCGCATTTTATTCCACATATTGTGCAATATCCATGGCTTGCGCTCATGTATTGCGTGGGGGTTGAAAAAGCTGAAACGCGTTAAAAAGTATGAACCAATTGCTCGGCTTGTCACTGGGTTGTGCATGATAAATACTTTGTGTTAAGAATATGGACCATGACAAGACTATATGATTTTGTAGGGATAACTTTCTTTAGCATTTTTATTTTGAAAGGCATGATTTTTTATTAGCATGCGTGAGTATTGATGTCTTTATATCAAATTATAGGCTATTGCTTTGGATTATTCAGATCTTAATATTCATACGTAAAATAGAATTACATGATAGACATGTTATGTAACATTCCACATAAAAAATCTATTTTTATCATTTACCTACTCGAGGACGAGCAGGAATTAAGCTTAGGGATGCTTGATACATCTCCAACGTATCTATAATCTTTGATTGTTCCATGCTATTATAGTATCTATATTGGATGTTTTATATGCAATTATATATCATCTTTTGGGACTAACCTATTAATCCAGTGCAAAGTGCGAGTTGCTATTTTTGCATGATTTTGGTTTTCTAGGAAATCAGTACCAAACGAAGTCTGAATGCTATGAAACTTTTTGATGATTTTTTTGGATAAGAGAGACCATAGAAGCTTCGGGAGGAGACCAGGAGGAAAACGAGGAAACGGGAAGGAAACAGGGTGCACCCAATGGGGTAGGCGCGGCCTGATGCCTTGTGAGCCCCTCGTGGCTCTGTCTGACCTAATTCCACCTCTATAAATTCTCTAAAATTGGGAAACCAACAGAGAGCCACCCAAAATACTTTTTCCGCCGCCGCAAGTCTCTTTTCTGTTGAGATCCCATTTGGAGGGGGAACCGATTACGAAGAGCTTCTACATCAACCTTGTTGCCCTTCCGATGATGTGTGAGTAGTTTACCACAGACCTATGGGTCCATAGCTAGTTGCTGGATAGCTTCTTCTCTCTCTTTGATCTTCAATACAATGTTCTCCTCGATGTTCTTGGAGTTCTATCAGATGTAATCTTCTTTTGCAGTGTGTTTGTTGGGATCCGATGAATTGTGGGTTTTTTATCAGATTATTCATGAATATTATTTGAGTCTTCTCTAACTCTTTTATCATGATTTTTATAGCTTTGTATTTCTCGCTGATCTATCTATTTGGTTTGTCCAACTAGAATTATTTATCTTTCAGTGGGAGAGGTGCTTTGTAATGGGTTCAATCTTGTGGTGCTCTATATCCAGTGACAAAGTAGGGGACAAGAAACTTATTTGTATTTTTGCCATTAAGGGGAAAACGACGGGGTTTATTCATATTGGTTGGATTTACTTTGTCTACATCATGTCATCTTGCTTAAGGTGTTACTCTGTTTTATACTTAATACTCTAGATGCATTCTGGATAGAGGTCGATGGGTGGAGTAATAGTAGTAGATGCAGGTAGGAGTCGGTCTACTTGTCTCGGAGGTGATGCCTATATACATGATCATTTCCTTGAATATTGTCATAACTATGCGCTTTTCTATCAATTGCCAACAGTAATTTGATTACCCACCGTATGCTTTGTGTTCAAGAGAGAAGCCTCTAGTGAAAACTATGGCCCCCAGATCTACTTTTATCATATATAAAATCCAAAATATCTTATTGCAATTTATTTACCATTATTTTATTTTGTATTTTATTTTATTTTATCTATCTACCACTACGAGATTTGATCCTTGCAAATAACCGCCAAGGGGATTGACGACCCCCTTGATCGCGTTAGGTGCAAGTATTTGCTTTTGTGTGTGTAGGTGTTGTTAACAAGGTTTGCGTGGTTCTCCTACTGGATTGATAACCTTGGTTCTTAATTGAGGGAAATAATTATCTCTACTTTAATGCATCATCCTCTCCTCTTCGAGGAAATCCCAATGAAGCTAACAAGTAGCAGTGACCGCCGGTGTGGCGCCGCTGCCCATCACGCTGCCGAGAGCGATGATATGAGCCGGAGCAGCCACACCGAAACCATCAGCACCACTCATCCACATTCCCCCAATGTCAGCGCTACGCGAGGGAATTTGGGGGCTAGGGATTTGGAGGTTATCTAGGGATTTGGGGAATGAGGAAACTGTAGGGATCGGATAACGGTCAGGAACTACTTATTGCACTCTGTTGTATATGGCACACGGTTTGTACATATCATTTGTGTTCGATATTACAACTTCATACACGATTTACACACCAAACCGTGTGAGAAGATAATGTGCATGAGACACGGTTCCCACAAGTAAAGCAACCATCTCTTTGCTCAAGGAAGAACATTATAGTCCATGATGCTCTCTCTAACCAGGCTTGGATGGCTACTCTGCACCGCATCAATAATGCGACGCAGTTGCGGCAATTCATTAACCTATGGATTAGGATTCATTGCAGCCATAATGCAAGGACATGGTCACTTGGAATCTATGTGCCTCCCAGGTTTACTCCGCCGAATCTGCGTATTTGAGCAATTTCCATGTGTCATTCAAGAAAACAAGATACTCCAAGGTTGAACCCCAAGTGCAGTTTGTTCACTTGGTTATGCTTGCGCGGGAGAATTCTCACCAATGACAACCTGGCCAAAATAGGTCTGCCACACAATGATAGAGACGCCGCGTCATACCCTCCGGTTGTAAGCACATTTTTGACTAATAATCTAATCCACAAGTAAATTGTAAGCATGGCAATAGGCCAGCACATGAACGAGCAAATAGGGGATGAATGAGTCATACCCTCCAGTTGGCCAAGCCAACGCGGCGTCGGCAGCGGCGGCCTCGGCATAGGTTGAGGTCTTCTTCTTGTCGGCTTCGTTGTTAGCCATGGAGTCGATGCAGGGGAAGTAGTGGAAGCATAGGCAGATGGAGACGGGGACGGACTCAAAACCTTATTGTCATTTGATACGTTCCGACGTATCTATAATTTATAAAGTATTCATGCCATGTTTATAACAATTTTATATGGTTTTGGTATGATTTGCTTAGAACTAACCCGGACTGACGATGTTTTCAGCAGAACTACCGTGGTGTTGTTTTTTGTGCAGAAATAAAAGTTCTTGAAATGGACTGAAAATTTACAGAAAATATTTTGGGAAAAGATAAAAAAATACTAGAGCTAAAAGATACCAGAGAAGAGTCCTGGGGTAACCACAAGGGTGGGGGCACCCCCACCCCCTAGGGCGCCCCCTATCTTGTCGTCGCCTCGTGGACCCCCTTGACTTGTCCCCGATGCCAACACCTCCTATAAATCCCAAAAACCTCAGAAGAAAACCTAGATCGGAAGTTCAGCCACTGCAAGCCTCTGTAGCCACGAAAAATCAATCTAGACCCTCTCTGGCACCTGTCGGAGGGGGTCATCATCACCGGAGGCCATGGAGGAGGATCCCGGAGGGGCCATCATCACCATGGAGGCCAAGGACCAGAGGGAGAACCTCTCCCCATCTAGGGGGAGGCCATGGAGGAGGAAGCACAAGGGGGAGACCCTCTCCCCCTCTCTCTGTCGGTGGCGTCGGAGTGTCACCGGGGGAACCATCGCCGCGGTGATCGTGTTCATCAACATGACCATCTTCATCACGTTCCTCATCTCTTTTCGGCGATCAACTCTCCCGCACCCGGTGTAATCCCCTACTTGAACATGGTGCTTTATGCCACATATTATGATCCAATGATGTGTTGCCATCCTATGATGTTTTGAGTAGATTTCTTTGATCTTTTGGGTTGATTGATGATCTAGATTGGTTTGAGTTGTATGTTTTATTTTGTTGCTGTCCTATGGTGCCTTCCATGCCGCGCACACGTGAGGGATTCCCGCTGTAGGGTGTTGCAATATGTTCATGATTAGCTTATAGTGGGTTGTTTGAGTGACAGAAGCATAAAACCGAGTAAGGGGGTTGTTGCGTATGGGATAAAGGGGACTTGATACTTTAATGCTATGGTTGGGTTTTACCTTAATGATCTTTAGTAGTTGCAGTTGCTTGCTAGAGTTCCAATCATAAGTGCATATGATCCAAGAAGAGAAAGTATGTTAGCTTATGCCTCTTCCTCATATGAAATTGCAATGATGACTACCGATCTTGTTAACAATTGCCTAGGATAATTCCGCACACCGATCCATCATTATTCCACACTCGCTATTTATAATATATAGTAGTATATTCTAACTTTATATTAACAGCACCTACTTTTATATTTTAGTTCTCCGATATCATGCAAAGTCATCCTCTTCATACCCACAACGTAGTTTTATTTCTCGTTTCTAGATGAAAGCAAACGTTCGGTGTACGTAGAGTCGTATCAGTGGCAGATAGGACTTGAGAGAATATTGATCTTACCTTCAGCTCCTTGTGGGTTCGACACTCCATACTTATCACTTCCACCTTTGGAAATTGCTACGATGATTCCTTGCACTTGGGGATTATCAAGCTCTTTTCTGGCGCCGTTGCCGGGGAGCAATAGCTTGGGGTTGATATTCTCGTGTGTGCTTGTTTGCTTTCTTCACTAACTAGATTTTGTTTTACCTTTTGTTTTTGTTTTCTTTAGTTGTGGGTGAAACAAAAATAAATAAAGAATGAAAATACAAAAAATTACTTGCCTCTTATGCCAAAAAAACTTTTTCAAAAAGAGAAGTGATTGGAAGGTTATGCATTGGAGAAGTGAGGGTCGACCTTGAACACTTGTGTTCATGCTCATGGAAACAATGTAGAATTTTTCATGGAAGTTTCTCAAAAATAATTGCCCCCTATTATATTTCCATTGTATTATAAAAATAATATGGCAAGTTTTGGTTTTAGGATGATTAGATTTCTTGTTTTATATGTGCGGTGCAAAAACAGAAACTTTGGTTGTAGTGCATGAATTTTAATTTTTTAATGGAATGTCAAAAGTTTCTGAAAATTTTACACAGTACTGCTATGCAAATTGTTTAGATTGTCCTAATTGTTTAGAATTTTTGAAGTTACGGAAGTATATGAAAGTTCCAGATTGCTACAGACTGTCCTGTTCTTGACAGATTCTGTTTTCTATGTGTTGTTCACTTATTTTGATGAATCTATGTGTAGTATCGGGGGGTATGAACCATGGTGAAGTTGGAATATAATAGATATAATGCTAATATGAAATTGGAATGAGTTTACAACAGTACCTAAAGGTAGTGATTTGCTTTATTATACTAACGGATCTCACAGAGTTTTTTTTGTTAAGTTTTGTGTGGATGAAGTGTTCGAAGAACGAGGAGTTACCGATATGAGAAGAATAAGGAGAGGCAAGAGTTCAAGCTTGGGGATTCCCAAGGCACCCCAAGTAAATATTTCAAGTATACTCAAGCATCTAAGCTTGGGGATGCCCCGATTGGCATCCCATCTTTCTTCTTCAACAATTATCGGTATACCTCGGTTTTTGTTTTGTTCACATGATATGCGTCTTTTGTTTTTATTTCTCTTTTATTTTCCTATATTCTCCATGCTAGAGTGAGATAGACCTTCATTGATCTGTATAATGCCCTTTGTGCTTCACTTAAATCTTTTGAGTATGTCTTTATAGAATGCTCTTTGTGCTTCACTTAAATCATTTGAGTACGCCTTTATAGAATGCTTCGTGTGCTTCACTTATATATTTTGAGCTTGGATGTTGGTAAATATATATTAATTGTAGAATGCTCCATGAACTTCACTTATATCTTTTGGAGTACGAATAATACTATCATTCGAATTGGGCTTGGAAGAGTATCATTATAATATCATGCCTAGCTAAAAAGGCATTAAAGAAAAGCGCTTGTTGGGAGACAACCCAATATTTTTCCTTACTGTTTTTGGTGTGTTAACATGATTAATATACTTTAGTAATCATGTTTTATAGCTTTTTTTCAATAAAGTGCCAAGTAAGACCTTTGGGATGGCTTACGCTGATAGTTGATTTGATCTTGCTAAAAAACAGAAACTTTTGCGCTCATTGCCAGAATTTTAAAAAATCACAGAAGCGTGATTTTGATCTAATTTTTTTACACAAGATTGATATACAAATTTCCTAGGTTGCCCTAATTTTTAAGAATTTTTGGAGTAGAAGAAGTATGGTTGTTGTTTAGATCATTACAGACTGTTCTGTTTCTGGCAGATTTTGTTTTGAATGCATAGTTTGCTTGTTTTCTAGTTTCTATGGCTTATATTGCTCAATATAAATAGTGGAAATGATATGGTACAGTGGGCATTGTGTGAGAACAATTATGAATCTTATCTTGACAGTACCAAAGTGAATGATTTACTCTTTATCATACTAACCCATCTCACGAAGTCTGTTAAGTTTTGTGTGATTGAAGTTTTCAAGTTTTGGGTGAGATATCGATATGAGGAGAATAAGGAGTGGAAAGAACCTAAGCTTGGGGATGCCCAAGGCACCCTAAGGTAATAGTCAAGGAAGACTCAAGCGCCTAAGCTTGGGGATGCCCCGGAAGGCATCCCCTCTTTCGTCTTCAAAACCATCGGTATACCTTACTCGGAGCTATATTTTTATTCGTCACATGATATGTGTTTTGCTTGGAGCTTATTTACATTTTACTTACTGTTTGAATAAAATCATTGGACCTGAAATCTTGGATGAGAGAGAGTCCTCCCATGGCTAGTTAATTATTTGACTACTCAGTGTTCTTCATTTATATCTTTTTGGAGTAGTTTGTCATTTACTCACGTGCTTCACTTATATCGTATGAGTAAATTGTTGAATGAATTGAATATCATAGATCTGAAATTATTTATGCTTCATATGCTTATCCCATGGGGGGTAATGACTTCACTTATAAGAAGTATAGGTGGTAAAATTTATTCAAAGTTAGCAAACTCAACATTGGTCATTTGAACAATTCATGAAAGAATATTGAAGGAAGAGAGATTTCACATATAAATATACTATCTTGGACATCTTCTAGGATTGTGAGCCCCATTAATTATTTTCAAACTTGAGCAAATTAGTTGAAGTTGTACAAGGAAGACAACGTAATGAGTTATGTTTGGGTATATTTGCACAGAAGTTATATTGTTATGGATCCTCTAACATGTGGTGCTTGCTTAGGATCTTTTGCTAGCCAAAAATTTTGTACTAAGTAGAGATACTACTTGTGCATCCGAAACCCTTAAACTCAGTTTCATGCCATGAGTGTCCACCATATCTACCTATGGATTGAATAAGATCCTTCAAGTAAGTTGTCATCGGTGCAAAAAGCAATAAAAATTGCTCCTAAATATGTATGATCTTTTATTGTAAGGGAAAGTAAGTGTTGTACAAACTTGTGGTGGTAAAGAAATAAAAGTGACGGACTACAAAATAAAGGTTGCTACCACAAAGGGCAATACAACGTGACGTTCCTTTGCATTAAGGGTTTGCACATCCAACATTTAAAAGCGCATGACAACCTCTGCTTCCCTCTGCGAAGGGCCTATCTTTTACTTTCATGTATTTACTCTTATGCAAGAGTCAATAGTATCCCTTCCTATTTCAACCTCAATTATTCTTTAATTGGCAAGCATCATGTGGTGGGGAAAGACCCAAGCATATATGGCCATTCAAATATATTTGATCATGAATTAGTATTGTTGACAATTATCTATATGATAAATAAGTTGGGAAGCGAAACATTAAGCCCCTATATTTCTCTGTGTTTGACGGATGCTATTTGTTCTAAAAATATGCTTTGAGTGTTAGCAATCATGGAAGACTATATGATAGTTGAGTATGTGGAATTTTCTAAATCAAAGCTCATACATAGACCCTTCCTGAAAATAAGATGAATTGCAATTGTTTGATGACTAAGAACATGGTTTGTTAGTTTTCAAGAAACTTTATGGTCTATACTTTAACTTGTGAATAGCTTGCTACTTGATCATGGGAAGTTTTATGAGATGAGCTACTGTTTATGACATATAATGATGCTAGAAAAAGTGTTTGGAACTATCAAACTTTTACACTATGCTAGCATTCACACTTCATAAATTATTTCTTTTATCATTTACCTACTCGAGGACGACCAGGAATTAAGCTTGGGGATGTTGATACGTCTCTGACATATCAATAATTTATGAAGTATTCATGCCATGTTTATAACAATTTTATATGGTTTTGGTATGATTTTCTTAGAACTAACCCGGACTGACGTTGTTTTCAGCAGAACTACCATGGTGTCGTGTTTTGTGCAGAAATAAAAGTTCTCGGAATGGGCTGAAAATTTACTGAGAATATTTTCGGAAAATGTAAAAAATACTGGAGCGAAAAGATACCAGGGAAGAGTCCCAGGGTAACCACAAGGGTGGGGGGCGCCCCCACCCCCCTAGGGCGCGCCCCCCTATCTTGTCGTCGCCTCATGGACCCCCTAGACTTTTCCCTGACGCCAACACCTCCTATAAATCCCAAAAACCTCAGAAGAAAACCTAGATCGGAAGTTCCGCCGCTGCAAGCCTATGTAGCCACGAAAAATTAATCTAGACCCTCTCTGGCACCCGTCGGAGGGGGTCATCATCACCGGTGGCCATGGAGGAGGATCCCGGAGGGGCCATCATCACCATGGAGGCCAAGGACCAGAGGGAGAACCTCTCCCCATCTAGGGGGAGGCCATGGAGGAGGAAGCACAAGGGGGAAACCCTCTCCCCCTCTGTCTCGGTAGCGCCGGAGTGCCACCGGGGGAACCATCGCCGCGGTGATCGTCTTCATCAACATCACCATCTTCATCACGTTCCTCATCTCTTTTCGGCGGTCCACTATCCCGCACCCCGCTGTAATCCCCTACTTGAACATGGTTCTTTATGCCACATATTACGATCCAATGATGTGTTGCCATCCTATGATGTTTTGAGTAGATTTATTTTGTCTTTTGGTTTGATTGATGATCTAGATTGGTTTGAGTTGTATGTTTTATTTTGGTGCTGTCCTATGGTGCCTTCTGTGCCGCACACACGTGTGGGATTCCCGTTGTAGGGTGTTGCAATACGTTCATGATTCGCTTATAGTGGGTTGCTTGAGTGACAGAAGCATAAACCCGAGTAAGGGGGTTGTTGCGTATGGGATAAAGGGGACTTGATACTTTAATGCTATGGTTGGGTTTTACCTTAATGATCTTTAGTAGTTGCGGATGCTTGCTAGAGTTCCAATTATAAGTGCATATGATCCCAGAAGAGAAAGTATGTTAGCTTATGCCTCTCCCTCATATGAAATTGCAATGACGACTACCGATCTTGTTAACAATTGCCTAGGATAATTCCGCACACCGATCCATCATTATTCCACACTCGCTATTTATAATATATAGTAATATATTCTAACTATATATTAACAACACCTACTTTTATATTTTAGTTCTCCGATAGCATGCAAAGTTATCCTCTTCATACCCACAACGTAGTTTTATTTCTCGTTTCTAGATGGAAGCAAATGTTCGGTGTACGTAGAGTCGTATCAGTGGCAGATAGGACTTGAGAGAATATTGATCTTACCTTTAGCTCCTTGTGGGTTCGACACTCCATACTTATCACTTCCACCTTTGTAAATTGCTATGATGATTCCTTGCACTTGGGGATTATCATCGTTCTCCCAGGCAGGATCTTGAACGACGAGATTCCAGAGGCACTTGCTCTCCCGATGAACCATGCATGCGGTCATCGGGATGGGATTGCGGGAAGCAGCACAGAGAGAAGAATAGTAGATAATGGCTAGAGTTGTGCAAGAGGCAGTAAGTGAACTGAACTAGGTCACTCCACTCGCCAGCGCCTTCTTATATAGGACGTCTGGTAGATGGGCCTGGGCTCAGGCCCATGACCAAGCCCACAGTGCAACTTATTGGACAGTGGCACTACTATAGCGGCTCGTCAATTAATCCGAGATTAATTGACCATTCCTGACCGGGAAAAATAAGCTTTGGGTCGGATCATTCCTGCAACCCGCGGCGTGCGCGCGTCATGACGAGGTGAGGTGAGGCGGGCGGCGGTGGAGGAGGAGGAGCGCGCGTGTACAACTCCTCTTCCCAAGTTCCCAATGACATGTGGTAGAGCAGCCCTTATAAAGGGTCTCACTCCACTAGCAGTATGGAACTAAACTTCCCACCACTTGCCATGCACCTAAATGGGCCTTAGAGATTAAATAGAGATTACTGCCTTATATGGGCCCCATCTATAATCCAACAATCCCCCACCAGTTCTCGAGGCACATAATTTTGTCAGTTGTTCCAAACAATGTTTGATATACCAGAATTTTCAGTAGAGACTCTTAAGCTGAACTTCCACCTGGAGCAACAGGATTAGACTTCTTCACAACTGAACAATGGACTATGCCTTGAATTTTCAGTTTGGCATGCATAAGTTTCACCTATTTTTAACTGATGCGTGGTTGCGGAAGCCTAAAGCCCAAGGGTGGAGCTCATTAGTCATACTACTTACCTTCTCATGAGCTTCCTAGAGATTACCCAATATCATAGACTGTGACCAGCCATCGGGCTCAAATAGGTGTGTTCCTCCAAAGAATGCTCTATAGGATAGCATATTGCTTACATAAGCTTTGGAAGACATTAAGACAAAAGTCAGCCTGCCATACATATTAGGAGAGTATTATTGCATATCCAATGGAGTGGGTTAGTTAAGTATGCTCTCCTCAGTTGACCGTTGGATTGTTTTCCCAGGTCCTAATTCATAGGATCTCTGATCACATAGGTTGGGTTACCCCTATGGAAACTTACGTGGGTCTCATGCCCATCTCCCTCGATGCATTTTCTATCACAATCCGTGATAGCCCTTTCGTAAAAGGGTCAGCCAGATTTTAGCAGTCTCGACATAATCCAACACTATCACTCCGGAGTTTCTTGATTTTCTGACAGATTTTAATCTTCTTCTTATGTGCTTGGTGGATTTCATGTTGTCCTTTGAACTCTTAGCCTTGGCAATCACTGTTTGATTGTCACTGTTCATAAGGATAGTCGGGACTGTTGGAAATATGCCCTAGAGGCAATAATAAAATGGTTATTATTGTATTTCCTTGTTCATGATAATTGTCTATTGTTCATGCTATAATTGTATTAACTGGAAACCGTAATACATGTGTGAATACATAGACCACAACATGTCCCTAGTAAGCCTCTAGTTGACTAGCTCGTTGATCAATAGATGGTTATGGTTTCCTGACCATGGACATTGGATGTCATTGATAACGGGATCACATCATTAGGAGAATGATGTGATGGACAAGACCCAATCCTAAGCATAGCACAAGATCGTGTAGTTCGTTTGCTAAGAGCTTTTCTAATGTCAAGTATCGTTTCCTTAGATCATGAGATTGTGCAACTCCCGGATACCGTAGGAATGCTTTGGGTGTACCAAATGTCACAACGTAACTGGGTGGCTATAAAGGTGCATTACAAGTATCTCCGAAAGTGTCTGTTGGGTTGGCACGAATCGAGACAGGGATTTGTCACTCCGTATGACGGAGAGGTATCTCTGGGCCCACTCGGTAATGCATCATCATAATGAGCTCAATGTGACTAAGGAGTTAGCCACGGGATCATGCGTTACGGAACGAGTAAAGAGACTTGCCGGTAACAAGATTGAACGAGGTATTGGGATACCGACGATCGAATCTCGGGCAAGTAATAGACAAAGGGAATTGTATACGGGATTGATTGAATCCCCGACATCGTGGTTCGTCTGATGAGATCATCGTGGAACATGTGGGAGCCAATATGGGTATCCAGATCCCGCTATTGGTTATTGGCCGGAGAGGTGTCTCAGTCATGTCTGCATGGTTCCCGAACCCGTAGGGTCTACACACTTAAGGTTTGGTGACGCTAGAGTTGTTATGGGAAATAGTATGTGGTTACCGAAGGTTGTCCGGAGTCCCGGATGAGATCCCGGACATGACGAGGAGCTCCGGAATGGTCCAGAGGTGAAGATTGGTATATTGGACGAAGGGTATTGGAGTCCGGAATTGTTCCGGGGGTACCAGGCTATGGCCAGCATGTCCGAAAGGGGTTTTGGAGGCCCCGGCAAGCGTTGGGGGGCCTTATGGGCCAAGGGGAAGGGGCAAACCAGCCCACTAAGGATCTGTGCGCCCCTCCCAACCCCTCTCACGTAACCAGGAGAGGTGGGGGCGCCACCCCTAGGGCAGCTGCCCCTCCCGGCTTGGGGGGGGGGAGTTTCCTAGGGGGTGGGGGCGCCCAAACCCATCTAGGGTTTCCCCTGGCCGCCGCCTCCTCCTCTAGATCCATCTAGAGGGGCCGGCCCCCTCTCCCCTTCCCCCTATATAAAATGAGGGGGTGGGAGGGCAGCCGCACCCCCTGGCCTGGCGCAGCCCTCTCCTCCTCCAACTCCTCCTGCTCCTCCGTAGTGCTTAGCGAAGCTCTGCCGGAGAACCACGAGGTCCATTGCCACCACGCCGTCGTGCTGCTGGAGTTCTCCCTCAACTTCTCATCTCCCCTTGCTGGATCAAGAAGGAGGAGACGTCCCCAGGCTGTACGTGTGTTGAACGCGGAGGCGCCGTCCGTTCGGCGCTAGATTGGATCTTCTGCGATTTGAATCGCCGCGAGTACGACTCCATCAACCGCGTTCTTGTAACGCTTCCGCTTAGCGAACTTCAAGGGTATGAAGATGCACTCCCTCTCTCTCGTTGCTAGCATCTCCTAGATTGATCTTGGTGATACGTAGGAAATTTTTTATTGCTACGTTCCCCATCAGTGGCATCATGAGCTAGGTCTATGCGTAGATTCTATGCACGAGTAGAACACAAAGTAGTTGTGGGCGATGATTTGTTCAATTTGCTTACCATTACTAGTCTTATCTTGATTCGGCGGCATTGTGGGATGAAGCGGCCCGGACCGACCTTACACGTACTCTTACGTGAGACAGGTTCCACCGACTGACATGCACTTGATGCATAAGGTGGCTAGCGGGTGTCTGTCTCTCCCACTTTAGTCGGACCAGATTCGATGAAGAGGGTCCTTATGAAGGGTAAATAGCAATTGACATATCACCATTGTGGCTTTTGCGTAGGTAAGAAACGTTCTTGCTAGAAACCCATAGCAGCCACGTAAAACATGCAACAACAATTAGAGGACGTCTAACTTGTTTTTGCAGGGTATGCTATGTGATGTGATATGGCCAAAAGGATGTGATGAATTATATATATGTGATGTATGAGATTGATCATATTCTTGTAATAGGAATCACGACTTGCATGTCGATGAGTATGTCAACCGGCAAGAGCCATAGGAGTTGTCTTAATTTATTGTATGACCTGCGTGTCAATGAAAAACGCCATGTAATTACTTTACTTTATTGCTAACCGTTAGCCATAGTAGTAGAAGTAATAGTTGGCGAGACAACTTCATGAAGACATGATGATGGAGATCATGGTGTCATGCCGGTGACGAAGGTGATCATGCCGCGCCTCGAAGATGGAGATCAAAGGCGCAAGATGATATTGGCCATATCATGTCACTTTATGATTTGCATGTGATGTTTGTCATGTTTACATCTTATTTGCTTAGAACGACGGTAGCATAAATAAGATGATCCCTCACTAAAATTTCAAGAGATGTGTTCCCCCTAACTGTTCACCGTTGCGAAGGTTCGTTGTTTCAAAGCACCACGTGATGATCGGGTGTGATAGATTCTAACGTTCGCATACAACGGGTGTATGCCAGATTTACACATGCGAAACACTTAGGTTGACTTGACGAGCCTAGCATGTACAGACATGGCCTCGGAACACGAGAGACCGAAAGGTCGAACATGAGTCGTATAGTAGATACGATCAACATGGAGATGTTCACCGTTGATGACTAGTCCGTCTCACGTGATGATCGGACACGGTCTAGTCAATTCGGATCATGTATCACTTAGATGACTAGAGGGATGTCTATCTAAGTGGGAGTTCATTAAATAATCAGATGAACTTAATTATCAGGAACATAGTCAAAAGGTCTTTGCAAATTATGTCATAGCTTACGCTTTGGTTCTACTGTTTAAGATATGTTCCTAGAGAAAATTTAGTTGAAAGTTGATAGTAGAAATTATGTGGACTGGGTCTATAAACTAAGGATTATCGTCATTGCTGCGCAGAATGCTTATGTCCTTAATGAACCGCTCGGTGTGTGAACCTCGAGCGCCGTCTGTGGATGTTGCGAACATCTGACATACACGTTTTGATGACTACGTGATAGTTCAGTGCGTAATGCTAACGGTTTAGAATTGAGGCGCCAAAGACGTTTTTGAAACGTCGCAGAACATATGAGATGTTCCAAAGACTGAAATTGGGATTTCAGACTAGTGCCCACGTCAAGAGGTATGAGACCTCTGACAAGTTTCTTAAGCCTGCAAACTAAGGGAGAAAAGCTCAATCGTTGAGCATGTGCTCAGATTTTCTGAGTACTACAATCGCTTGAATCGAGTGGGAGTTAATCTTCCAGATGAGATAGTGATGGTTCTCCATAGTCACTGCCACCAAGCTATTAGAGCTTCATGATGAACTATAACATATCAGGGATAGACATGATGATCCTTGAGCAACTCGCGATGTTTGACACCGCGAAAGTAGAAATCAAGTAGGAGCATCAATTGTTGATGGTTAGTAAAACCACTAGTTTCAAGAAGGGCAAGGGAAAGAAGGGATACTTCATGAAACGGCAAATCAGTTGCTGCTCTAGTGAAGAAACCCAAGGTTGAACCCAAACCCGAGACTAAGTGCTTCTGTAATGAGGGGAACAGTCACTGAAGCAGAACTACCCTAGATACTTGGTAGATGAGAAGGCAGGCAAGGTCGACATAAGTATATTGGATATACATTATATTAATGTGTACTTTGCTAGTACTCCTAGTAGCACCAGGGTATTAGATACCGGTTCGGTTGCTAAGTGTTGGTAACTCGAAATAAAAGGCTACGGAATAAACGGAGACTAGCTAAAGGTGAGATGACGATATGTGTTGGAAGTGTTTCCAAGGTTGATGTAATGAAACATCGTACGCTCCCTCTACCATTAGGATTGGTATTAAACCTAAATAATTGTTATTTGGTGTTTGCGTTGAGCATAGACATGATTGGATTATGTTTATCGCAATACGGTTATTCATTTAAGGAGAATAATGGTTACTCTGTTTATTTGAATAATACCTTCAATGGTCTTGCACCTAAAATGAATGGTTTATTGAATCTCGATCGTAGTGATACACATGTTCATGCCAAAAGATATAAAATAGTAATGATAGTACCACATACTTGTGGCACTGCCATTTGAGTCATATTGGTATAAAACGCATGAAGAAGCTCCATGTTGATGGATCTTTGGACTCACTCGTTTTTGAAAAGATTGAGACATGCGAACCATGTCTATTGGTATATATGCATGAAGAAACTCCATACAGATGGATCGTTTGGACTCACTTGATTTTGAATCACTTGAGACATGCAAATCATACCACATGGGCAAGATGACTGAAAGGCCTCGTTTTCAGTAAGATGGAACAAGAAAGCGACTTGTTGGAAGTAATACATTTTGATGTGTGTAGTCCAATGAGTGCTAAGGCACGCAGTGGATATCATTATGTTCTTACTTCACAGATGATTTAAGTAAATGCTAAGTATATTTACTTGATGTAACAGAAGTCTGAATTATTGAAAGGTTTAAGTAATTTTAGAGTGAAGTTAAAGATCGTCGTGACAAGAGGATAAAATGTCTATGATATGATCATAGAGATATCTGAGTTACGAGTTTGGCACACAATTAAGACATTGTGGAAATTGTTTCACAACTAATACCGCCTGGAACACCATAGTGTGATGGTGTGTCCGAACATCATAACTGCACCCTATTGGATATGGTGCATACCATGATGTCTCTTATCAAATTACCACTATCGTTTATGGGTTAGGCATTAGAGACAACCGCATTCACTTTAAATAGGGCACCACGCAATTCCGTTGAGATGACACCGTATGAACTATGGTTTAGAGAAACCTAAGCTGTCGTTTCTTAAAAGTTTGGGGCCGCGACGCTTATGTAGAAAAGTTTCAGGCTGATAAGCTCGAACCCAAAGCGGATAAATGCTTCTTCATAGAATACCCAAAACAGTTGGGTATACCTCCTATTCCAGATCTGGAAGCAAAAGTGATTGTTTCTAGAAACGGGTCCTTTCTCGAGGAAAAGTTTCTCTCGAAAGAATTGAGTGGGCGGATGGTGGAGACTTGATGAGGTTATTGAACCGTCACTTCAACTAGTGTGTAGCAGGGCACAGGAAGTTGTTCCTGTGGCACCTACACCAATTGAAGTGGAAGCTTATGATAGTGATCATGAAACTTCGGATCAAGTCACTACCAAACCTCCTAGGTCGACAAGAATGCGTACTACTTCAGAGTGGTACGTAATCCTGTCTTGGAAGTCATGTTGCTAGACAACAATGAACGTACGAGCTATGGAGAAGCGATGATGGGCCCGGATTCCGACGAGTGGCTCGAGGCCATAAAATACGAGAGAGGATCCATGTATAAAAGCAAAGTATAGACTTTGAAAGAACTACTTGATGGTCGTAAGGCTGTTGGGTGCAGATGGATTTAAAAGGAAGATGGACAATGATGGTAAGTGTCACCATTAAGAAAGCTCGACTTGTCGTTAAGATGTTTTCCGACAAGTTCAAGAAGTTGACTACGATGAGACTTTCTCACTCGTAGCGATGCTAAAAGTTTGTTGGAATTATATTAGCAGTTACCGCATTATTTATGAAATCTTGCAGACAGGATGTCAAAACATTGTTTCCTCGACGATTTTCTTGAGGAAAGGTTGTATGTGATACAACCAGAAGGTTTTGCAATCCTGAAATATGCTAACAAGTATGCAACGCTCCAGCAATCCTTCTGAGGAATGGAGTAAGCATCTCGGAGTTGGAATGTACGCTTTGATGATATGATCAAAGATTTTGGGTTTATACAAAGTTTATGAGAAACTTGTATTTCCAAAGAAGTGAGTGGGAGCACTATAGAATTTTTGATGAGTATATGTTGTTAACATATTCGGATCAGAAATGATGTAGAATTTCTGGAAAGCATACAGGGTTATTTGAAAAGTGTTTTTCAATGGAAAACCTGGATTAAGCTACTTGAACATTGAGCATCAAGATCTATAAGGATGGATCAAAAACGCTTAATAGAACTTTCAAATGAATACACACCGTGACAAGATTTTGAAGGAGTTCAAAATAGATCAGCAAAGAAGGAGTTCTTGGCAGTGTTACAAGGTGTGAGTATTGAGTAAGACTCAAGACCTGACCACGGCAGAAGAGAGAGAAAGGACGAAGGTCGTCCCCTATGCTTTAGACGTAGGATCTACAGTATGCTTTGCTGCGTACCGCACCTAAAGTGTGCCTTGCCATGAGTTAGTCAAGGGGTACAAGAGTGATCCAGGAATGGATCACATGGCAACGGTCGAACTTATCCTTAGTAACTAGTGGACTAAGGAATTTTCTCGATTATGGAGGTGGTAAAAGAGTTTGTCGTAAAGGGTTACGTCGATGCAAACTTTGACACTAATCCGGATGACTCTGAGTAGTAAACTGGATTCGTATAGTAGAGCAGTTATTTGGAATAGATCCAAGTAGCGCGTGGTAGCTGCATCTACAAGATGACATAGAGATTTGTAAAGCACACACGGATCTGAAAGGTTCAGACCCGTTGACTAAAACATCTCTCGTAAGCATAACATGATCAAACCCTAGAACTCACTGAGTGTTAATCACATGGTGATGTGAACTAGATTATTGACTCTAGTAAACTCTTGGGTATTAGTCACATGGCGATGTGAACTTTGAGTGTTAATCACATGGTGATGTGAACTAGATTATTGACTCTAGTGCAAGTGGGAGACTGTTGGAAATATGCCCTAGAGGCAATAATAAAATGGTTATTATTGTATTTCCTTGTTCATGATAATTGTCTATTGTTCATGCTATAATTGTATTAACTGGAAACCGTAATACATGTGTGAATACATAGACCACAACATGTCCCTAGTAAGCCTCTAGTTGACTAGCTCGTTGATCAATAGATGGTTATGGTTTCCTGACCATGGACATTGGATGTCATTGATAATGGGATCACATCATTAGGAGAATGATGTGATGGACAAGACCCAATCCTAAGCATAGCACAAGATCGTGTAGTTCGTTTGCTAAGAGCTTTTCTAATGTCAAGTATCGTTTCCTTAGACCATGAGATTGTGCAACTCCCGGATACCGTAGGAATGCTTTGGGTGTACCAAACGTCACAACGTAACTGGGTGGCTATAAAGGTGCATTACAGGTATCTCTGAAAGTGTCTTTTGGGTTGGCACGAATCGAGACTGGGATTTGTCACTCCGTATGACGGAGAGGTATCTCTGGGCCCACTCGGTAATGCATCATCATAATGAGCTCAATGTGACTAAGGAGTTAGCCACGGGATCATGCGTTACGGAACGAGTAAAGAGACTTGCCGGTAACGAGATTGAATGAGGTATTGGGATACCGATGATCGAATCTCGGGCAAGTAACATACCGATAGACAAAGGGAATTGTATACGAGATTGATTGAATCCCCGACATCGTGGTTCATCCGATGAGATCATCGTGGAGCATGTGGGAGCCAATATGGGTATCCAGATCCCGCTATTGGTTATTGGCCGGAGAGGTGTCTCGGTCATGTCTGCATGGTTCCCGAACCCGTAGGGTCTACACACTTAAGGTTCGGTGACGCTAGAGTTGTTATGGGAAATAGTATGTGGTTACCGAAGGTTGTTCGGAGTCCCGGATGAGATCCCGAACATGACGAGGAGCTCCGGAATGGTCCGAAGGTGAAGATCGGTATATTGGACGAAGGGTATTGGAGTCCGGAATTGTTCCGGGGGTACCAGGCTATGGCCAGCATGTCCGAAAGGGGTTTCGGAGGCCCCGACAAGCGTTGGGGGGCCTTATGGGCCAAGGGGAAGGGGAAAACCAGCCCACTAAGGGGCTGTGCGCCCCTCCCAACCCCTCTCACGTAACCAGGAGAGGTGGGGGCGCCACCCCTAGGGCAGCCGCCCCTCCCGGCTTGGGGGGCAAGTTTCCTAGGGGTGGGGGCGCCCAAACCCATCTACGGTTTCCCCTGGCCGCCGCCTCCTCCTCTAGATCCATCTAGAGGGGCCGACCCCCTCTCCCCTTCCCCCTATATAAAGTGAGGGGGTGGGAGGGGAGCCGCACCCCCTGGCCTGGCGCAGCCCTCTCCTCCTGCTCCTCCGTAGTGCTTAGCGAAGCTCTGCCGGAGAACCACGAGCTCCATTGCCACCACGCCGTCGTGCTGCTGGAGTTCTCCCTCAACTTCTCCTCTCCCCTTGCTGGATCAAGAAGGAGGAGACATCCCCGGGCTGTACGTGTGTTGAACGTGGAGGCGCCGTCCGTTCGGCGCTAGATCGGATCTTCTGCGATTTGAATCGCCGCGAGTACGACTCCATCAACCGCGTTCTTGTAACGCTTCCGCTTAGCAATCTTCAAGGGTATGAAGATGCACTCCCTCTCTCTCGTTGCTAGCATCTCCTAGATTGATCTTGGTGACACGTAGGAAAATTTTGAATTATTGCTATGTTCCCCAACAGGGACTGGTTTACCAACCACTGGTGAATCCATTAAAAGCTCTTGAAGCCATTCTGCTTCGACGCATGATGTGTCTAATGTTGTGAGTTCTGCTCCCATAATCGATCTCGTTAAGATCGTCTGCTTGCAAGACTTCAAGGAAATAGCACCACCACCAAATGTGAAGATGTGTCCACTTGTGGCTTTTATCTCATGAGCCTCGGATATCCAATTAGAATCACTATACCCCTCAAGCACTGCCGAGTACCCAGAATAGTGAATTCCATAGTTCACAGTACCTTGCAAATAACGCATGAATCGCTCAACAGTATGCCAGTGCACAACTCTCGGATTGGAAACAAATTGGCTCGGTTTGCACACAGCAAATGATATGTCAAGCCGAGTAGCACAAACTAGGTACATGAGTGAAACAACCACTTGAGAATATCTCAATTGATCTACAGTCATGCCTTCGAACTTTCGAATCCGCACGCTAGTATCATATGGTGTTGCAGAAGGTTTGTCGTCCAAATACCCAAAACTGCTCAAAATCTTCTCAACATAGTAGGATTGCAAAAGTGTAATTCCACCCTCAGTATCTCCCAGTAGCTTGATGTTCAAGATAACATCAGCCACTCCTAGGTCTTTCATCTCAAAGTTATGAGATAGAAAAGCCTTAACCTCCGCAATGACTTTGAGGTGGGTCCCAAATATCAGTATGTCATCGACATACAGACACAGTACAACTCCTTTGCCCTCGCCATAGCGATAGTATATACATTTGTCAACTTTGTTAACAACAAAGGCAGCAGATGACATAGTTGTATTAAACTTCTCATGCCATTGCTTAGGCGCTTGTTTTAGGCCATACAAAGATTTTACTAGCTTGCACACCTTTCTTTCCTGACCATTTACTACAAAGACATCAGGCTATTGCGTGTAAATTTCCTCGTCTAGCTCTCCGTTAAGGAAAGTCATCTTAACGTCCATCTGATGAATGAGAAGACCATGTGAGGCAGCCAACGAGAGTAACACTCGACTGGTTGTCAGTATAGCCACAGGTGAGTAAGTATAGAAGAAACCTCCCTCTTCTTTCTAGGTGTAACCCTTGGCCACAAGCCTAGCCTTGTACTTCTCAACAGTACCATCAGTGCTAAGCTTCCTTTTGAACACCCACTTACATGTTGGGGAACATAGTATTTCCAAAAAATTGCCTACTATCACGCAAGATCTATCTAGGAGAAGCATAGCAACGAGCGGGGAGAGTGTGTCCACGTACCCTCGTAGACCGAAAGCGGAAGCGTTTAGTAACACGGTTGATGTAGTCGAACGTCTTCGCGATCCAACCGATCAAGTACCGAACGCACGGCACCTCCGCGATCTGCACACGTTCAGCTCGGTGACGTCCCTCGAACTCTAGATCCAGCTGAGGCTGAGGGAGAGTTTTGTCAGCACGACGGCATGGTGATGGTGATGATGAAGATACAGGCGCAGGGCTTCGCCTAAGCACTAGGACGATATGACCGAGGTGTGAAACTATGGAGGCACTACAAACAAAATACACTTCCGTGATGATACGTGTTTGTCACAGTAGGTCGGGTTTTTTTGTCATGCATGTACATCCATGACAAATTTATGACAGAATCAAGATAGTCATACCTGTGTTGTCGTAGAAGTGTTCCATGACATTACCAAAATTATCATCACGGAAGTGTCCACTTCCATGACGATAAATCGCGCGTCACAGAAGTGCTTTCGTCAAGGGTGACCGACACGCGGCATCCACCGTAACGGAACGCCGTTAAGCTATCGGGTCGGGTTTTGGATCCGATAACCCGTTAACAACCCCGACCAATGGGGATTTTCCACGTGTAAAATCATCATTGGTTGGAGGAAACACGTGTCGGCTCATCGTTGGGACAGATGTCATCCACTCATTGGACAGAAGGTGCCTATGGTACGTCGACACGTGGCACGGCCCAACATAGGCCCATTCCTGTGAAAAGGCCGGCCCGTTTGACTTGGTCAAAAGGTGGCGGGCCGGCCCATGGAAAGCCTGTTAACGGCCTGTTCACATATAGCCCATTTGCAGCCCGCTAACCCAAGGCCCGTTACGCCCTATCCGAATTAGGCCCAGTAGCGTCATCTGGGCCATCCAATATGATTCCAGCCCGTTTTCACTTCTGGCCCATGTATGGCCCATGACGTCTTTCGGCCCATATGAGGCCCTATGTAACTCTTGGCCTATTAACGGCCCATGGTGAAACTGGCCCGTAATGAACAGTGTATCACTTTACACCCATTAACGGCCCGTGGTGAAACTGGCCCGTAATGAACAGTGTATCACTTTATACCCATTAACGGCCCGTTATTCCGTTGGGCCGTTTCCAGCCCATGTTATCTTTCGGCCTTCTCAGAGCCCATTTATTCTTGGGCTCATTTCCAGCATTCGTTTACTTACGACCCGTTACTGTCATTTTCTGCTTGTGGGCCAAATTCAGCCCGTGGTTACAGTCGGCCCATTTGTGGTCCGTTAATACGTTGGGCCGTTTTCATAGCGTCATCAAATACGGCCTATTAACGATGGCCCGTTATGGTCGGCCCATGAACGGACGATTCCAACTCTAGCCCGTTTACGGCCATAATGTGGCCTGTTATTGGCCCATGTTTAGCCAATCGATCATACGGCCCGTATAAGGCCCATTGATGATACGGCCCGTAGAAGGCCCATTGTTTCTACGGCCTGTAGAAGGCCCATTGTTTCTACGGCCCGTAGAAGGCCTACTGTTTCTACAGCCCGTAGAAGGCCCACTGTTTCTACGGCCCGTAGGAGGCCCAGTGTCACTACAGTAAATATTAGCCCATGGTTATTGTGGCCTAGTTTAAAAAAATAGGTTATTGCAGCCACTAGCAAACCACGGAAAAAGAACTGCACTAACTACAAGCAAACAAATAAACAAGACAACAAGGAAATAAATAAGCAAGCAACTTATGCTAGGCTATCACGGCTATTACACATATTACATCCACTGGGCATCAAAGTTCGCCACCAGTGATCATAAAGCGCAACGAAGAAGCAGATTACAAAAACTGGGCACCATTGCAGCGTAACAAAATAATATTGAACCGAGACCACTTCCAAGACAGTTCAAGAAAGGTTAGCCTTGCGGGGGAACTGCTGCGCAAGCTGCTGAGCAAGGCTGTGAGACCGGCCTAGCATGTCGGTCATAGCTTCCAGGTGTAGCTGTTTAGCGATGAGGTTCTCATTGGTGTTCTCCGCAATCTTTCTTAGAGATAGGACTTCAAGTCGAAGTTGAGTTGCAGAATGCCTTTCTGCTAGAACTTGGGACTGAAGAAGTCGAACTGATTCAGACAACGAATTCTGTGAGCTTGTCTGACTGTTAGTCTCAAGTAACTTGAACACTGCATCAAGACAAGACTTTGGGGTTGTCTCGCTATCTTCAAGATGTTTTGCCTTCTTTGCTGCAATATATGTTGGGTTTGTCTCACAGCCTTCAGCAGACTTGTGCATGCCATCAGGCATATCACCCTGAAACAAAGCAGAGAGATGACAGGTTTTGCACGTGTATAAACAAAGATGATAACTGTTCTGTCAATTCTATCCAATTTCAAATTAGAAAATAAAGAGTAAGTTCAAAATATCAATAGCATAATTTGGCATTGTTCATAATGCGGGGAGCTTCACCACACTACTGGATCACCATGTCAACATAACAAGCATAGATGAAGGGCAAAGAAAATCATTGTATCTATTTTGGATAATGTGCATGGCATGTTGTTCATATCATCAGCCACATTAGTAAGATAAAACAGGAGATGACAAGGTGCAAACGTGGGCTGCTTCACCACACACTGGATTATAGATCCACAAAAACAAGCATACATATAGGGAGTATTAAGTAATGTGCATGGTATGAATAAGGAATTTGGTTTTACAAGTAAAACTTAGAACTTACGGTTCTTACGAACATGCATTTTGGTAGAAACAGCAAACTAAACAGCAGTAAACGATAGGGAGTATGAGCAAATTAAACAGCAGTTGAGGATAAAGGCTTTAGAAGGACTGACTTACAGTAATAGTTAACACCAGCTTTATAATGCCCTTCTCCATGTCAAGGGAAGGATAACTCAAGAATTTCAGCACATAATCTTCTTCATAAGCATTGCTTGTACTCTACATTTTGTAGAGAGTAATTATAGATATGATAATACTGGAAGGGATAGAGGATAATGAAGATAAGATGCAGATTGATGCTACATAATCAACTACCAATCCCTGGAAGTACAAGCGTTACAGGACAAAATGTACTGACAAGAGCAATGGGCTACACTTCTGCACTGGCATTGTCTGTGTATTCTACTTGTTGGTAAGATTAAATATAGATCTGATCTTTTTTAGTAAATGGTGGGCGAGGGAGATAAGATGCAGAATGCTACAAAATGAACCAATCCCTCTTCCCATAATACAAGAGTATTTTGAACACTGGTGTACTGTACAAAACGTTCTTATATTTTGGGACGGAGGGAGTAGCTATTAATGTAAGTACAGTGATAGACCACGTTCAGTCCTTACAAGAGGACTGCAGAGCTAAACCTCTTCAAAAGCATTGGGTTGATTATAAATTTATGTAAGAGTCCATACGGATCTTATAATGTCCACCAAATGGACGATTACGAGGCTAACATGTGCAGTGTTGCTACATAATGAAACAGATATGAAAGTAAGTATGGTCATACAGGGCAAGAGGTACTCACAAGAGCAAAGCAGTGTGCAGTATAGTTGTGAGATTCTGTGGTCCCTTGAGAACGAATGTTCTTCTGCTAACAGTTTTCGTACAAGTGAGACATTAAGGTAAATGCAGAAATGTAGTTCAAATTGTGATGTGATATCATAGACAGTACCTTACGCTGCAGCCGAGGCCAATGTGTAACAAGATTATTCCAGTCACCGGATAAATGTAGCACGGGAGACTTTACAGAAATTTCGTTCAGAGGCTTGCCATCGAAGTGCGCTTGCCTCAGGTAGGAACGATACTTCATCAATGAGTGCTTGAAAAGCGCAACCAACCCTTGCTCGTCATCACAATCCAGTTTGCTCCTCGCCTATTTAAAAGAATGAAATCTTGTGTCTTCTGTCAGCAGAAACATATGCAGTAATGACCATGAATAACATTAGTACATTACTTACGCGTAAGTTGTGGAGGAAGACTGGAAAATGTTCTGTGTCTGCGGTATAATCTTTCCATGAAGGAAAGATGCACACAAAGTTCCTGACAACAACATAAGCTTCGTCTTCTAAACTGGGAAGAAATGGAACAGGGGTCCTATTTGCTGCAATTGGGGCTCTCTCTGGTTCGAAAAGGGATTTGGCAACTGGATTTGGTGTACTCTTTGCTGGAATGGGGGTTTTGCGTCGTACAGCTGGTGCTATGTCAACTGGCATAATCATACTGTTTGCTGCAGTTGGGGTCTGCTGAGTTGGGGCATCAGAAATGACCAGTGTAGTAGGGCTAGAGTCTGCTAGAGTTGGGGTATTTTGTGGGTCAGGTGATATTGCAACTACACCTAATGGGCTATTTGATTTATCAGGTGCCACTACCTTTTCCAAATACTTTGCTTGTGCTCCTCCATGATCAGCAATCGCCCTCTTCCTTTTGAACGTCTGATACACAAGAACAACATTTGAATGGATAAATATGGTATGATGACAGATGGAATATGTACTGAAAATGGATAGGCAGGGTGTATTCACATACACAATGTGTAAACTAATCTAATGGCAGTTCAACAAAGTAGAAGCAATGCAAAGCATCAGTTGCAAGATATGTGCGAGCAATGTAACCTTGGACAGTTAGAGCAAGTACCTTGATGGGTGAATAAGATAGGGCATCTTCCTCTGACTCCTCCACTAAGGAGCTACATTGACTTAGGTCTCCCTCTAGCTCAGAATCACTGTTAGGATCATATTATGAGCATGAATTTGTAGGTGGAGAGCGTTTGCATTGCATTGCATCCAGACTTGATTTCAGTCCCTTAATGCCAAGTTTGACAACCATGGCATTGTTCTGCTTTATTCTTTTCATGCGCGCAAGCTCATAATCATTATGATGCTGTTCAGAATCTGAGATTCATGAAAACATAAAAAGTAGTCAGATTATCTATGGAATGCATTGTGGATTCAACTCGGAGAGTGTCTCCCTATAAACCCCTGCATATGCAAAGTTCACCTCCCCAACCGTGCTGACCAGACCACACACAGAAATACAAACCCCTTATGTCTCTATAACAGGCAGGCACACATTTCCAAACTGAAGTAGGAACATTAGAATCATATTGAATTCGTATTTGAACAAATAAACTAAGCAATTATGAGTGGCGTAATGTTTAGCTTCAAGGGTGGAGTGTTGGTAGTGCGACACAAAGCAAGTAGGCAGATTGTATTCCATGTAAAAGATCGAAACCTATGTAAAAGCTGGAAATGACACTTTCTTTCTATACAATGCAGTGTTCGTTACCCACACATGATGGAAGAGATCACATAGAGAAATACTATTCACTCATGTCTACGGTTCCAGTATTTAGAAACAGGGTGGTCCACCCTAAAAGAATATTGACAACAAATATGACAAGGCAAGCATAGATGTAGTGAATCAATCATTTACTTGTGAGCTTACTAGGACAAGTATGCAGAGTTGTAACTGCAGTAAGAGACCGTCCAAAATCTGAATGAAGAAGTTTGTCTAGCACTTATTGTTTGCAACTAATCGACGTGAATAATTGGATATTATATCGAATGAGTAAGAAAGACAAGTAAAATTGTCAACAAACCTGGCTTGCAGTAGTAATCTGGGTCAATGTCACTACGACCAACAATCCAAAATGACTAGTTTCTGTTCCGAGGGCTGGAATTTCGAAAACCCTGTGAACTTTAGAGGTACTAAAGATTACCGAAATACATCTGAACCATTAAGTGTAGGTAGCACTGAGCACACAACAAACCCTAATGACAGTCCTGCCTAATGAGTAATGAATCAATTAGAAAATGTGTGATGAGGAGTGGCTGCTGAGTGTTGAGGACGTATCTCAGGATAAATCGGGTTGGCTTGGTGGGTGCTGCACGCCTGAGCCCTGAACGGACTGGAAAGGTAGGCACGGCGGCGCGCTCGGGCAGCGGTGACGCTGTTGGGCGAGCGGCTCCTGGTCTCCTGTTAGTCCGGCGTCTCCTCCTAGAGTCATGCCGTCCGAGGACGGCAAGTCGCCGGCGAGGCAGGCGGCTGGGGGCGAGTAGAGATCGGAAGCGCGCAACAGAACAGAGGGGAATCGGGGCCTGGGACGACCCAAAATCCCAGGGTGGACGGCCCACCGTGTGCACCCTGTAGAGATACACACCCGAGCGGCGAACATGCATCTTCGAAACTAATTTAGGAACATTTAGCTGACCAATTAAACAACTCTGTTTTAATAATATCATATTTGTATTTGAACAACTAAGCTTGTTTAGCTTGATGGGTGGAGCAGTGTTATTATGACACGAAGCACATATTCTGATCGTATAGTGATCATAAAAGGGGGAAACTCTAAGCATATTTTTTTAGCAAAAGAGGGTTTCCCCTCGGATTTCTATTAAAGAAACCACCACGGAACCAACATGATCAATTAAACCCTAAGCATGATCAATTAAACCGTATTATGGCTGTGCCATGGCAGGTTTGAAGCTGCAAACCGGAGAAATGATATTTAGCATCCATTGTTTGCTTCGAACTAAGAACTAAATTCTAAGAGCTGAAAAGAAAGTAGAAAAACCAAGTTAAGGTCTATTTTCTGGTTGAGATCAAAAAGTTGAGGAGATATGAAGTACCACCTCTCTTGCGGCGCTGTGTAGGCATCGGGGGTGCGATGGCTGTCGATGGCGTTGAAGCAGATCTGCGACGGTAGATGGGTGCATCGGGGGATAAGTCCCGTTGCGGTGGAAGAGAAGGTCGTGTGAGCGGCCCCGGCAAAGAGGATGACAGCGCCGGTGAAGCGAGAGGACGCGATGCAAGGTTAATGGTCCGTTGCCGTGGATGAAAAACGTCCATCTCTAGCAGTGGACGACGCGGTCTTGGTAGGCGCTCCGGCATGGTGGAGGACGGTGGCGATGGATGTGGTGGAGGACGGCGGCGATGGATGGCGTGGCGGACGGAGTGTGACGCCCGGATAATTAAGCTACAATAAACCTCTCTTAACAATGCCACGTCACCATGATTACTGTTATTAATCTGGTGTTAGTTCGAAACCGATTATAATTCAAAATTCAAAATCAAGCAAACAATAAAAGTTTTCAAATATTAAAACTAAAATGTTCAATAAATAGTAGATAAATCAGAGGCTATGATAAAATTGTAAACAACATTAATGAAATTTGTTAAGTGACTTAAACAACCTCAAAAAGTGGCTGAAAACATTATTTAATAACCTCTTTATTAATACAAAAGAATTATGAAATGATGTTT
This sequence comes from Triticum aestivum, assembly GCF_018294505.1. Taxonomy (NCBI): domain Eukaryota; kingdom Viridiplantae; phylum Streptophyta; class Magnoliopsida; order Poales; family Poaceae; genus Triticum; species Triticum aestivum. The sequence continues at coordinate 418,607,721 of NC_057814.1, read as the reverse complement.
TTGGTGGTAGAATATATTGTGCTGTGATTTGTGGGCCAGCTCTCATATTTTACAAAACTCATTTGGTGCCCAAACAATTAGCCAAAATAGAAAAGAATAAATAAAAAGTAAACAAAACAAAACAAAACAGAAGAAAAAGGACCCCCCCCCCCGCACACACGCTCGACCAACCGGCCCAGCTAGCCAACAGTGCCAGCCCAGCCCACCTACCTCAGCCTTCCGTCCTCCTGCAACAGGAGAAGGCCGAGCCTCCATGGCCGCGGGGCACTCGCCCCCGCGCACTGCTGCGGCGCGGGTGGATAAGATCAACCCCCGACGCTCTCTCTCTCTCTCGCCCAAACCCTAACCCACATCAGATCCCCCTCCTCCCCTCTCTCCCTCGCTCGCGCTCGCCCTTTCTCCCCACTGCCCGAGCGCCCCCGTCGCCGCCCTCCGCTCGATCCCGCGGCCACCGTGCCCCAATCGCCACTTCGCCATGTCGTACGCCGTCGCCGCCCTTGACTACATCACCTCCGCCTCTCCGTTGAAGCTTGGAGCCACTGCAACGACCTCCCCGAGCTCGTCTTCCCCGCACGGCCGCCATCGATCGCCGCCCCGTTTCGCCGCCTCGAGCCTCCCCCGAGCTCACTCTCGCACACCTGCAGGCTCAATGTGAGCCTCTTATCCCTCCTATCCCTCTTCCATTGCCGTTTACTCCCTTTAGCCGCCGTCCTCGACTTGCCCGAGCTCGCCACCACATAGCACGTCGCCGGCGACGTTCCGGTGACCATTTGGACGCGCGCTGCTGCTCATTGGCCTCGTCGCACTGCGTAGACCGCACCTAGCCATTTATTTCACCCGCGCGCGCACCGTAGCGCCGTCCCCGACGAGGCCCATAGCTCACCGCCGGCACGGCTTGTCGCCGGCGCCACTCCGGCCATCCCCGCCCCTGCTGCTTGCTCCATCAGACGCGCCACATCGCCAGCTAGCTGAAGCCGCAAACCACGCACGTTTTGGTGCCCCGTGGCGCCAAACCAGAAAGCGGCCGAACTCCGGTGACCGCCCCGCCTCTCGCCGTCGTCGTTCCAGCCTATTACGGGCCGCGCCGCCACTGTAGGTGGATGCGGCGTCGAACGCCCGATCGAACGCGCCTAGCCAAACCTACCCCCGTGCCCTGTAGCGTTTTTCCGGCCGCCTCCGGCGACGAGCCGCCGCGGGAGAGGCTCGCCGGAGCTCTCTCCGGCGCCCCGCCTACGTGGCACCGCCTAGGCCCCCCCAGTCGCTGACTGTGGCCCCCAGTGGACCCGCTGACCCCTGTTGACTAGTTTGACCAGTCAACCGTGCTTACTGGGCAGCCCCCAGCCACTGACGTGTGGGCCCGCTCTGTTATTTTAGTCTAATAACGTTTTATAAATAAAAGTAATTAGTTTAAACTAAAACACTCACTGACACCCGGGGCCCACACCCCTAATTGACCCTGCTAGATTAGTTAATCCACTGTTAAGCCAACAGAGGCTGACATGTGGGTCCCACTGGACCCACCTGTCTGGTTTGACTAGTCAACCGCACTGTTGACTGCTGACATCACACATACGTCATGCTGACGTCATCCCATACTGTTCTGGATAATGTTGGATTTAAATAAAACATTAAAATCAGAAATGATTAAATCTTTAGAAAATCATATAAAATAATCCGTAACTCGGATGAAAATACTTTCTACATGAAAGTTGCTCAGAACGACGAGACGAATTTGGATACGCAGCCCGTTCATTCACCACCCGTCCCTAGCATAGTGAACCTACAACATTTCACCTCCGGTCCATCTGTCCGAGAACGCGAAACATCGGGAATACTTTCCCGGATGTTCCCCCCTTCGCCGGTATCACCTAGTACCGCGTTAGGGCACACCTAGCACCGCGTATTACCATGTTACGATTTGTGATGATTTGATTGCTCTGTTATTTATTGTGTTCCCCCTCCGTTACTTCTTTCCGGTAGACCCCGAGACTGCCGGCGACCCTCGATCGACTACGGTGTTGACGACCCCTCATTCTCGGCTGAGCTTCCAGGCAAGCCCCCCCTGATCACCAGATATCGCCTATTCTTCTCTATACTGCTTGCATTAGAAGAGTGTAGCATGTTACTGCTTTCGGTTAATCCTATTCTGCTGCATAGCCTATCATTGTTGCTACAGTTGTTACCCTTACCTGCTATCCTACTGCTTAGTATAGGATGCTAGTGTTCCATCAGTGGCCCTACACTCTTGTCCGTCTGCCATGCTATACTACTGGGCCGTGATCACTTCGGGAGGTGATCACGGGTATATACTATATACTTTATATACATGACACATGTGGTGACTAAAGTCAGGTCGGCTCGTTGAGTACCCGCAAGTGATTCTGATGAGGGGGCTGAAAGGACAGGTGGCTCCATCCCGGTAGAGGTGGGCCTGGGTTCCTGGTGGCCCCCGACTGTTACTTTATGGTGGAGCGACAGGGCAGGTTGAGACCACCTAGGCAAGAGGTGGGCCTGGCCCTAGACGGCGTCCGCGGTTACTTCAAAATAACACGCTTAACGAGTTCTTGGTATTTGATATGAGTCTGGCAATTTGGTCTATACGCACTAACCAACTACGCGGGAACAGTTATGGGCACTCGACGTCGTGGTATCAGCCGAAGCCTTTGTGACGTTAGCGACCGAGCGGCGCGCGCCGGATTGGACTGGAACGCCACTAGGCTAGGTCTGCTTCCGGCCGCGTACGCAACGTGCAGGTGTGCAATGGGCGATGGGCCCAGACCCCTGCGCACATAGGATTTAGACCGGCGTGCTGACCTCTCTGTTGTGCCTAGGTGGGGCTGCGACGTGTTGATCTTACGAGGCCGGGCATGACCCAGGAAAGTGTGTCCGGCCAAATGGGATCGAGCGTGTTGGGTTATGTGGTGCACCCCTGCAGGGAAGTTTATCTATTCGAATAGCCGTGTCCCTTGGTAAAAGGACGACCCAGAGTTGTACCTTGACCTTATGACAACTAGAACTGGATACTTAATAAAACACACCCTTCCAAGTGCTAGATATAACCCGGTGATCGCTCTCTAACAGGGCGACGAGGAGGGGATCGCCGGGTAGGATTATGCTATACGATGCTACTTGGTGAACTTACCATCTACTCTCTCCTACATGCTGCAAGATGGAGGTGGCCAGAAGCGTAGTCTTCGACAGGATTAGCTATCCCCCTCTTATTCTGGCATTCTGCAGTTCAGTCCACCGATATGGCCCTTTACACATATACCCATGCATATGTAGTGTAACTCCTTGCTTGCGAGTACTTTGGATGAGTACTCACGGTTGCCTTTCTCCCTCTTTTCCCCCTTTCCTTTCTACCTGGTTGTCGCAACCAGATGCTGGAGCCCAGGAGCCAGACGCCACCGTCGACGACGACTCCTTCTACACCGGAGGTGCCTACTACTACATGCAGCCCGCTGACGACGACCAGGAGTAGTTTAGGAGGATCCCAGGCAGGAGGCCTGCCCCTCTTTCGATCTGTATCCCAGTTTGTGCTAGCCTTCTTAAGGCAAACTTGTTTAACTTATGTCTGTACTCAGATATTGTTGCTTCCGCTGACTCGTCTATGATCGAGCACTTGTATTCGAGCCCTCGAGGCCCCTGGCTTGTATTATGATGCTTGTATGACTTATTTATGTTTTAGAGTTGTGTTGTGATATCCTCCCGTGAGTCCCTGATCTTGATCGTACACGTTTGCGTGCATGATTAGTGTACGGTCAAATCGGGGGCGTCACACGGAGGCTGGTGTGGGGATGGGGTGTTCTAGCGCAGACGGTGTATGAATGGGAAAATGGACGGAGAGGTACGGGGAACCATGTTTTTGGGACGTGCCTGTCTGAAATATGGGAAAGTTACGAACTTAGTCCCCGTTTAAAATTTGGACATCTCGTCGGTTGGGGATAGGACGGTAATCTCGCATCTCGCCAATATTTGCCCAGAGCGATTTCGGGCGAGGAGAGGGTGGTTGGCGCCCATGGTTGGCGCCCACGGTGTATGAACGGGGCTGACAAGTAGGGCGGTTGTGTCACGTCTGAGTGAAGTTACAAACCTGCCCCTATTGAAAATATTTGCCTACATCGATTTCGGCCGAGTCGAGTTTGTTTTGCCGCCCACCGTGTATGAATGGGGAATGGAGGGAGAAACAGAGGTCTTTCGGACGAGCTTGAATCAAATGAGTTTTGCCGCCCATGTTTGACGTCCACCGTGTCGGAATGGGCTCAGAGGCGGTCGTGTCACGTCTAATTGAAGTTACTAACCTACCCCTATTTAGAGCAGTGGAAATCGGGCCGATGGATTGTCCGTGTAATGGGTAGACAGTAATTTCCATCTCCTAAACACTTGGCTTCGGGCAGCTGGCGTGGGAGTGGACATTTTGCTGCTTCTTTCGAATTTTCGGACAATAAGCATCCACGTTTACCCTGGGAACTAAATTCGAATCCATTTTGTATTCCTATATGAATCTTTATAAATCATTCTATGTGTTTTTATATATCTTCAAAAGGACGACAAAGATGCATTCCACTGTCATATATGAATATGGTTTACAAATGCCGATACTCAAATTCAGAAACTAGAATCCAGTTTAAGGTGAATTCAAATATTTGGAACACTTCATGTCCAACTCAAATGTCACACGCAGCATAATGTGTACTCCCATTTAGATATGTACACAAGCGATGTATCAAGATTCAAATACCGAGTCAATCAACCAGGAATGTACAGAACTAACAGACATATAAACACTTATAGAGTATATGGATCAATAATATCAACTAACATACATAAGCCATGCCGCTGTACTTTTTTTTGGCTACAACAACATCCTTTTTTTAGCCAGCATCTTGGCCCTTTCCAATGCGTGCCACTTATGGTCCATCTATACTACTACTATTGGTGAATGCACATTCAGCCCGATTGGCATATTTGTAGGTCTGGCACAGCAATCAAAATGAAATGTCTCCGAGTCTTATCAATTGATACAGACTTGTGCTCAAATAAAATTACAAACAAAAAAAACAATTATTACATGATCTCTAAAACAAATGGTTTGATTGATTACATGAACAGACAACACAAAGGTTGTTCAACTATGGAAAGAACATTTCACCTATGATTTACCAAGCAGGAATTTAATTTCCTTTTTTCCTTCAGGACCTTAACAATCTGGTCAGTCTCAGCTTGCTTCGTTTTGAAATCCACCAAATATTTAATGGTTGTCTTGAGTACTGCTTGTGATTGTGCCGTTTGCTTCCTCAACATGTCAACTTCATCTCTAAGTGCAGAAGCAGAATCTCTTTCTACCACTAGTTTAGCCTCTAGAGCATCAGCAGTTGGCAATTCATAATGCACGATTGGGCCGGTGCCACTGTTGTGGGATGATGCAACGTCCATGGGGACCTCGCTCTTTGATCTTGGGCTAACCTGTTTTGCCATTAAAGTTCCGATTGGATTCAGAAAAGTTGAAGTTAGCAAAACATCTCAACTGGGAGTTATAACAGCAAACCAGTTAAACAAACAAGGAATTAAAGAGTTTCAATTGGATGATGAAAAGTAGTTATTAACATCATTGTAACCCGCTGTTGCAGCAGCAAAGCAGTTAAACAAACAAGTAGATATTTAAGTTAAGGCAAACAGGTAATTCTTAACAGTAAGTATCAAACACATAGATAGGCGCAGTCTACAATATGATTAACAGGCTGTGCCATTATGTAATTAGTAGCAAACTAAATTAAGCCAAGCAACGTAATTGAACAATTTTGCAATAAGTGGCTAACTAAAATTCCGAGAAGCAGGTAACTGAACTTACGCTATTTCTTTGTACATGCACACTGCAACTTCTTTTTTGCTTACAAGGTTGTACGAAGGAGTCCATTGGCGAACTCAGTTCATAGAAACAAGCAATTCAACCATTCTGTGGGTAAATCAAAAGCGCCACTGGAATATTTTTCACTATCCAATCATACACGCAAAAAGGAGCGACGCCACCATAGGGGCTGGTATGGGCGGCCGCCTCAGGTGGCTGGAAAGTGTGCACCTAGTTTGAGTCATCCAGGTTGGCCCACGCTAGTTTTGCTCGTCCCAACGCACGAGCAGGCAATGTAAAAAATGAAGAAAAATGTTTCAATTTGGATGGGCCAATAACATAAGTGCAAGGCAGGCCCTATAGCAGGCTCGCGGCCCAAACGAGCGCCTCCCATATCGATCGATAGCAGGAAAAATCCCAATTCATTCGCTCCAGCCTCCAGTCTGGTTCGCTCAACCTAGCCGCCGCTGGACAGACCGACACAGCACTTCCTCGCGCCCTCGTTGGAGGGCGGTTGCCGGGCTTCAAGCGAACGGAAGGACAAGAAGATGAAGATCCAACCCTGGGTGTAGCCTGCGTGGGAGGCAGCGGCGGCAGCACGGGCATGGCATCGAGCTTGCGCAAACGGATAGTCGCAGCTTGCAAGAGTAGCATGCGCAACGAGCAGGTACATCACATCCCTGATTATATCTAATTCAACTCTTCAATTTCTGGCCAATAGTTAAACCTGACGGTGTTGTAAAACTGCTTGTATGTAGGGAATCTATGAGAAAATGAAACCAATTTCTACTTATTTTATAACTCCCTCAATCAATACTGAACTGACTGAATCTGATGTATCTAATCAAGTTTCCGGTGCAAACATACAACCTCATGTTGTTCTTGAGCCTGAAGTGTCTAATGAACAGACTGCTAATGAAGGATTTGATGCAAACATTTTACATGCTCCTGGTGATGAACATATAGTGTCTAATGAGGGATCTAATGCAATCATTTTGCAAGCTCATTGAAGGATTTAGTGTCTAATGATGATCTACTATGTTGAGAGAGACAGAGATTTGCAGGCATTGATGACTAGCAAATTATAGTGCATTTTCATAGCTTGAGGAAACGTCGAGGCCATCTACCAGAAAGTCCCCGTATCATGACAACATAGCATAAATACTTTTCTAATCTGTTGTTTGAAACTATTGCCATACTTGTGCAGGATAGATGTATTGATATGCAGTTTGCGCACTGGTTATACGTGCAATTACACTTCGATATTTTCAGCCAGAGAATGAATAATTCAAGCAGGTACAGACCATGTTTGTAGTCCTTGTACACCATGTTGCATTTTGTGTTTTTTGGTGCTTGCATTATTTAGTGTTTATAATCTGAACTACTTTGGATCATTAGCTGGTTTTCAAAGTGCATGTAGCTTCACATTTCTCAAGTTATGTTGATTTCCGGAGTGCAAGTGCCTTCATATTTTTTAAGTTAAATGTTCGCCCCGGGTAACTTGAATTCGTGGATCAGCCACTTCACACAAATCATACACAAATTCCAGTACGAATTAAATGAAATGCAGGGACTTATGCTAGCTCGTTGTACAGGCTCACTGCAGCTCTGCTTGCGCTTGGGATGTTCCATGTACAAGTCCATGTTACCACTTGCTTGGATGTGCAGGCCTTGTGCTCCTTGCATCCCCCTCTGCATTTTTGACACGGCGAATGGTTGATCAAATAAGAGGAATCGACCTTGATGTTGTACCGGAGGACAGATACTTACAAGGTTATACGGGTGTGCAGGATGTGTACCAGATCCCGTAGCGCCGTCATGCTTCACTAAAAATGGATTTGCTTGTTTCAGATGATATCTCCAGAAGAAATAAGAGTTAAAGTCAGAGTTGCATAGGCGTGTAAGCTAAGAGAGCAGTGAAAGGATATCCAAACATCGTCGGAACAGTGCACAAGGGAGTGATGTGTGGATACCTAGTTCGGGCCGGCGTTTGGGCATGCTCGCCTAGCTATAGTGCGGGTCACTTCAGAGCCGTTGAGGGTGATGCGCTGGCGTTGGCTGGCCGCGCACGGATGCAGATCTTGAGTGGCAGCGGAGCGCTACGATGCGGTGGACGAGACCGTTGGTGAAGCCCCAACGGCCTCGGGGGGCGGAGGTGCGACGATGTGCTCGGTGAAGTAGCCCCGGTGAGCTGGGAGACGGCGTCGGTGAAGCGCACCTGATGCGGTGGAACTCGGTGTCTGTGAGGCACGTAGGATGCGGCGGCCGACGTTGTCGGTGGACCACCCGGTGCGGTGGACGAGGGCGTAGATGAGGTAGCTCCGGTGCGGTGGTGAAGCGTGACCGTCATCTTCGTCGTTGTCGTCCGGCACAGAGATGGGGAATGGTGGGGAAGGAGACGAGACGAGGGGCGATTCGAGGGTTGGCGGCGAATTAGGGATTTGAGCAATCCGGGCGCGGAAGGGGACGGTGGAGAAGAGAGATTTTGCAGGGCTGGAATTGGGGCCGCCAGATATTTCAATCCGAAACGTGGAAGCGCGAACTTATATTGTCGTCGTCCT